>NC_065544.1:41314125-41670792 GCF_932294415.1 Quercus robur | reverse complement strand
TATGTCACTCACATTCGTGTTTCACTCTTAAATTGGCTTTTTTCTGATATTAGTCTCACACTCTCTTGCTTTTTTCCACTCGTAGCTTCCCCTTTTCAGTTCTTTATTAAACTAATAAACTTGATCAAGAAATTCAACTTGTAGTATTTAAACTAATACTGACGACAAGAAAATAATATAGAAACAATAAATCAAAGGAAGAGGACAAAAGAAGACAATATTTTGGTTTGAGAGAATTGAAACTACAAACAATATATATATATATATATATATTTTTTTTTTTCTGAAATCTCTATTTTTTTCACTTTTTTTTTTTTTTTTTTTGGGTGAACTTGGTGCACGATTTTAACCTGGTGCAAGTCACAAAATAAGCACAAGGAATAAAGAATACAAATGGAACAAGATAGGATGATAAGAAGAAACAAAAGATAAAGAGATAGTAAAACTGATTTTATAATTTGCGCTTTGATACCAAATGATGCGAACCTTAATTGACACACTTTGAGACCCAACAAATAATATTGGAATATTTGCCCAAGAAAGCTAAAATTCAGATTTTGATAGAAATCCTAACCCAATGTTTATAATTGAAATGCAAACCAAAGGTATAGGTAACAGACCTTGACCCAATGATTATAACTGAATCACGAACCAAAGGTATAAAATTTGAACGCCACAAGGAAGAATCTCTGATAAGTTCTTAGTTTTGAAAGAACCAAAAGAAGAAGCAAAACCTCATGTTTTTCTGATTTTTATTTAATAATTCCTCCATTACAATGAGTGCATGCTATTTATAAGACATGACTGAAAATAGTAATATATAAAAAACGTACTAATTAATAAAAGCCTAAATTAAAGTTGATTTGGTCTGAAATTAGCAGCTCCAAAATAGAAAAATAGCTAAAAAAAGGTTCTAAATAATAGAAGCCTAAAATTAAGGTGGATTTGGTTTGAAACTAGCAACTCCAGAATAGGAAAATATCTATTAATTTGTAATGAGTTGGAAAGTCAATCAACCATTAATCCATACCATAAATCAAGCCTAATTAAGCTAGATCAGCTCTCGATAGCTTGGATTAAATTTATTACACCCTCATCTTCGTTTGGGCCAAGCTTGGAATGTCCTGTGTTAGAATCGGCCCAAATCTCTTGAATCAGCGCATTAAGTGCTTCTTTGATCTTCTTGGATCTTGCTCTAGTAATAGGCCCAACTGGATGCAATGGATCCTTTAATGCTTGTTAATTCCCATCACCGCCATTGGACACATATTACTTGGACATGAACCACTGCTAGATGTGTAATGTTTGGGCATAAACCACAGCTGAATATGTATTATTTGGACATAGACCATTGTTGGACATACCTTATTATATTGGACATAAGCTATGCCATAGCTGGATATGGACTATTGGACTCATTCCATTATTGGACATAAGACACTTAATTAACTATTTTCTAATATTGGACATCAATTAATATACATAATAATAATGTCCAACTCACCATTTAATCAAATCTATTATGCTAAACAAATTATTTATTTATTTCAACCATTATCATGATTCTAAAACTTTGGGATTTATCTATTTTGTAGGCTTAAAAATGCACCGGAAGCCATTGGTCTATGCGGCCCAATGTCGAGTTCTGAATTAAACTCCTTAAAATAAATCCAGGTCTAGCAGAGTCACACCTCCAGTGGAAGACATATGGCTACACGCAAAAAAGCCCCTGACACCATTTAAGTAAGTGTGAAATTTTTTTTGTATATAAATTTATTGAATAAAAAAAATTATGTGTTTTGGATAAAATATGGGTCATTTTAATAGATAATGTTTTACAAGCCAATATAGCGGGTATTATTATTATTATTTTTTTGGTGAAGCAACCTTAATTAAAATGTTAATGCAAATAAATATAAAATAATAAATTTATATTATTTAATAAACGGGGCTTATTTTATTTGGGAAAAATATTTCACATGCTTCTTGTATTTTTTTATTGAATGTGAATTTCAAAAACCTAACCATTAGATTGCATGTTGTGGACACAATAGAGGGGTGTTGGAGTCACCACCTACTTTTTCCAATGGTCTAGAAACCATATATATAGCGTCCTTTCGAGAAAGAACCTTTTGATCTTACTACCAGAGATATGGTTCAAAGTTTAGGTATGTTCTTGGAAAGGTGTTAGGCACCTGAGAATGCCCAACCCTAAGGTTGGCCTCCCCTCATTATGTCTTACATCTTAACCTCATTAAAAACATGTTCAACACTTGTATCTATACTCACACACACACACACACACACACACACACACATTAGCATACATCTATGCATACAACATGACATCATTATCCAAAAACACATACATATCTACCCTCAAACAAAAGAGAGCCAAACCCATACATACATGAAAAGCACTAGCATGTGAAATCCTATAATATCATTCATCTAAAACGAGGCAGCAACTTAATCATGGCATCTTGGTATCATGGCAATCATAAGATCATATGAACATCCATACTCAAAATGAAACTTCATACAAAGATATTCATCACAAAAGATGCATGTTTATATCGATACATGACTTACCTTGACTTACCTTGTAGTAACTCAACACCTATGGCATTAATGCATGGACATGTGAATGAATGGCATGGCATTAAAACTAAGAAACAAAAGGATAAACTCTAATCTAAACATGTTAAAGACAAACAAGCGTATGACCAAAGTAAACAGAAGCTTAAGAAACATAAAACATGTGAAAAGAAACCCAAAACATAAACATATTATATAAAGCAAAGAATGAAATAGAAGAATTAGGATTTCTGGGCAATGGCCTGTGTACGTAGACAGAGGCCTATGTATGCAGGCCAAATCCATGCACACAGAATTTGATCTGTGTATGCATGCTCATGGCACACGTACACAAGGTTGTTCAAAACCCTAACTCAGAAACGAACTAAATAGAAAGCAGAGCATGAACTAAGACCCTAATTCTAACAACCAAACATGTTCACAAACATAAAGACATCATAAAACTAAATTACACAAACATAGCATAAACGAAGCAAATGACCAAGATTAAAAAAGTAAAAGAAAGGCTAAAAAAGAGAAAGAAAGGTTGAAGCTTGATACCTTAAAAGGAGTTCCCAAGCTTTGATTTTGCCCATCTCTCTCAGTCAAATCTATGACAATTCAATAAAACAGTGATTAGAAACTTTAAAGTCAAAGGATTGAGACCAGAAAAGGTCCTAATAAGATAAAAATGACTTAAGGGTGTTTTGTGAAAAACTCTCTTTTGATTCACTACTTTCTAGTCAATCTTAAGTTTTTCCCGTAGGCATTTTGTGTGTTTTGAAAATGTACCGTGTAAGGCTTTATATAGTGGAAAAAATGGGGTTTGGAATGGCTCCTAGACGATGTGAGATTCATTTCAAACTTTAGCATTATTGTAGATTTTTTTTTTTTTTCCTTGAAACCCTAGTTGCGTACGCAGGAATGTGCCTGTGTACGCATGCTTTGGCTCATGTACGCAGGTTGCTGCCCACATTTGTGGACCAATGACCACTTTGATATTTTATTTCCAAAAATAGATTTTTGCTCATTTAAAAGGTTATATTTTCCATTTTAATACTCTTTAAGTCAATTTAATATCTGATTGAGCTTTAAATTGGCCTTGAGCCTAGAGTTTGAGCATCATTGGGGAAAGGGGGCCCCAGTCATAAATGGTACAAAATGTGGTGTCTACACATGTATTTATTATATTCTCCATGCAAAATTTCAAGAAAATAATAAATCAATAAATATGTTATTAATCAAATATTGAAATATTAAATTTCTGTGGTCTTAAATTATATATATAAAAATTAAGTTTATTAATTGAATGGAAATAATATTCAATTTAAACAAAATTTGGCATGTGTATTAAAAACATAAAAATATATAATTTTTTTTTTTTTTTTTTTTTTTTTTTGAGAATCCAGATCAAAGACCTGGGAATTTTATTCCAAAAACCAGAAACTTAATGAACATCATACAAAAGCAACGGGGCAATATCAGCTGGCAAATCATCTAACCAAACCTGAACCCCCCTAACTGACTTTGCTTTCTTAGCAAGCGCATCTGCCACAGCATTACACTTACGATTAACAGAAGCAAATTCTACAAACTGGAACACATCAGAGTGCATCCGAATATCGCCTAAGATGTTGCCGAAACTAGCCATACAATCCGCACCATGAAGGAGAGAATTAATGATAACTGTAGAATCCCCTTCAACCACAACACGATTGAGACCAAGCTCTAAAGCAAACTGAACAGCCTTCAAACAAGCTAAGGCTTCCAAATCTGCCACTGAATGGGCCAAAGGAATGGACGCAGACAGAGCACCCACAGCCTCCCCTCTGTTATTACGAACAATGACACCTAAACCCGCCAAACGAGAAGCACGAAACACCGCAGCATCGAAGTTTACCTTGAAGCAATGAGGTTCAGGAGGACGCCATTGCTGCATAGGAAAAGGACGAAGAGGAGCGGGTTCCTCTGTTTGTGCTTGAAGAAACTCTTGCAGGTAGCTTCCTGCTCTACTGCAAATGTTCTGGACAGGAAGAATAAAAATATATAATTCAACGATTAAATTTTCAAAATTCACATCTAATAAAAAAATATATAAAAAGAATTTGAAAGTTTCTTTCTACCTTTATTTGGGCCTTAAGACATTGCGGAGCCACCTCGGACAACAACAACAACAATAATGGAGAAGTTCCGTAACCGATGATTTTTGCCATTAGGAAAATATCCATAAATTGAACTTTGATCAAAAAACAACTCACCCATGCAATATGCAAGCACAAACGTCACACCCTTAGAAAAATTAGCAACCATATATACAAAATCTAACTTAGTTTTAATCTCCTCGTACCTATCGGAAACCAAAAACCCGTCCAAGTTCAAAGTACATAAATAAAACTCAAATCTCACACGTATAAAAGTACCATACAAAATCTTATCTTAGTTATAATCTTCTCGGACCAATCAGAAACCGAAAACCCGTCCAAGTTCAATCTACATAAATAAAACTAAAATCTCACACATATAAAAGTTAAAAACCTACCATTCCTTCATCACCACCCCAATTCTTACAAAACAGTAAAAAAATCATCCACCAATTACCATGGGGGAGGTTGATCCAGCTTTCATCCAAGAACCTGAACACAGGCCAAAAATCTCCTACATCGAAGGCAAAGGTGTCCCACTAATCGATCTTTCTCCAATACTCTCCTCCAACAATGTTTCTGCCATTGAATTTCAAGGCCTTGTTAAAGAGGTAGGCGATGCATGCAAGGATTGGGGGTTCTTCCAGGTGATCAATCATGGGGTGCCTTTGGAGAAGCGAGAGAAGATTGATGGTGCCTCGAGAAAATTCTTTGCTCAGAGTTTGGAGGAGAAGAGGAAGGTGAGGAGGAATGAGAAGAAGGTGACTGGTTACTATGACACAGAACATACCAAGAATGTTAGGGACTGGAAAGAAGTGTTTGATTTTGCTGTAGAGGAACCCACTATAGTCCCTGCCTCGAATGAGCCTGATGACAAGGAAGTCATTGAATGGAAAAATCAGTGGCCTGAGTACCCTCCAGAATTAAGGTAAGTTTTTTTAACAATAATTAATATATGGAAATCATTATTATAGGACTATTGTGTCCTAATTCCTATAAGAGATGAACGTGTCTTCGTAACTGTTATTTGGGAGGATCCTATGTAATTGATTTAGAATTGAGATTAATCTATCAAGAATTATGATCTAGTTTGAAGCCCAATTCAAGGGATTCTATCTATGTGATCTGATGGACTGCTTTGATAACTGACCAGGGAGACATGCCAAGACTATGGTCAAGAGATGGTAAAACTAGCTTACAAGTTACTGGAACTTATTGCACTGTCCCTAGACTTGCCAGCAGATAGGTTCCGTGGCTTCTTCAAAGATCAGACCAGTTTCATCCGTCTAAATCACTATCCACCTTGCCCAACCCCTGAGTTAGCGCTCGGTGTCGGTCGGCACAAGGATGCTGGTGCCTTAACCATCCTTGCTCAAGATGATGTTGGGGGATTGGAAGTGAAGCAGAAAACAGATGGAGAGTGGGTTCGGGTCAAACCCACCCCAGACGCTTATATCATCAATGTTGGTGACATTATTCAGGTAACATTTCCATATATTTAACTTTTCTAAGTACAAATCATTAATCATTCAAATTAGTACTCGTCCAAAGGATATCTATTTAATCTAATTCTGTTTTAATAAGAGTTTCAGCATGATACTAAACATGCGTATTTTTCTTTTTTTTACAGTAAAATGATAGAACATGCGTACCTTTCAAAAGAATGTATCCTGTTGGGATTAATTTTTCTAGAATGCATCAAAATTCATACTCTCCTACGAGTTGTATTACCAAATGCTACCTATGTCTGACATTATCATGACAAGAAATGTGTGTGAAATCTGACAGAAGTAAGAGGCTAATTAAAAGCATCCAAGTCCAAAAATAAAAAATAAAATGCATTTTGTATTACCAAAAAATACTTTATCTATTTTAAGTACATAACCACTCTATGTCCAATGCACTATATATTCTCTTACTTGTTACCACTCTCTCTCTCTCTCTCTATATATATATATATATATTATTGTGAAAAGAGAGATCGATTCAAAAAACCTATTGAGAGAGAGAATATGTTTTGTGATAGGGACGGAACTAGGATTTGTACCACGGAGGGGGGGGGGGGGGAGGCAAAGCTCAAAACCAATTTTTTTTTTTTTTTTTTTATGAAAATAAAAAACTAACATCTATTTCATATTCAACAAAATACTACATACAAAATAAGAAAATACTACATGCAAAATAAGTATTTCTTAAACATTTCATATTATAAAACACATCAACAAAGTAAAACATACAAAATAAGTGTTTCTAATTTTGTTATTTTGTTTTTACAATTAAAATGGCATGAATTTTATTTATTTATTTCTTTTCTTATAGGTCAATATCTAAATATTTTAGAGAAGGAGAGACAAATATATATATATATATATATTTAAGGACAAATCTTAATTTTTTTTGTATACCAGTTTTTTTTTTTTAATTTAATTGGGGGGGGGGGGGGTGGGTATTAGCTTATTTACATATATTAGTTTTTTTTTTTGGTTTTTTTTTTGGGGGGGGGGGTCGCATGGCCCCCTTCTGCCCTAGCGTGGGTCCGTCCCTGTTTTGAGAGATTGAAATAATTGAGGGTAGGAAATTTATTTTTTAGATATTATAGTAGTAAAATGTAAAAATTTCGATAGTGTTGCATTTCCAAGTGTGGGGGTGGATTTTATGCATTTGGTGTTCGTATATTACTTTTTCTTTGTGCACTCCATACATGTATGTATCCGAAAAATAATGATAAAATTACTAGCCAAATTATAATTAATAATCTATCCCTGTATTAGAGCTTAAATGTTTTTAGAGGCTTTTGTAATTGACCAGTTTAACTCAAGCAATCAAATTGTTCAGGTTTGGAGCAATGACACATATGAGAGTGTGGAGCACAGGGTGATAGTGAATTCAGAGAGAGAAAGGTTCTCATATCCATTCTTCTTACTACCTCCACTCTCCACCATGGTTGAGCCTTTGGAGGAGCTGACGAATGAGAAAAACCCTGCTAAATTTAAGGCATACAACTGGGGAGAGTTTATAAATAACAGAAGTCGAAGTAATTTCCAAAAACAAAAAGTTGAAAACCTGCAAATTAGTGATTTCAAGATATCAGAGTAGGCTGGATTGGAGGTAGTATGATTAATCGGCAAGCAATAACATTTTAGCTCCTACTTTATGTTGTTCAGAGTTGGGACTTCGAAAGCATGATTTAGTCATCTCAGAGATAAGAAATATTGTGAAGAAATATGCTTCAATAAATTTTCCTCATACTATATTACAAAAACTGTTTATTTTATACTTTATGAGAGAATAATATATGAAGTACAATGGCTACAAATTGAAGTTATTGATGCAAGTGTATCAACCTGTAATTTCAATAAAGTTGATGTTTTAATTTTCCTGAATATATGAAAATTAGGCCACCTACCATTCCCTTGTCCCAAATTACAGAAAAGTAGGAGTTTTATGCACTTGGTACAATGTTTGTTTTAGGGCATTTTAGCAAAGGATTAACTCTAATTAAAATTAAACCAAATCAACAAGAGGGAGAGAGAGGACATGCGATGTGGAATTAAGAAATAAATCACCAAAACACATCAATCTCAAGAATAGTTGTCAAAATCATAAAAAAATTACTCATCAACCCATAATAGAATTTTCAAAAACATAAAAACTCACCAACTTAAACCAGAGTTTCAAGAAATTAAAAAAAAAAAAAGGTCTAGCAAAAGAACAAAGGTGTTAGAATTATAATGGTTAAATGATTAAATTCACTATTTCCTAATAATTTAAACTTTTGGAACAATGAGTAATCTATCATGGTATGTTAAAATTATGATTAAATAATTAAATGCACTATTTCTTAATAGTTAAGCTTAACTTATTTGGACAATTGATAATTTATCATATATAAATATATATATATATATATACACAAGAGAGAGAAATTAATCTCATTTCTTTTTTAGACAGAACATGGATTAAATGAGAGAGAGATGCAAAGAGGGAGTAATAGAAAAGATGGGGAAAAGAGTCAAACAGGGAGAGAGAGAGAGAGTAACGGTGAGAAGTGGAGAATAATATTGGAGAGAAGAAGCACCAAAAAAGGGATGAGAATGGTTGAAGGAAGAGTAATGGTAAGATTTGGATAATAAGGAGAAGATGAGTAAAAAAAACAAATGGCAGAGAAGAGTTGGAAAAAAGTGATTTACATGGCACAAGAAGAGATTAGCAAACTTAATTGCTAATTCTTGATTATTATATGAGAGTAATTCTTAGGTACTCTCAGAGTATGGAGAATGATGCTTCTTCCTCTCACATTCATGGTGATGTCAACTCAATAAATTCATGGTACTATAAATGTGAGAGAATGGAACACCATTTCTCCATGATTCGAGAGTACTTAAGAATTTTCCATTATATGATAATGCAAAGAATCTCGATAAATACACGTCCAAACAAGCTTTGGAAGACCTGCAAAATATGAACACCCGAAGTTCAAAGTAACACAAAGTGTGGTGTGGCCAAAAATTCTACAATGATTAAGTTAGCACTCAAAATTCCTTAAATTAGAGTATAGGAGTGGCATGCCAAGAAAGAAGTCATATTTAAACATCTTTCAATTTGATTCTTTAGTCTGATGCTCTGATGATACTATATATAGGCCAAAAAAATCAATATGGTTATCAATGTCAAATTAAAAATGTTCTTAAAAAAAATTAGCTTACGTCGAATGTTGGTTTAGTCCTTAACGTATTAAATGTGTTAATTTAACTTTTAACCTTTTGGTATTGTATCAAGTGACAGATGAAAAATGTCAATGTGGCTAAGAGTAATATTTAAATATTAATATTAATACCACCTAATTAAGATGCCATATAGACTGGTCACGTGACAATTTTGTGAAAATCTCTCTTCGCGGTGAGAACCCTCCGTGTGAATGGGAGCCTTCATATTTCAGTTCCTAAATTACTTTAGGTTGTGGTGGATGAATGATATCATTAACTTTATGGGATTGTGAGGCAAATCCACTCCTATGCGTTTGGTCCTTAGGCAAAGGATTATTTGTGGTCATTTCAAATTTTCAACTTCCGAATTAAGCCAGGATTCACATTATTACTGACTTGTTTCTATGCAGATGATGATGTTGCTTAGTCCCCTATATTATTTTCTCTCTCATTGTTTGGATCCACCAATTCTGGGGTTTTATTTCAGACGTGTTTTGAGCTGGGCTTTTGGGATTTGGTATTTTGTATTGTAGCCGAAAGCATCAAATTATAACCTTAAACTGAAGATTGACGACCTCCATCTCAGTCTCTTTCTGGGACATGATGATTAATTGTGTTTACCGATTTTTTCTTTTTTAAATAAGTTTTATGGGGCCATGCTGATTTTTGGATTTAATTTTGTTATGAATATCTTGAAGGAAGGTATTCATTGCGGTTTTGAATTGACTGAAGCAGCTTTGTAATTTGTTTTTGAATATTTGAGAGGCACACATTTGATTTGCTGCATTTGAAATGAACCAACTGCAGTGACTTTTTTTAAAAATAAAAAATAAATTAAATCTACTATCTACATGGCATCTTGGCATTAATATTAATATATTAATATCATCGTTAGTTAGGTTTACGTTTTTCATCCGGTAGCGGAGCCATGTTGAGACCGCCGGGGGGGGGGGGGGGGGGGGGGTGGGGTTGGCCCCCTCTAAATTTTTTAAAATTTCACTTACTGCCTTAATAGATTGAAAAATTATATATAAGTTGTTTGTAAATTAATTTATTGGCCCCCCAGAATTTGAGAAAAAAAAATTATGGGTTCAGTACCCAGTTAAAATTCATTTGTCTCTCACATATCTTAAGATTCATTAAGAAAAACCTTTTTTTTTTTTTTTAAATCCAGTCCATTTCTTGGCCCATTAGCTCCTCCAAATACCAAGAATAAAAATCTTTGACATAAATAGGTTATTTACTTAAAATAAATATGAATAAAACAAAAAATTCCTTATTGCTGCTGCCGCCACAGTCTTAGCATTGCAACGAACTCAACAATTTTCTTTGGTTCTTGTCGTTTACTACACTTCGGCCTTTGTTCAGGTTAATCAATGACCAGGGACCTCCAGATTAGTGGCCAGTAAACCAATGGTAATGTGTGAAAGGCTAAGAATGTATTGGCTCCTTATGATATATTAATTGATTAATTAGCCAAATTTATCAATTAATCAAACTAACATGCAATGTATGTAGTAGTACAAACAAATCACCAATTAAACTAAGTATGCAATGAAAATTAAATTGATACGGTGATTTGTTTATGAATGGGGAAAACCTACATAGCAAAAACCCTAGTAGGTAATTTTAAGGTCACCACTCCCGAGAATCCACTATTATCAAAACAAGCGGTTACAAGTAAAGGAATTCTAATACCTTATACCAACTTACAGTTGAATCCTTACCGCAATACCCAATTGGACTTGTTCTATAATAACAATCTCTCATTTTCAATGCACAACTCCCAGTATGTGATTAACCAATTGATGCGCGGATTCCAATACGCAACTTGATTACCAACTTGAAAAGGATGTTGACTTTAAATTTCTTTTGTTCATCACACGTTGAAGATCATGAAGTTGCTTGGTCACAAAACCCTATGGTGTACAAACACTATAGCTTCTTCAATAGAAAGATGAACTAGGGCATATGTCTCCGGTTTACAATATGCTTGTGAAATTTTTTTGCATTGAGTTGCATCACCTATGACGGTCCTTAAATTGATCCTTATATATGTTTAGGGTTGTGAGAAAAGAAAGTCTAAACACATACTCACGGATTTGATGAAAATCAATTTGAAAAACTGAACTTCAAAAATCTCGATAAATACCTTATCTGTCGAGCAGCTATCAAGCCTCAAGCTGAAACAGCTCTTTTAAATCTCGATAGATACTAGCTGTTGAGCTAGCTATCGAGATTTAATGAACATCACTTCTTCACTTGATTCATGGACAAACTTGCATGACTTTAACACTTGAACTTGAAACCTTGAACTTGAAGCATTAAACACATCCTAGATCTACCCAATTACAAGTAAAGTGCATTTTGTCAAAGGATTAGCCAATTACATAAAATGTTGACATATGTTTCTAACATGAATCACATATGTCCGAACAATCTCTCTCTTTGGCAATCCGTGACAAAACCATAACAATCAAATGAACACATGAAAGAAGTCATAAATCATTCAACTCATACTCTCTTGTTGAATACAATAAAATCTATCCTAACACAAACTCTTGAAAAACTTTGCAAGAAGAGAGTTTATGACAAGTAGACTCTGACAACCTATATTTTTGAAACACTTTAAACAAAACTCATAAAGGTATTTTAGTATGAAATAGAAATATAAAATTGCATACAAGATATAAGAAGCATGTGTATAAAGAATAAAAAGAAACAACACATGTAAAGATAGGCGAAAGAACTGTAATAACAACCTCAAATGTATATATAGTAACAAGTACAAGATTTGCTACCACAACATGATCACAAGATCTAAGGTACATGAACAATGTATCTAAAATAGAGAGAAAAGAAAAAGATACATAAAGTCCTCACTACATCCCTTAAAATATGAACACTCCCTCTAACAAAAATTTCTTATACTAACCCTCCCCCTATGAGTATGACTACTCTTATATTCAAAACTACTTCCCATTTTTGTCATGAGTGACAAAGGGTAAGTATATTAAGTAGACATCTCATCAGTACTAGAAGAGCTGGCACCATCATCCATTCATCCTCAACATCAGAAGCATCAACATCACCATCATCGTCCTCATCCTCAGAAGCCTCTGGAGTAGGAGGAGGAGAATCAACGAAGCCACCTATGACAGCCTATCGTCGTGCAATATGACCAACACGGGTATTCACCTGACACAACTCATCATTGAGAGTGTCGAGGCGAGCATCCATGCGCATAAGCTGTACCATGATATCCTCGAGAGTCACACTGCCTGTAGAAAAAGAGGGAGCGGATGTGGATGGAGCTGTAGCAGTTGGAGGAATTGTCATCTCGGACCTCCTCAAACGTAGCTACGCTTCGCTCTGATTAACAATAGTGGCATCTATGGCACACATGACATGGAAGTGGTCGGAAATGGGAAAGGGGATAGAAAAATGGCGTAGAATCCTCTTGATAGCCGAAGAGAAGATAAGCTCATCACAGGTCGTCATATCCTTATATACATCTATGAGGGAAAGAATAAAATATGAAGAAAAATCTATAGTAAGATGCTTTAAAAGGGAAAGCAAAAGTCGAGCATGGGTCTCTGTAATGGAGTTGTAATGAGATAAAGTATGCAAAACAAAAGTCATAACCATGTTAATAAACCTAGGACCTTTAGTAATGGGCAAACAAGAAGTGAATTGATGATTACCCCAAACAAAAGAACGCTTATAAAAAGAGGATATAAGCTCGTCTTTAGATACGGTCTTAAGAAGATCACAACCAGGGTAGTCAGGATGGGCTACCCTGGGGACATGGATCATGTCAGATACAATATCCGGAGTAACCATTGTAATGTTGAATTTTATTAACCATCTTATTGGCTTTATTCAATGCCAAATTTGCTTGTATTTTAGCAATTAGTAACCCTATATTTAGGTGGGAATTATATAAAGGTAGTGAGTGAGAGAGTGTGAAAAAATGCTCAAGATTGTGCAAGGATGTAGAGACTCGTGGCTAGACTCACAGGTGACTCACGGCTGGCAAGCCGCCAAAGTAAGCACACGTGCGGAGCATGCAGGTGAGTTGAAGAGTCATGCCAACTATTGCACTACAGGACAAAAGTCCAAGGCTGGCCAGGCCATTAACTCGCGGCTTGAACTCTCGACTTAGCCTAGTTGCGAGGTCAAGTCGCCAGACCACCTTGTTTGGGAACATTCCTTCTCACCCTACTATATATATATCCTTATACCCACGATATTTAGAAAGTTTCTAGAGAGAATTTTGAGAGAGAAACCCTAGAGAAAAACAAGATTGATTCATCCACAATTTTCACATAGAGGTTCTTCAAATTCCTCTACTCTCTTCCTCTCCATTGTCAAATCCTTGAGAGGTACATTACCAAAACCTTTCCTCACCATATCCATATCTGTGAGGAGACCATTTGGTGTTTGGAAAGTAGTTAAGAAGGGACCAATTTCATATTAGTTGTTGTTATGGTCAAGTAGCAGAATCCGGCAAGTTAAAGAAGAAATAGGTTCGGCGTAACCTCATTGGAGTAGGAGCTTGGAGAACTTAGGTACATTGGGTAGATTAGGCTTGGAGGGTCTTCTGCTGTTTATGTATCCCAACTACATTCTTTAGTGGATTGTTTATCACTTGGAGGGCGGTAGAGAGGTTTTACGCAGAGGGTTTCGGTTTCCTCTTCGATAACACATTGAGTGTTGTCCTTATGTTTGCATCTCTCTTCCCTTAATCTTTTCCATTTAATTTCTGCTGTGGATGTGATTTTATTTGGTTTAGATTGTTTATCAATTCTGTATTAAGCTTATGTTCATATTCCGCACATTAATTGTTTGATATTAAACTTGAATTGGTAATTTGTAAATTGAAGGTCTAAACGTTCAAGGTGTTTTATACATTTATTGAACTTTCAACCATGATGCACGTACCTCGAATGCGAGTGAGAAAGGGAGATACTGAATAATCAAATCCATGAATGTTGGAGTAGAACTCCTGTATAAGCACGGATAGACAAGTGACCGGGACATCACACAGTGACTCCCAACCCCTACTGTGAATAACAGTGGGTAGGTCAGTGTTAGAGAAGTCTGACAAAATGACTTGGCCTTCCGAATGAATGCCTCGTCTAGAAAAGTTCTCCGAAAAGTCCTATCGTGCTTTATCATCATGGAACTGAACATGAGAGGGAGTAGGATCAGAAGAAGAAGATGTCCCGAAACGAAGAAGGTTCCGGGATGGAGTAGATTTTCATTTAGGTGCCATAGAGCAACTAATCGAGAGAGAGAGAGAGAGAGAGACATGTAGAAAAGCGCCAATCACAATCAATGTATAAGAATATAGAGAATGTAAGGTACTTATGCATGAAAATGCATGAGCATGTGATATGCAATAGTAAGAACATCATAGGCTTACCCCAATCTAATCCTACCAGCACATAATCATTTCAACAAAGTAAACACATATCTAAAATGCATGAAACAGTGTTATAATGCAAATGTAAAGCAATACATGATGATTTAAAGCCATTTTCACAAAGCCCATCCCAAAAATTTCACAAAACTCTATTAATTTTGAGAAACCCCAAAGTTTATCAAAAATCTCAAAAGGTAGGTCAGAAGATATGAAATGCATGAGAAAGAGGGGAAAATCAACATAACAGATGAAGAAAAATGATCTTTAGGCCGAAAAACTCATGAGAAAGAAGTTTGAAGTGAGAGAGAGAGAGGTTTTGGGAGGTAAGGAGTCAACAAGAGTTGAAAGAGATCGAGAGAAATGAACCTGAAGTTGTGGATCCTATATATAGAACCTCTTAAATCTAAGTAGATCAAGAGGTGTTAAGGTTTAAACTTCGACAAATGTGTTTATTGAGCAGCTATCCAGAGGTGTCTATAGCAAAAACAGGCTCGATGGATTGAGGAGCTATCGAGCATCTATTGAGGAGACAAAAACTTTCTCGATGGATCGAGGAGCTATCAAGAAGCTATCGAGATTGTGATAAAAATAAGCTGAAGAGCTTGATAGATAGCCTAGCTATTGAAGAGCTATTAAGATTGCTTAAAAACAGTTTTCCAAGAAGAGAAAAACACAGACATGAATGCAATCAAACAAGCAACTCAACCAAGGATCCAAAAAAAATTTTAAACTCTCAAAACATCTCTCAATCAAGAAAAATGTAAGTACATAGATCCAAAACACACACACACACACACACACTAAACAAGTTTAACCAATTTTTTATTTCAAAAACAAGTTAAGACAGTTTCGTGAGTATACATTAACACAAGTATTCCTTGTGATGACCAAATTACATTGTACTTGCACATGTATCAAAAGTAGCAAAGAATTTTGCGTATTGTGTGTGAAAAACATCATAAGATTACCTAAGTGTCTACATGTTATGACGATTTAAGATATGAGAAAATCACTTTAACTCACACACAATCATAATTGTTTGATGGGGACTATCATTTAAGGTACATCCTATAACTCCAACATCTCCTAGAATACACGCTTGCAATCATATGTAAAGCATTTTGATTTTTTTGTTTTTATTTTTCTTTGCATATTTTTCTTTTAAGCAAACTATGCATGGGCATATATGAGATAGAAAAGAAATATCTAATGATGTTAAGCATTTGACATTCCACTTTTGCCATGTCGAAGCATACAAATGTCATTTCATGATTGGTGGCTAATTGTGGTGAGATGGTTATTTATAACTTTCTTTTAGGATTTTCTAGTCATTCTCGTCAAAAAGAGTGATACGAGTGTTAAGTACAAGAGACTTCTTAAACTTACTCATCACAAACACGAGTCACAAAACTTACTTGCTTAGTCGTGCAGAAAGATGCTCATCTAAGCTATAAAAGATACAAAGTTTAAAAAACTGTGTTTCAATAGCCATCCAAGGTACATAAGTACCAATGTACACAAACACACACTATTTTTGTATTTTTCAATTTATTTTATTTTATTTTTATATGAAAAACAAAATAAAGCAAAACTGAAATGAAAACAACCAAAACATATTGAACAAGAACAAAGCAATGCATAAAACTAGACTAACTCAAAACTAGAAAGCAAAACACACAAGTAATGTAAAATCAAAAATAAGAAGGGGAGAGAGAGAAAAAGTGACAGAATCACTTGGAGCCTTTTTCCTTCCACATCTTGGAAGAACCTTTCTATTTAGTAGACCCTTGATCTAGTGGTGAAGGGGAAGAGTTAAAACCGTTCAAGTTCGAAAGGAACATGGGGGCGTTAAGAAGATCTCCAAAAGGAGTAAAAGAGGATGGAAGTTTATGCAAGTTTCCCGATGCAATCATGTTGTTGCTCTGTTGAGTGGCTAGCCACTTATAATAATTTGGTCGAGTATGTCCAGCTGCTAATTTTTCTGTTTTGGCTTTTGGGAGTTTTCCTTCTTAGCCCTAAGGTTCTTAATTTCTTTCTTATCAAGCTTAAGGGGTGCTCCTAAGATAGATTTACTCTTGTCTACATTCTCACTCGCTAATTCACTCTTAACATCATTGTTCTCAGTTTCAATATTATTAGCAAGAGAAACAAAAATAGTAGTACTAGTAGAAACAATACTAGGAGAAGAGAAATCATACCCTAAATTGGTTCGATGGGAAGCAGATTTCTGAGGACTGAGCATCTCATCAAGTTTAGCATTTGAAGTCCTTTCTAACTGAGCTTTGACTTGGAATAGTTCTATCTCAAGCTTCTTAGTCTTCTCGGTCAAGAAATTATTCTCAAATCTCAGTACTCTAATAGTTTGATTGGCTTCATCAAACTTTGTTGAGATTTCTTCTCACTCAAGCTCCATATCACTAAGCTTCTTGGTGGCCAACCTATACAACATCTCATGCTTTTCTGAGATCTTGTATAACTTTGCATAGGCTGTGTGGATGTCATCTTACTCATCCATCTTTCAAACTTAGATTCCACCAATTCCTCTTCTTCATCAACATCTTTAATAATCCCTTCAGTAGGATTCACAGTGGCAATGAAGGCATTTAGGATTCCATCATTCTTAGGCTCAGTGTCACTTAACATAGTAGTAAGTGCCTTGCTCTTCCTGATGGTATTGAGATAAGTAGGGCACTTTTGTTTCATATGACCGAAACCTTGACATCCAAAGCGCTTTGGTCCTAAGAATACAATGTACTGACCACCATCCCTAGCATCCTTCTTCCCTTTGTCTTGACTCTTGAATTGTGAAGAATTGGATTGCTTTTGGTCCTTGTCAAATCCTTTCACGTTGGCATTCTTCATAAACTATCTTGTGATATAGGATTTCATCTTAGAATCTTCATCGTCTGAAGACTCATCCGTGTCACTGCTCTTGGCTTTCAAAGCCATGCTCTTGTTCTTGCTTGATTTCCCTATCCTCGTCAAACTCAACTCATAGGTCTGCAAATTTCCAACTAGCTCAGTAAAAGAAATTTTGTTAATGTCCTTTGATTCCTTAAAGGCAGTGATCTTGGCATGGAATCTCTAGGGTAGAGATCTGAGCACATTTCTCACAATCTTGGATTCAAGAATGGTTTCTCCAAGATTAAATGCTGAGTTTACTATGTCCTTGAGTTTGTCATAGAACTCATCAAATGACTCATTCTCTTCCATCTTCACCTCTTCAAAGCTTGTAGTGAGCCTCTAAAGTTTCGAATCCTTGACAGCCTTGGTTCCTTCATAGGTTGTCTGGAGAATGGTCTATGCTTCCTTAGTAGTTTCAGTAGAGGATATTTTCTTGAATTCCTCATTTGTGACTGCATTGAATAGAGCATTCAATGCCCTGCTATTGAGGTTTGCCGCCATGATCTTAGCATCATCCCAGTTGGCCGGCGCTTCCGTAGGCTTGGTCCAACCTATCTCCACAGTTTACCACACCTTTTCATCTAATGACTGCAAGAAAACTCTCATGCGTATTTTCCAGTATACATAGTTAGTGCCATCAAATAAATGAGGTATAATAAGAGACTGTCTACTATCCATGACAAACAGGGGTCAATGGATCACACATAAAAATTAAAACCTAATCAGAGTGTGTCTGCTTTGATACCACTTGATAGGCCAAGAATGTATTGACTCTTTGTGATATATTAATTGATTAATTAACTAAGTTTATCAATTAATCAAACTAACATGCAATGTACATGGCAGTATAAACAAATCACCAATTAAACTAAGTATGCAGCAGAAATTAAATTGATACGGTGATTTGTTTACAAATGGGGAAAACCTACAAGGCAAAAACCCCACCGAGTGATTTTAAGATTACCACTCCCGAGAATCCACTATTATCAAAACAAGCAGTTACAAGTAAAGGAATCTCAGTACTTTATACCAATCTACAGTTAAACCCTTATCCCAATACCCAATTGGACTTGTTCTGTAGTGACAATTTCTCTTTTTCAATGCACGGCTCTTAGTACATGATTAACCAATAGATACACAGATCCAAGTACGTGACTTGATCACCAACTTAAGAAGGATGTTGGCTGCAAAATTCTTTTATTCATTACACGATGAAGATCATGAAGTTGCTTGGTCACAAAACCCTATGGTGTACAAACACAGCACCTTCTTCATTAGAAAGATGAACTAGGGCATATATTTCTCTAGTTCACAATATGCATGTGCAAAACTTTTGCATTGAGTTGCATCATTTGTGACAGCCCTTAAATTGATCCTATATATGTTTAGGGTTGTGAGAAAAGAAAGCCGAAACACATACTCATGGATTTGATGAAAATCAGCTCTGAAAAATTAAACTTCATAAATCTCAATAGATACCTTATTTGTTGAGCAACTGTCGAGTCTCGGGCTGAAACAATTCTTTTAAACCTCGATAGATACTAGTTGTCGAGCTAGTTGTTGAGATTTAATGAACAACACTTCTTCACTTGATTCTTAGATAGACTTGCATGGATTTAACACTTGAACTTGAAACTTTATTTTTTGAAGCATTAAACACATCCTAGATCTACCCAATTACAAGTAAAGTTCATTTTGTAAAATGATTAGCCAATTACATAAAATGTTGACATATGTCCTAAAAATGTGCTATATTTCTGTTTCTTTGTATTCAGTTTTATCTTTTGCCAAGATCTCTATCTGTTTGGATGAAAAAGACTAAAAAGTATCTCTCTTTTAATTAAAAAAAAAAGTGTTTATTTAATTTTTAGATGACGCCACACAATAGCAGATAAATACTTGATTGATGAATATTCCTCAATTCTTCTCTAGGAAAAGGAATACTGGGCCCTCAAATCAAGAATTAATGTAGCTGCCTTTGGGGACTGTAATACTTCCTATTTCCATGTTTCAACTGTGGTTGGGAGGCAGAGGAATAAGATTAGTTGCTTAAAGAATAGTGTGGGAGAGTGGATTGAAGATATAGAGGCTATGAAAAAACACATTCTGATGGGGTTTGAGAAACTTTATACCACTGAATTGAGTCTATCTCACTGGTAGTCCCCAATATCAGATTTTTCTTGTTGTTTTTTTTTGTTAGAGGAGGAAAGTGCTTGGGTAGATAGAGAAGTTGTAGAGGAAGATGTTAAAAATGAGTTATGGAGTTTGAAGCCTTTCAAAGCGCCAGGAGCTAATGGTTTGCATGTAGGGTTTTATCAGCAGTTTTGGCATGAGGTGGGAAAATCTGTTAGTAAAGTGGTTATGGACGTTTTTGTGCATAGGGTAGTTCTTGAATATTTCAATGATACCCTTATCACCCTGATTCCAAAATGTCCAAGCCTTGAATCTTTTAATAATTATAGACCGATAAGCCTGTGCAACTCACTCTATAAGGTTTTATCCAAGATTATAGTTAACAGGATTAGACCCTATATTGGCAATCTGATTGCCCTTGTTCAAATAGCGTTTGTGCTTGGAAGGAAGGGTATTGACAATGTTTTGATTGCCCAAGAACTCTTCTTTGCCTTAGATAGAAAGAAAGGCAAGGAAGGCTACATAGCCATCAAAGTGGACTTAGAGAAAGCCTATGATCGGTTAGAGTGGAGTTTCATTTAAAAAGGTCTTCAAGCCTACCACTTTCCCCAAAATATAATCAAGGTAATTACGAGTTGTGTTACATCTAATAGGATCTCAATTTTGTTCAACGGAGATGCCTTAGACCCTTTTATTGCTATAAGAGGGTTAAGGCAAGGGGACCCAATGTCCCCATATTTGTTTATTTTGTGCATGGAGTTCCTTGGGCATTTAATAGAACAAAAGTGTGTGGATGGAGAATGGAAACCTTTAAAAGCCTCCCGGGAGAACATAGGTATTTCCCATTTGTTTTTTGCAGATGATTTAATTTTGTTTACGAAGGTGGAGGAGCAAGCTTGTGAGGCTGTTTCAGAAGTTTAGAACAAATTTTGTGAGGAATCGGGACAGAAGGTGAGCCTTGAGAAATCGAGGATTTATTTTTCTCCAAATGTCCAAGAGGGAGTCAAAGAGGAGATTTGCACTAAATTGGGAATCCAAGCTATGACAAATATTGGAAAATACCTTGGGTTTCCTATTAATCATAGATGGGCAACAAGGAATCGATTGAATTTTATTGCGGAGAAGGTGATGAACAAACTTGCACGTTGGAAAGCAAAGTTTTTGTCCTTTGTTGGGAGGTCTGTCCTAGTGAAATTAGTTATGTCTACAATACCGAACTATGTGATGCAAGGAAAGGCATTGCCAATACATTTATGTGAGAAGCTGGATAAAATTAACCAAGACTTTCTTTGGGGTTCAAGTAGGGAAAAGAAAAGGTTGCATTTAGTTACGTGGAATAAAATCATCCAACCTAAGGAAGAGGGTGGCCTCGGGATTCAGGTAGCAAGGGCAAAGAATGTTGCGCTCCTTGCCAAGCTAAATTGGAGAATGAATCAGGAAAAGGAAGCTACTTGGGCCAAAGTCATCCTAAAAAAATATTGCTCCTCGGATAGGAGAAGATCTAGAGATCCTGATAAACTTTTGACTTCTTCCAATTGGAAAGCTATAAAGGTTGGCTTTCAAACCTTCGAAAAAGGTATTGGCTGAAGCGTGGGAAATGGAAGGAAAATTAAGGTTTGGTTAGATTGCTAGATTAGAGATGAGTCACTTAGAAATTTGATTGCAGGGCCACTGACTCAGCACGAGAGTGATTTGCTACTCTCTGATTTACTTCTCAGACAAGGGCAGGGGTGGAGATGGGAAATCCTATCCTTTGAACTGCCTCAGGATGTTAAAGATAAAATTAGAGCAATCCCACAGAATCAGATTGGGAGAAGGGAAGAATCAATCCTATGGAAGCTCTCCAAGGATGGGGATTTTTCTACGAGGTCAGCTTATGCTCTAGCTAACAACTCTCATGCCTCGAGCCCTCCTTTCCAAGGGGTGGATTTGGAAGCTAGATACTTTGCCAAAAATCATTAATTTCCTTTGGCTGTGCATGCACAAGAGTGTCCTAGTGAAAAATACACTATTCTCGAGGGGTATCATTGAGGAAAACAATTGTTCGTTATGCAAGAGAATGCCTGAAACGATTGGGCACCTATTAAGGGAATGTATTTATGCTTGTGACTTCTGGTATAAAGTCAATATTCCCCCTATGGTTGTTCCTTCATTTTAAGCCATTGACGATGTTTATAATTGGCTTCGGGTTAATTGTTTGAGTAAAGCAATGCACCACTCCTCGGTACCATGGAGATATGTATTTCCCTTTGCTATATGGGAATTGTGGAAGTATAAAAATAAGGTGGCTTTTAAGAATACCCCCCTAAACCTTAGTCTGCACAGACCGTGTATAAGCCAGGCAATGGAATACTATTATTGTGTGGGGAAAATAAACAAACACAGGACTATGGTTGTCATCCCGGTGTGTTGAGAAAAGCCTCCCTCTAATTGGTTTAAATTGAACACAGATGGGGTTTCATGTGGTAATCCGGGAAGGGCTAGAGGTGGTTGAGTCTTAAGAGACAGTGTAAGAGAGTGGGCTAGGGGGTTTGCAAGGAGTATTGGGTTAACTACAAGCATTATAGCAGAATTTTAGGCCCTCAGAAATTGTCTGCAAATGACCATACAACTTGGTGTACAAAATCTGGAAGTGGAACTTGATGCGAAAGTTGTTTTAGATTTAATTAGTTCCAGAAACTCCCCTAATGCAGCATACTCATCCTTGCTGTTTGATTGCAGATTGTTGCTGGACAAGATTCCCCACACCACAGTGAAGCATGTATTTCAGGAAGCAAATAAATGTGCTAATGTACTTGTTAGGAAAGGCTGTAATTTGCAGGAACAACTTGTAAATTTTGGTTACCCCTCATCTGATGAGATTGCTGCCTTGATGAGTGCAGACAAAAATGGGGAAAGCTTTTGTAGGCATGTTGCCACCAACTTAGCAATTTTGGCTGTCTAGTTTTATTTATATTTCCACTAAACCACAAAAAAAAAAAAAAAAAAAAAGTTTAGTTGCTTGTTGCTGACACCTTTTTCTACTATTTTTATATTATATTTTACTTATCAACCAAGGTTACTAACTTATTTGTTTGCTTATTTTACCACGATTAGTGTTATTGCTATTTGTTATATGTTTATTTATATATTTATCTTTGATCCTCCAAAAATAATATTGTTCGTAGAATGTGTAATTATAGACTATTGAAGCATTAATAAAAAAAAAAAAAAAAATTTACATAGGTTGTTTCTTTTTTTTAGCATAAATAACATTTTACATTTTTTAAGTGAAAAAAGTGATTATATAATTAGTATTTAAAATTTAAAATTAAGGTTTTAATATTTATATATATATATATATATATATATATATAGGTAATTTAATGAGAAACCAATCTACAATTGATTTATATTTTAAGAGAAACAAAGCTAATTTGGAGAATATCATAATACTACACAATTCTCTATCTAGAATAGGAATACTGATGTTGAACCCCTATATTAGCTCAAAGATATGAATTTAAGGAATACTGCTTTCTTTGAATGTGATATTGGAATGCGTTTTTGAGTGATTATTTAATGGTATATACAAAATAAAATAAATAAAGATTAAAAAATTAGTTCAAGATCAATCATAAATAGATTTAGGCTGCGTTTGTTTCGCCCGAAAACACTTTCAAGAAAACATTTTACACCCTTGTGTGTGTTTGGTAGCTATAGAAAATATGGTCAACGGAAAATCATTTTTGCTTTGATCGGAAAATAAGCCACTTTGAGCGTAAAATCATTTAAGCTTTGATTTTACCTTTAATGAATTTCTGGAAAAGCGAAGGGAGACAACCTAGCTCAAGCACACACCCGAAGACAGAGAGAGAGCTAGAAGGGAAAGTGAAGAAGATAACCCAACCTTCGTTAGTATCAGACTCACCCACCAATCTTGTCACCGTTGCCAGTATCAAACCCATCCATCGATCTCGTTGCCGTCGCCTCCTTCAGACTCCCCCCATAGATCTCGTCATCGTCAAACCCATGTCACTGATCTTGCCTCCACTGCCTCTAGATCGAACTTACCATGACCCTCATCGACGAGCGACCCACCATGACCTCGTCGCCTCCGCCGCACGATCTTGCCTCCGCTGCCTCTAGATCGAACCCAATCGTCTCTCTCTCTTCTTTCTTCTCTCAATTTGACCAGATTTGATGAATTCTTTGGTTTGGTTTGATATTATATATTTGTTTGGAAGCTGAGAAAATGTGAGCATTAAGTAGAAAATGTGTTTTCAATAGTATTTTTAAGAACACAACCAAACACTAAAAAATATTTTCAAAGTATTTTTTAAAATGCCACCAAAAACCTAAAAATATTTTATATTTGAAAAATATTTTATACTTGAAAAATATTTTACATTGAACCAAATGCAGCCTTAGTAGCATGAATGATACTATGACACAATCTTAATGAGTTAAAGTTAACTTATATAATATATATATATATATATATATATATATTTACTTAAGAATATGGTTATATGTAATCTGGGGCCCCTAAGAAAAATTCCTGACTTTGCCACAGTTTTCATCCACTACTTAACCGTAAGGACTATTTTAACATAATACCAAAATATTAGATATTAAATTAACACATTTTAAATATTAAAAACCAAATTGACATTCAACGTAAAGATTAAGATGGCCACCCGAAGCGAAATCCCAGCCACCCCATTGAAGAACCTTCATTACCTGCTCTGAATGATCCCCTTCAAAAATTACCCTATCCAGACCAAGTTCTTGGGAGAAAAGTGCAGCACGTCTGGCAGCCAGCAGCTCCAGTACATCCACAGAAGGTGGCTTTTTGATCTTCTTAGCTAGAGCGGCCATCACCTCGCCTTTGGAATTACGGACAATCACCCCTACGCCAGCAACTTCAGATTTGCCAAACGTTGCCTCGTTGAAATTTATCTTCCAATCATCACATGCAGGCAGATTCCACCTCTTGGAAACAGCTTCTCAGGCAGAGGTGAAGCTATGCTTCAGAGACTTATAATCACGAATATAGTCACGCGCAAAGCCAACAATCTGATCTAGTGGTCTGGTATTTTCGTTCAACCTGATCTTATTTTTATGAAACCACACAAACCATGCTGTCGTGGCAAATAGAGCAGCTGACTCAGACTTTGTGAAGACCAGCTCTACCAACTCCCTAAAGGAAGTAAAGATCGCCCCAGACCTGAGAGTCCAGCCAAAGTCCTTTTCCCATACCTCTTTAAGGCCACTGCAACTCCACGGTGAGTGAAGGGTGACTTCAGAACCACCCAAACAACGAGAACAAGTTGCATCAGTCAAGATTTTACGTTTTACCAAATTTTCTTTTGTTGCTAGGGAATTTGGGCAGCCCGCCAACTAAAAGTGTTTAATTTTTCCAGGGACCTAAATTTTCCAAAGCTTTTTCTAGAAGCCCCGATCTTCAGTACTAGCTTGAGGCGAACTTTCTATGGAATACTGGGCATCACACAACAATCTGTACCCGATTTTGACTTAGTACTTTCCAGATTTTTCAAGTGGCCAAATCAACACGTCAGATTAGGGAGTCGAGCAGACCAAGAGTGCTTTAATCCGAGCTGCATCAGGTGGGTGAAAGCATCGGTCAATCAACTTTATGTTCCACCATCTCGAGGTCCAATTTATAAGCTCAGAAATTGTGGCCTCTGGATGAAGCTCACCCGAGGTGGAAGATATAACTCCATCCCCATTTGGCAGCCACTTATCAATGAGAATTCTAATAAGCTGACCATCTCCAATCCTCCATCTAGCACCCACTTCAATTAAATGCCTAGATTTCAAAATGCTTTGCTAAGCATAAGACCCCGAAGATACAGAAGCATAAAAAATGGACCCATAAAGAAAATATTTCGCTTTACACACTTTATAAAATAGTGAATGCTTATCATGAACCAACCTCCACACTTGTTTTGTGAGCAAGGCCTCATTGAACATGCATAAATATTTAAAACCCATGCCGCCCTCTTCTTTGGGTTTGCATAACACCTCCCATTTCTTCCAATGTATTTTCCGACACTCCCCCCCTTTGACCCCACCAAAACCTTTGAGCAAGCATTTCAATATCTTGGCAAAGACCAACCGGGAGGCGAAAGCAACTCATTGCCAAGGTCAGAATAGCTTGGACCATGACTTTAAGCAAAACTTCCTTTCCAATTTATCTTCCAACCTTGCAGTTTTCCCCAAACATGATCTTTTATATAGTTGAAACTTGTTTTTTATGTCTTCCCACAACCGCCAGCAAATCCAAATATTTTTCATACTCCTTAATTTCTGAAACACCCAAGAGACTTTGCACTTGCACCTTAGCCGAATCCGTCACATTACCACCAAAAAAGATAGTGGTTTTGTTTGCATTTATTTTCTGCCCTGAAGCTCTCTCATACTTGCCAAGGATCTCAAGAATTTTTGACACATCTTCACCTCTTGCATGACAAAAGAGGAGACTATCATTGGCAAACAAAAGGTGGGAAATTTTGGGCCCATCCTTACAAAGAGAGTAACCTTCAAGGAACTTTGCTGCCACTACCTGCTCAAGTAAGCCATTTAAACCTTTTGAGCAAAGGAGGAAAAGGTAGGGGGAGAGGGGGTCCCCTTGGCGAATGCCTCTAGTTGGGGAAATGGGTTCCGTAGGCTCGCCATTTATCAAAATCGAGTAGGTTACAGATGTAACGCACTCCATAATCCAACTGACCCACCTTTTATGAAAACCCATTTTCTCCATCACCTTTTTGAGAAACACCCATTCCAATCTGTCGTAAGCTTTACTCATGTCCAACTTCAGAGCTAAGTGCCCCACTTTACCCCCTTTCTTTCGCTTCATATGGTGGAGAGTCTCGAAAGCTACCAAGATATTGTCAAAAATAGCCTTATCAAATTGAAAAGCACTTTGAGATTCTGAGATAACATGAGGTAAGACGTTTTTCAACTTGTTAGCCAACACTTTTGATACAAGCTTATATAAAATATTACAGAGAGCAATGGGACAAAATTCAGTGACAAACTCAGGAATTTTAACTTTAGGAATAAGGGAAATAAAAGCATGGTTCAGACCTAAGAAAAGGATGCCGGAATTAAGGAAAAATAGCACTACCTGGACCACATCATCACCAATATCACTCCAAAATTTCTAGAACAAAAATGGGAGGCATTCCGTCATGGTCGAGGGCTTTAAGGGGAGCCATTTGATTCAGGGCAAACTCAATTTCCACCCAAGAAAAGGGGCTGATCAGACTATTATTCATATCTTCAGTAACAACATAATTAATGGAATGAACAACTTCATCCACTTCTAACGGCCTTGAGGAAAGGAACAAATTTTTATAGTAATCCCAAACCATGATCGATATGTTTCCCTCGCCTGAAACCAACACGCCATCTAAATTACGGAGCTCCACAATTCTATTGCAACGAAAACGTTGCGCAGCTCTTGTAGGGAAGAACTTGGAATTATGATCTCTGGAAATCATCCAATGCTCCTTACTTCGCTGCTGCCACATTTTTTCGTCTAATCAGAGGAGATCCACGATTTCCGATTTAAGGTTAAGGAACTGATCCACATGTCTTCCTTGAGTTGCTTCACATTCAGCCACCTTCAACAACTTTTTTATTTCAATAATCTCCCATCTTACATGGCAGAAAGAGTTTTCACTCCATTACAAGAGACTCTTTTGACAAGCCCCCAATTTTGTCATTACGATTTCCATAGGAGAGTCCAAAACTGATTTGTCCCATGTTCGCACCACTGTATCCCTGCACTCTGAATCCTCAAGCCACATCTACTCAAAAAGCCAAGGTCTCAGACTCTTAACTTCAAATCCCCCAAGTTGAATGCATATTGGATTATGGTCCGAAGACACACAGGTCAAGGTTTGTACACATGTTGCCAGAAATAAATCGTACCATTCCACTGTGCACACTACTCAATCTAACCTCTCCCAAACCATACCTCCATTCTGGTAAGCCTTAGACCAATGAACTTATTTCCGGAGAAGCCAAGATCCAATAAATTACACTCGTCCAACACTCCTTGAAACTGTTCAATTTGACCATAGGGTCTAAGTCTGCCCCCACTCTTTTCATAAGATTTCAAAATTTCATTGAAATCACCTCCACATAGCCATGGCAAAGATCCATGTCTTTGCAGACCAAGAATCAACTCCTATGTTTCAGATCGCAAATGCGTTTCTGGTGCTCCATACTTTCATGTGAAACACCAAGCATTGTCCTTTCCTTTATTTATTACCACATCTATATGATTTTGAGATGAGGATTCCACATCTATAATAAAATCCTTCTTCCAAAAGAGAGCTAAACCACCCCCACAAGTAATCGTTGAAACTCCATGGTAATGACCGAACTGAAGAGAATCTCGAATGTTGCTTAGCCTTGCTTCTTCCAACCATGTCTCGGCTAAAAACACGATTGAGAGATCTTAAGCCCGGACTAATTCTCCAAGCTCTTGAATTGTCTTCCAGTTCCCAAGCCCCCGTCAGTTCCAACAAATGAGATTCATTGATTTTGGTGGGGTTGGGAACCAGCCTCCACCAATATGACTGCATTTTCTTTATCAGTCTATGAAACCAATTTTGTTTTTTTTGATACACCTTGCTGATTTTTCTTGGGCGGTGAAGCCCTCTTTTTTCCTATGAAAACCTTCAATTTTTCCTTGTGTTTAGAAGAGATACAGTTAATGCAGGTCCAGGAGGGCTTTGAGGGAAGTGAGGCGCACATGGGAGAGTCTAAAGTATTAGAAAGGTCAACCAAAGGGAGCCTATTTGACCTAGTGATAAGTGATGGAGACTTACACGTGACTGAGGGTTGAATTGGGCTTTCAAGTACATCTCAATTTTGGTCCCAGGCTTTGCTGAAGTGGCAGACTCACTTTTTATGAACAACTCCAAATTTCCATCAACATCTTCCATCATATCACCTTTTTCCAGTTCAGCATCATTTTCGTGCAAAGTATGCACAAAGCTTCTTTTTGTATTGAGCTGTTCCCCAAAACCTAGCGAAGGATCTTCCAACTCCCTGACAGTAGGATATGCAGCAGAGTTAGAGATATTAGGAAACAGAGTATCCAAGGTTACCTTTTCCAATGGTTTAGTCAGGACTCCATTCTCTGGCAAGGAAGCTTGGTGCGATTTTGAAAAAGGTTCACTACCGGCATCCTTTGAAACCTTTGATTCTTTCTTCTGTTGATAGAACCCTGGAACTACAATGGTGGATTTTCGAATTTGATTTGATAAAGGAGCTCGTAGCCACGCCCCATAATTCCAGTCCTCCACCGTGAGTGTGCCTTCACTGGTAATCCACTGATCATAATCGTTGTCATCATGGTTTAGACATCCACACCAATAACAGATGCTAGACAACCTTTCGTACTTGAAAGAGACCCAACCCGTGGTACCACCTTCAAGAGTGATTTTACATCCATGGCTCAGAGGCTCAGAAGGACACCCCCTTCCATGACTGAGAACTCAGAAGGACATACTTCCTCAATACCTGAACATAATCCTTTACCTTTAGCCACCGTTTTATTCATGAAACTGATCGAGATATCGTATACTTTCACCCATAAAGGAACTCTCTCATAGTTTAGATTTCGGACGTGGGTGCTATTATCGTACCTCTGAAAAACCACTAAAAATTTATCAAAACTCCAGGACTGAGAGGAAAAAATTCTGTCACAATTAAACTTATTTTTGAAGATGAAGAGAACAATATGGTTACTTTGATCCTTAATCTTAAATCCATTCTGAGTACACCATAGTTGAGAGAAATTACGAGCTACAACATCAACATTAAGGACCCTTTTTGTGTAAAACTTTGCAGCCAGGATGAATTCCTTTGACCCCATATCAAATCAGAGATCAAACTTATCCTCCTCCGGTCCCTGCAGAGACATCTTATTCCACTCCACCATAATCTCCTCCATGAAGCAAAAGAAATAAAGTGTTTCCCAAGACCCCTACAAGAAAAACCCACCAGCTAGCCTGTAGCAACCAAATGGTGGCTAACAGGGACTGACTAGCCTTCAAAGGAAAGGACCGGCTCTTTCTTAGCCTAGGAGAAGTTGGGAAACCCAAACTTTCAATAGCAACAGAGAAAACGTTTTTGCTCAGTACTTAGCTAATATGTCAATGTTTATATCAAAGCGTTTATACAAAAAAAGGAAATCACGTGAGGTCTTTCATCACACTAAAACATTCCTACTCTGCAACTTATATATTTAAGAAACAAACTATCAAAGGACATGGTAAAACCTTTTTATTTTTTAATATATATATATATATATATATATATATATATATAATTTGGTAGTTATAATGGGGAAAGAGAGGATTTAAACTTGAATCTCTTGAACTCATCAATAAATATTAATTAGTTAACTACAAGGCTCTCAATAAGATATGAAAAATTTAGAGCTTCAAGTTTTTGAGATTAAATTTAGGTTATTTACCAAAAAAGAGAGTAAATTGAAATTTGATCAAAGGTTGAACATTAATAGTGTAAATATTGATTTTTATTTAAGCCATATGATAATAAATTATAAAAATTAGTAACATTCATAAAATTATATCTTTTTTGTTTATACAATATCTGTTATAATTGCATTTAAACACTTTCACCACAAATCTTAAATAACAGATTGTTATAAATTGTTATTAGTAGAGTAAAAAAGTAATTTCAGTTGTATGTTCGAATTAGAATCAATAAAAACTAACAATTTATAATTTGTTGTAAAATTATTATAAAAATATTGTAAACTTAACCCTACTTTAGCAATAGCCGCCTAAGTTGCAAAGCCGCCCCGACCACAACAATAAAAAACGATAACTTCGGTAGCCGATGTTTATTGCCAAAAGGGAAAATATCCTAGGGATAGAACAAATCAACTCAGCCATGCAAGCGCAAACGTCACAACCTAAGAAAAACAGTAAGCATATAAAATCAGATACCTTAGTTCTAATCTCTTCGTACAAAACCAAAAACTCGTCCAAGTTCAATGTACAAAAAACTCAACCTCACACTATAAAAGTTAAAAAAAAAAAACCTACCTTCACCACCACACTCATTCTTACAAAACAGTGAAACACGCAGAAATTAAACCAATCACTTTGAGCACTAAAAAAATCATCCACCAATTACTATGGGAGAGGTTGATCCAGCTTTCATCCAAGAACCTGAACACAGGCCAAGAATCTCCTACATAGAAGGCAAAGGTGTCCCACTAATCGATCTGTCTCCAATACGCTCCTCCAACAATGTTTCCGCCATTTTATTTGAAGGCCTTGTTAAAGAGGTAGGCAATGCATGCAAGGACTGGGGGTTCTTCCAGGTGATCAATCATGGGGTGCCTTTGGAGAAGCGCCAGAAGATTGATGGTGCCTCGAGAAAATTCTTTGCGCAGAGTTTGGAGGAGAAGAGGAAGGTGAGGAGGAATGAGAAGGAGGTGACTGGTTACTTTGACACAGAACATACCAAGAATGTTAGGGACTGGAAAGAAGTCTTTGATTTTACTATAGAGGAACCCACTATAGTCCCTGCCTCGCATGAGCCTGATGACAAGGAAGTCACTGAATGGAATAATCAGTGGCCTGAGTACCCTCCCGAATTAAGGTAAGGTTTTTAACAATAATTAATATATAGAAATCATTACTATAGGACTATTGTGTCCTAATTCCTAAGGTTAACATGTTAGTAATAGTAACATATGAATGTCTCTGCATAACTATTATTTGGGAGGACCCTCTGTAATTGAATTAGAATTGAGATTAATCTATCAAGAATTGTGATCTAGTTTGAAGCCCAATTCAAGGGGTTTAATCTATGTGATCTGATGGGTTTCTTTGACCACTATCCAGGGAGACATGCCAAGAGTATGGTCAAGAGATGGTAAAACTAGCTTACAAGTTATTGGAACTTATTGCTCTATCCCTAGACTTGCCAGCAGATAGGTTCCATGGCTTCTTCAAAGATCAGACCAGCTTCATGCGAGTAAATCACTATCCACCTTGCCCTACTCCTGAGTTAGCGCTTGGTGTCGGTCGGCACAAGGATGCTGGTGCCTTAACCATCCTTGCTCAAGATGATGTTGGAGGATTGGAAGTGAAGCAGAAAACAGATGGAGAGTGGGTTCGGGTCAAACCCACCCCAGATGCTTATATCATCAATGTTGGTGACATTATTCAGGTAACAATTCCAAATTTTTAACTTTGTATAGTACAATCATTCATATTTTTGTTAATAGCCAAACTTGCTTTCAAGTACCAATGACTAGAGGTAAAACTGACTGAGAAACCCAAGAAAGAAGTAATGAGCAAAGTCCATATATACTTTGAAAATCTGGAAGTCCAAGTCTATAACATTTTTGTCTTCAATATCCAAATTATCTTTATTAATTAAAAGAAGAAAATACAATATCCAAATCCAAGTATATGAGTAATGTTAGTATATCACTTTTTTCTCAGTGTTATCCATATATGCATGTATGGATGAAAAATATAAAATTAATACTACTATTCCCTTATTAAAATTGGTATGTACTTGGAGGTTTTCGTGGTTGGCCAGTTTCACTTAGAATGGAAATGTTTTTTAGGTTTGGAGCAATGACAAGTATGAGAGTGTGGAGCACAGGGTGATGGTGAACTCAGAGAGGGAAAGGTTCTCTCTTCCATTTATCTTCAACCCGGCACACTACACCATGGTCAAGCCCTTAGAGGAGCTAACAAATGAGCAAAACCCTGCAAAATATAAGGCATACAATTGGGGCAAGTTTATAACCACCAGAAAGCGCAGTAATTTCCAAAAACTTAATGTTGAAAATATCCAAATTTATCATTTCAAGATATCAAATTAAGCTTGTGAATTTCTATTATCTATAGGCAAGAAATAATATTAAGCTTGTTGTTAGTACCATGATCAACATAGAGACTTTGGAAGCATGATGTGTTTCAATGTCTTAGAGATGAGCAGTACGAACTATAAATATCAATAATGGAGAGTTTGCTTCAATGTATTTGCCTTATATTGCAAAAAAAGAAAAAAAAAAAGAAATATAATATATAAAGGGTGTGTTTGGATACCGCTTATTTTGCTGAAACTGAAAACTTATTACTGAAGTATTGTAAATAAAGGTAAAAGTTAGTTGAAATAGTATAGTATGACTTATAAATAGTACCAAAAAGTGCAATATAGCCCATGAATAGTAGAAAAAATAAGCTGAATAGTAAAATAATTTTAATTTTCCATTCCAATCCAAACGCACACAAAGTATTATGGGAGGAAGGAAATTGAAGTCATTGCATAATGCTTGGATAAATCCAAAATTATCATATTTGAGTATTTAAAAGTTCTGCATAAAACTTCCACTTTTACTTGGTTTGAGAGAGATGATATCTAGGCAATTTTATTTTTACCCCATATATTTTTCTAGAGACTAATTCCTTGACTTATTTAAGCCATCGACATGTCATTTTTTTGGTGGAAAGCAATTGCCATCGCACCTACCTTAGATAATTTTTGCTCAGTTATCTAGTTGGACAATTATTTGACCAAATAGAACTATTTTAAACTTATATCGAAAAGTAGCCTTTTTGAATCTGGAGTCGAGTTTTATGTCAAATCTGTTGATATGGCTATGACTAATTTGACATTTTCAAAAGATTGATCCACTTGGATCTCGACTGTTCAAGAGTCAAGATTCTTCCAATATTAGTAGATTAGATTACTAAATCTACTAACCTCTCTCTCTCTCTCTCTCAACACACACACACATACATGTACACCAATACTCCCACACACCAATACAACCCTAAACTGTTGATTCACCATGATTCCGTCACCGCCATGCTTGTCTCTAGGGGTGAAGTCAGGAATTTTTGTTTGGGGGGGGGGGGGGGGCGAAATTGCAGTACTAATATATTTATTAAGACAAAACCCACACACACATATATATATATAGACGCTTTTTTATTATATACACACACAAACCTGTTAAGGGCTGCAACTCATCTAGTGAGAGACTGGACTTCCTTGATGTTTTTTGGTGGCTCCATGTCCAATATTGCTTGGATCTTATCAGGATTTGCTTTGATTCCCTTGTGAGAAACCATAAATCCTAGTAACTTTCCTGACAAAACCCCAAAGGTACACTTGCTTGGATTCAACTTCATATTATATCGTATGAGCGTGTCAAAAGTCTCCTAAAGGTCGTACAGGTGCTTCTTCTCATCCAAACTTTTCACCAACATGTCATCTATGTACACTTCTACATTCTCTCCTATCTGTGGATGAAACATATGATTGACTAGCCTCTGATAAGTTGCCCCTGCATTCTTTAGACCAAAGGATGTCACTTTGTAGCAAAATAGGCCTTAACTAGTAATGAAGAATGTCTTCTCTTGATCTGCCTTGTCCATCCTTATCTGGTTATAACTCGAGAAGGCATCCATAAAGTTTAACAATTGATGACCTGCTATTAAGTCTACTAGAAGGTCAATACATGGCAATGGATAGCTATCCTTGGGGTAAGCCTTGTTTAAATCGGTGAAATCTACGCACATCCTCCATTTACCATTAGCCTTCTTGAACATCACCACATTAGCTAACCAATCTGAGTAATAAACTTCCCGAATAAACTCTGCGATGGTTAACTTCTGGACCTCTTCCTTGATAGCATTATCTCGTTCAGGAGCAAAGACCTTTTTCTTTTGACAGACAGGCTTGGAGGAAGGATACACATTTCGACGATAGGCAATAACACTTGGGTCAATACCCGGTATGTCTTCATGACTCCACGCTAAAACATTAATGCTTTTCCTTAAGAACTAGACAAGGTCTTTCTTCATCCTCTCTTCCATGCTTGTTCCAATTCTGGTAAACCTCTCAAGGTTACTTTCGTCTAGAGGAACATCTTCTAGTACTTCAGTGGGTTCTGCAGCAGCCTTTCTTTCTTTTATGTTCATTGTCTGCACATGCTCGTCTGTAGCCAACATGGCTAAGTAGCATTCTCTAGCTGCTAACTGATCTCCTTGAATTTGTCCAATTCCCTAATTTGTTGGAAACTTAACAAATAGGTGGTAGGTTGATATCACTGCCTTCCAATTATTCAAAGTTGGTCTTCCAATGATGGCATTGTAAGAAGATAAACAATCTACAATGTGGAAATTTACTTCTTTAGCTATCTGATGTGGATACGCCCCAACCACAATGGGTAGAGTAATAGTGCTCACTGGTTGTACCTTCATTCCTTCGAATCCAACTAAGGGTGAGTTCACTAGAAGAAGTTGATCTCTTCCAAGCCTCATCTACTAGAAGGCGGGATAATTTAGGATATCTGCTGAACTCCCATTTTCTATCAACGCCCTTCTAGTTGTGTAGTATGCAATGAGCAAAGTTATGACAATTGCATCTTCATGTGAATGATGGACCTTTCCAGCATCTTCATTTGTGAAGGTGATAGCCTACTCGTTTACCCCCTTCGTCCTTGGTGGTCGTCCAGAGAGTTGGATGTTCTGTACCACCTTCAAGTAGGTCTTCCTTGACTTGGAAGATTTTCCTATTGAAGTTCCACCTACAATAACTCTTATTTCTCCAAGTGGGGGACGTGGTGGCTCTTCTATTTTTCCCTTTAATTTCTCATCCTTATGATCTGGTCTAAGAAAATTCCTCAACTTTCCTTGCCTAATAAGATTCTCAATCTCCTGCTTCAAATCATAGCATTCATTCGTGTCATGCCCGTGATCTTTATGGAAGCGGCAATATTTGTTCTTATTGCGCTTATTAGGGTCTCCCTTAATCTTCTCTGGCCAATTCAAGGATGGGTCATCCTTGATCTGCATAAGCACTTGATCAAGTGGAACATTCAAGGGCGTGTAATGTTGACTTCTCCGTGAAGACGAACCTGCCTTCTTGTTGTCTCGGTTCTTTTTCTCTTCCGTCCGGGTCTTTTTTGGACAAGGGCTTCGTTCAAAATGATGTGGGAGCTCCACTTCCATTTGCTCTGCTTTTTCCTTTTCTTGGCAATGATCGTATCTTCTGCATTCATGAAGTTTTGGGCTGAATGGACGAGTTCAGCCATGGTCTGTGGTTCTTGATCATAAAGCTTGTGGATGAATAAATCAAAACTAACTCTATTGTGGAAGGCTGCTAACAGCAGCTTATCATCCATCTTGTTCATCGTCAAAGCTTCCCTGTTGAAACGGGTGATAAAGGACCGTAAACTTTCATTATCTCCTTGCTTTATAGTCAATAGGTTGGACGAGTAGCACTTATGCCTTTGACCTCCAATGAAGTTATTGACGAACAACTTACTTAACTTCTTAAAAGAAGTAACGGTGTTTGGAGGTATCTTACTAAACCACACTCATGCTGGTCCCTTAAGGGTGGTTGGGAAGACCCTACACATTATCTTGTCTGAAACCCCTTGAAGGTAGCAATGTGATCACATGGGTCACGCGTTCCATCATATGAGCCCAATGCAAACATCTTGAACTTGGAAGGCAAGGGATGACTATTGATGGACGTATGAAAGGGGAATCAATTCGATGAATTAAATCATTTACATGATTCATCCTTCTCATATTTTCCCTCATTTCGTCCATGGCTCTCCTCATTTGATCTATCTCCTTTTCCAAGTGTGGCACCCTAAATGAAGCAGTACCCCTTGAGTGGTTTTCGTGCTCAACATTTTCTCCTTCTCTAACTTCTTGACTCTAAGCTTGCCTTTCCACTCACTATTCATAACGTTGATTGATCTCCAAGTTAACTCCTAATTCTGACGGGTTAGCTCTGCCATGGTGGCTACCATGGACTGCATTTGTTGGCCCAAAGGTGGTTGTACAACAGGTGCAAATTGGTGAGTGCAATTGGGATGGCTGGAAGCGTTTCCCCTCTCCTGGTGGCCTAGACTAGTGGCCAATGACCTTGTCCAGACCATACGGCCCTTTTTCAAAGAAAGATAAATTGCAAAACACAAATTCAACTTTCCCACAGATGGCGCCAACTGATGATACATAGAAAATTAGTAGACTGAATGCTCTAGGTTTTAATGAACTTGTGGTTGCTTAGAAGGCCTAAAAAGAAAGAAACACAAGATCAAAGGTGATTGGGGTGAACCGACCAAGAATCCTCTGATGCTTAAGTTAGTTTTCTCTCTAGAATTCAAGAATTCCAATTTTAGGAGTGGTGAAAACTTACTTTCATTTTATATGGCTAAGTCCTTTTATAGTGAACTTTGGAGTGGTTACTTGTTTAGTAACTTTCTCAATGTGGATGGAAGTTAGAAGGTTCAAACTTGACTTCCACAACTACTATCAGAAGTTAAGTACTTAGTGGGAAGTTGGAGCGATGAATAAGGATTTTGCTCATCCTTCAAAATAGTAGAACATGGTCTGAATCGTAAGCTTTTAAATAGAAATTTTCCCTGAGAATTTCTAAGTGTTGGGAGGTCGTCCAGGTGCTTCTATGCTGGACAACCTTCTTGCACTTGAACGATCTTCTTGTATTGGGACAACCTTTCTAGACTTAGATGACACTATGGATGAATTGGAGATAGTCCAATTTTTGGTTCACAATCAATATATATATATATATATATATATATAATCCAAGTACGGGGGGGCAAAAATGACAAGGGTTCTTTAAAAATTGTCAAATTATATATATATATATATATATATATATATTTACTATTTTTTTTTCAAAAATGATGGGGGCTTGCTCCTCGGCCCCCACGTGACTCTACCACTATGTGTAGATTTGGGTCCTTTCCATTTCTATTTGAAATGGAGAGTGTCTAGTTAAAGGATCAAATCTTTTTAAAATATATCTATGGTAAAAAACATGACAGCTCATAACTTAACCCAATATCAATTTTAATTGTGGTTAAACATTTAAACTAGATATCTCAACCGGACAAAGTCTCTACTGGAAAACAAAAAAATAAATAAATAAATAAAACACAAAAAGAAAGAAGAGAGAGAGAGTCACAGCTTTTTTAGGAGGGAAAAGTGAAATCCAAAGAGTCTATGTTTGATTATTTGAAGAGAACACATTCAAAGGTTCAAATTTTTGATTATTTTGGAGGGAACACATTTCAAAAGTTGTTTTTCTTTTGTACAATAGAGCACGTCTCTATTTCTATCTTGCCAAAACATAGGTACAACAATGCGAGTTGTTTATGGCTATCTTGTTTGATCTTTGATAATTTTTCTGCGTTTATATTGTTGTCTTGGTGGCTGGATGCTAACTGGAGTCTATTTGAACTTTAATTTTTAATTTTTTGAGATAAAGATTGAATCTTTATAATGGTTGGATGATTCTTGGAGTCTATATATATATATATATATATATATATTTGAGATAAAGATTGAATCTTTATTAAACGCAAATGTGGGTTGGTGAGTGATGCTTGTGTTTATTAGTCCTTATTAGAATATGACATATGACATATTAGAGGACACGATTATTGCTCACATATTGTTGAGCAAAATGATGTAATGTAGCTTTATTTTCAGTTTTAATGAATCCCATATTTTGTTCTTTAAAAAAAAAAAAAAACCATGTTTATTCTATTGGATTTTTTTACATCATCTCTGTTTTGAAAACTAAAATGATAGATGAAGGTTATAATAAATTTATGGTCAATTTTTTCTAAGGATAATGATGGATGTTTTAATGGGAGTACATGTTCCTTCTAATGTGCCCATGGAATTTACACCACTTAAAAGGAAGCAAATGGGGTAACATTAGGGAGGCTTATCAGCAAGTATTGCATTAGCATCACATTTAGAGAGTATATCAAGTGTGGTAGGCTCCAACGACAAAATTGATGGTGCAGGATGCCCATTGACTCAAGGAAGTGTTGCAAGTGGATGGAACGAGAAGGTCCATAAAGTCGAGCAATTTTTCTAGTTTAGGATCATGTTTTATAATCTATGACACATGTTGTGATTAAGTGCTCTTGTTTTGTAATTTTCCTAGTTTAGGACTAAACTTTTGATGTTCCAAAAATTAGTCACATTTGGCCACATTCAATTGTTCATATTTTTTATTATTTGGAGAAAATATTTTCCAAAGGAACATATCCTATTGTTACAAAAAAGCACATCTTTGTTTATATCTAGCCAAAATAAAGGTACAAGTTGTGACTAAATTTTCTATCCAGTTTTGTAATTTTCTTACTTTAGATTGAAGTTATGATGAACCATAAATTTGAAGTTTCTTTTCAATGGAGTTGCATTACAATCAATTTGATCCAACAGAGTCGACAAGAAAGGAATTTGATATCTATCAGGAAAAAAAAAAAGGAATTTGATAGAAAATGAACAAATTTTATTAAAATGTACACCTTTTTTTTTTTTTTTTGAGTACAAGCAAATCCATGCAAACTTTATTGAATCACCAAACTTAAGAGATTACATCAACATGAACTAAAAAAGAAATGTCTGGTGGAACAAATTCCATCCACACCAAGAGAGGGGAGGATTTCTTTGCTCTCATAGCCAAGGCATGGGCCACCCCATTACCTTGTCTTCTAACATGAGAGAAAGAGCAGGTTTGTAGCAAACCCATTGTAGACTTAACAGTCTTTTAAAATGTGCCCAAAATTTGAAAGATCTGAATTATTTCCTGTTAAAGCTTTGAAAACAATTTCTGAATCTCCTTCAAAAATACACTTCTGAAAACCCAGCTCCACTGCCAAAAGAATAGCCCTCCTCGCTGCCATTGCTTCAATAACCTCCACCCCTCCAAAAGGCAAAGTGATCTTTTCAGCTAAGGATGCCATCACTTCACCCTTATCATTTCTAACCACAACTCCTAATCCCGCTTCGTCTGAGTCCGCAAATACTGCGCCGTCGTAATTCACTTTGTAAGTGTCCTCTGGAGGTGGGCGCCATTTTTGAGGTGCTAGTTTCCGTTGTATAGGGCCGTCCGTCTTTTTGGTCTGGAATTCAGCTAGCAATTTTGTCGTAGCCTCGAGGAGCTTATTTGTTGGAAGGTTAGGCTCACTAAAGTGGCACTTATTTCTCCTACGCCAGATAAACCATGCTAGCACCACGGCGAGCTCCACACTTCTTCCTTCATGACCAATTCTACAGATCAGGTCCGTGACTGTGGTGGGCCTGTGAGGCAACTGTCGTAGCTTGTTGAAATCAATTCCCCAGCTAGTCTGAATCTTTTCGCATTCCCATAGAGCATGCATTATTGTCTCATCTGACTTACCACATAAGGAGCATAAGGCGGAGTCTAGTATTTTCCTGCGGTATAGGTTCTTTGCTGTTGGTAGTGACTCAGTGCAAGCCCGCCAGCAAAATTTTTTAATCTTGTTTGGAATATTAAAATGTACACTTTGATTGCATAACAAAAATTCCATTGAAATATACACTTTGATTGTATGATTATAATAACATGAAAGTTCTACAATTGGTGTGCCTATTGCTTGACTATACATTATACATTCCACCTCTTGCTTCTTGACTATACATTCCATCCAAAGTCCACAATTTTCAATCTTAGCTTGATATTTGACTCGCCTCATGCTAAAAAACTTGCCCCATCTCTTGGTATGAATGTATAATATCTCTTCGTTATTTAAGTTCTTTTGGTAACAAAGTTTTGGGATATATCATAGCTTTAGAATCCTAGGTTTCACTCCACATGAAATGCAATTGCCTAGAGTACCTGACACTCAAAAGGCCCTTCCAAGTTATTGATGATTAGGATCGATGAAACCTACCAGCAATATTAACAAATCCCAATCCTTCAGAATTATAGAGAACCCAATAACAGAAACTATCCAAAAAATTGTGCAGACTTTCCAAATGGATAACCAAAAAGCTTAAATCTCAAAATACAAAATCTACACAAAGAGAGGCACAAAAAACAACTAGGAAATTTAATTATTCTTCCTATAAGAGCTTTAAATACCAACCACAAAAGGTTTCTCAACAGTTTAGATTTTTCCACAAAAGGGTTCTTAACGGTTTTGATTTTTGAAAATTGAAAATTCATCTGCCTCACCCTAAAAGCTAGTGTATATCAACAACCAACAGCCAATAAACATAAATCTAGCCATAGGCTGAATGTTTTCTTTTACAGTTCATCATCAAAATACAATTATGTGCATTCCATTCCTATAAAGGACAATTTACACACACCCAATTCTACAATTAGTGGCATGACAGGGTAGGAAAAAAAAAGAAAAAAAAGAGGAGACATTCACAATACATTCCCTAAAACCTTTCATAATAGAGTGAACAATTAAAAATTAAATCAAAATCCTTGCAAATGCACAAAGATTTACATAATAGTAAGACCAAAAAAAAGATACCCACAAACCAAAAAAAGAAAAAAAAAAGAAAAAAGAACTAAACATTCTAATAACCACAACATAAAACACATATATTAAGAGACCCCAATAAAAATTAAGTTATAATAGGGTCTACCACAAATGTAAGAGGAGGGAGCACAATTTCTTTATATTCTGAGAGTACCTAAGAGTTTTCCATATATATAGGGTTTGGAATAAGGTTTGGTGCATATGTGTGTGTGTGTGTGTCTCTCTCTCTATATATATTTATGGTGGTGTTTATATATTTTATACGCATACTGTTATACACAAGTTTCTATACACTAATAAAATTGCACGGAGAGTTTACACACAAATCAAATGAACAATTTATTCAGGCGAAAATGGGTAATTATCCATAAAAAACAAACTATTTAGTTAGTAGGGTCCGTTTACAAACTATATATATTTTTAGCAACTCGAGCCTCAAAGACTCGATTTTAGGCCCCTAAATCGAGCCTCTAAGGCTCGATTTTCATGGGTTGTTCCTGTCTGATGTGGCACTTTGTCTAGGTGGCGTCTACATGGAAATCGAGTCTCTAAGACTCGATTTCCAACCCAAAAATAAAATATTAATGACCCAAAATGCAGAAACAGCGGAAAAAAAGGCAGAAAGAAAGAAAAAAAAAAAAAAGAAAGAGAAGAAGAAGAAGAAGGAATGGCGACACAGGCCGCGTGCGACAGATCCAGGCCGGCGACCCAGGCCGTGCGCGACCAGGTCGCCGCGCGACTGTTTCTGGGTTTTTTTTTTTTTCTTTCTTCTCTGATGAACACATTCTTCTCTGGTTTTTTTTTTTTTTCCTTTCTTCTCTGATGAACGCGTTGTTGTGGTTTTCTTTTCCTGCTGCCCTTGTGTTTTTTTTTTTTTTTTTTTTTCGTTTTAAATGTAAATCGAGTCTTAGAAACTTGATTTTCATGTAGATGCCACGTGGAAAAAGTGCCACATCAGACAGGAACAACCCATGAAAATCGAGCCTTAGAGGCTCGATTTAGGGGCCCAAAATCGAGTCTTTGAGGCTCGAGTTGCTAGAAATATATATAGTTTGTAAACGGACCCTACTAACTAAATAGTTTGTTTTTTATGGGTAATTACCCATTTTCGCCATTTATTCAATCTAATTATGTTTTAATAAGAGTTTCAGCATGATACTAAACATGCGTACTTTCTAGAATAATATATTTTGTTGGAATTAATTTTTCTAGAATGTATCAAAATTTACACTCTCCTAAGAGTAGAGTTACCGAATGCTGCCTAAGTCTGGCATTATCATGACAGGAAATATTTGTGAAGTTTGACTGAAGTAAGAGGCTAAAAGCATTCACATCCAAAAAAAAAAAAAAGTATTTTGTATTACCAAAAAACTACTTTATCTGTTTTACTTATCATACCACTCTACACCGTATAGATTATTCTTTGATTGGCTACCTCTCAGAGAGAGAGAGAGGTTTTTTTTTTTTTTTTTTTTTTTTTTTTTTTTTTTTATATTAAAATTATTGAAGGTGGAATAAAATAATAGTGTTTAAGATATACATGTTGCATTTCCAAGTACAATGAATGTCAAATAGATAAATTAGAGCCAAGATAAGAATGCTCGAACTCGAAGTTGTCTTGTCTAAAATGTTTTAATCCAAGTCTATGTAAAATGTATGTATACGTATATTACTTTTTCTCTATGCATTTCATACATGTATGTATCTAAAAAATGATGATACAATTACTTGCCAAATTATAATTAATAATCTATCCCTAAATTGGAGCTTAAATGTTATTAGAGGATTTTATAGTTAACCAGTTTAACTCAAGCAATGGAAATTGTTTAGGTTTGGAGCAATGATGAGTATGAGGGTATAGAGCACAGGGTGATAGTGAATTCAGAGAAAGAAAGGTATTCTTATCCACATTTCTTATTACCGGCACTCTCCAGTCTCCACCATGGTTAAGCCCTTGGAGGAGCTGACAAATGAGCAAAACCCTGCTAAATATAAGGCATAAAACTAGGGAGAGTTTATAAGTAACAGATTCTAGAGTAATTTCCAAAAACAAAAAGTTGAAAAACCTACAAATTAGTGATTTCAAGATATCAGAGTAAGTTGGGTTGGAGGTAGTATGACCAATTGGCAAAGAATAAAGTTTAGCTCCTACTCTATGTTGTTTAGGGAGATGGGACTTTGAAAGCATGATTTGGTTATCTCAGAGATGAGAAATATTGTGAAGAAATATGCTTCAATAAATTTTCCTTGTATTATATTACAAAAATCATTTATTATATACTTTATGAGAAAATAACTAATATATGAAGTACGAATGACTATGAATTGAAGTTATTGATGCAAGTGTATCAACCTAATAATTTTGTGAGATCCCGTTAGTTCAACTAGTAAAATTTATGATGGTTGAATAAAAGATCTGGGGTTTAATCCCTGTCTACACCAAAAATCGATTGATATCTTGTCTTGATAATAAAAAACACAATCATAAAAAACAAACGTTATAGGCTGAAAATCTATCCCAAAAAAAAAAAAAAAAAAAAAAAACCTGATAATTTCAATAGAGTTGATGTTTAAATGATTATGAATTTATGAAAATCAGGCTACCTATTTTGTCTCTTCACGTTTAATAAAAATGAACAATACTATAAATACAACTTTTTTTTCACAATTATTGAGTTGGAAAGCTTTCATAGATCATGATCTAGATCATTTACCATTGATTTTACATTTTTACCCACCATTAATAACTTACTATTTAAACAAAGTGTAAAATTTTTTGTGTATCTAAGTTTATTGAATAAAAATTACTTCTGTGTCCTGGAGACAGTATGGGTCATTTTAATAACATCGGCCAACAACGTGGGTCTTATTTTTATTATTTTTTTTAGTGAAGTAACCTTAATTCAAATGTTAATGCAAATAAATATAATATATAATATATTTATATCATTTAATAAACGGGCCTCATTTTATTTGGGGAAAATATTTCAAATCATTCTTTATATTTATATATATATATATATATATATATATATTTTATTATTGGATGTGAATTTTGAAAATTTAACCATTAACTTGCATGTAATTATTTTATCCTCCATATTTATAAAATTTAAAAAAAATTAAAGATCAATAACTATATCATCAATCAAATGTTTAAATATCAAGTTTTTATAGTTTAAAATTATATATATATATATATATATATATATAAGCTTATTGATTAAATAGTAAATAACATCAAATTTGACATGTTAAGAACATAAAAAGTATATAATTTAGCAATTAGTTTTTAGAATTCACATCTAACATAAAAGAAGAATTTGAAATTCTCATCTAACAATGCGGAGCCACCTCTGACGACAACAATAATGTAGAAGTTCCGTAACCGATGATTATTGCGATTAGGAAAATATCCATACATAGAACAAAACAGCTCACCCCTCCATTATGCAAGCACAAACGTCACACCCTTAAAAATATAGCAACCATACAAAATCATACCTTAGTTTTAATCTCCTCATACCATAGGAATCCGAAAACCCGTCCAAGTTCAATGTACATAATAAAACTCAATCTCACACATATAAAAGTTTAAAATACCTACCATTCCTTCGTCACCACACCAATATTCTTACAAAACAGTGAAACACAGAAATGAAAACCAATCTCTTTGAGCACTAAAAAAACAAATCCACCAATTAGTTAATTACCATGGGAGAGGTCGATCCAGCTTTCATTCAAGAACCTGAACACAGGCCAAGAATCTCCTACATTGAAGGCAAAGGTGTCCCACTAATCGATCTTTCTCCAATACTTTCCTCCAGCAATGTTTCTGCCATTGAATTTGAAGGCCTTGTCAAAGACGTTGGCGATGCATGCAAGGAGTGGGGGTTCTTCCAGGTGATCAATCATGGGGTGCCTTTGGAGAAGCGAGAGAAGATTGATGGTGCCTCGAGGAAATTCTTTGCTCAGAGTTTGGAGGAGAAGAGGAAGGTGAGGAGGAATGAGAAGAAGGTGACTGGTTACTATGACACAGAGCATACCAAGAATGTTAGGGACTGGAAGGAAGTGTTTGATTTTACTATAGAGGAACCCACTATAGTCCCTGCCTCACATGAGCCTGATGACACTAAAGTCGCTGAATGGAATAATCAGTGGCCTGAGTACCCGCCTGATTTAAGGTAAGGTTTTTAACAATAATATATGGAAATCTTTTTGTAAATTTACAATAAAATTCGACTAATTAATAATAGTTATTATGGATTAATATGGATAATTTCAGTATTAATTCTAGCCAATGTCAATTAGATGACAAAATTATAAAGTTCAACTTATCTCTACATGATATGAAAAGGGGAGTTCTAATCACAGCACACTTAATGGTTGTGGGAGCTAATGTTGCGAGAGCTGGTGAGTGGAGACCACAAGAGAGTGGATGGTACATTTTGATAACTAGTCATCTAAGGTTAACATGTTAGTAACATATGAATGTGTCTTCATAACTGTTATTTGGGAGGACCCTCTGTAATTGAGTTAGAATTGAAATGAATCTGTCAAGAATTATGGTTTAATTTGTAGCCCAATTCAAGGGGATTCATCTATGTGATCTAATGGGCTCCTTTGACAACTAACCAGGGAGATATGCCAAGAATATGGTCAAGAGATGGTAAAACTAGCTTACAAGTTAATGGAACTTATTGCTCTGTCCCTGGGCTTGCCAGCAGATAGGTTCCATGGCTTCTTCAAAGATCAGACCAGTTTCATCCGACTAAATCACTATCCACCTTGCCCAACCCCTGAGTTAGCACTTGGTGTTGGTCGGCACAAGGATGGTGGTGCCTTAACCATCCTTGCTCAAGATGATGTTGGAGGATTGGAAGTGAAGCGGAAAACAGATGGAGAGTGGGTTCGGGTCAAACCCACCCCAGATGCTTATATCATCAATGTTGGTGACATTATTCAGGTAACATTCTCAAATATCAAATTAACTCTGCTAAGTACAAATCATTCACTTTTTGTTAATAGCCAAGCTTGCTTTCAAGTATCAACTACTATAGGTAAAACTAACTGAGAAACCCAAGAAAGCATTTATGAGCAAAATCCACATTTAATTTGACAGAACAGAAATAAGTTGTCTACAATATCCAAATTATCTTTTTGAAAATATCCAAATCCAAGTATATGAATTATGTTAGAATATCACTTTCTTCTCAATGTTGTCTATATATGCATGTACGGATAAAAAATATAATTACTAGTCCAATTAAAATCAATTCTATGCCTATATTGGAATTGGTATGTACTTGGAGGCTTTTGTCGTTGGCCAGTTTCACTCAGAATGGAAATGTTTTTAGGTTTGGAGCAATGACAGGTATGAGAGTGTGGAGCACAGGGTGATGGTGAACTCAGAGAAGGAAAGGTTCTCTATTCCATTTTTCTTCAACCCGGCGCACTACACCATGGTAAAGCCTTTGGAGGAGCTGACAAATGAGCAAAACCCTGCAAAATATAGGGCATACAGTTGGGGCAAGTTTATAACCAACAGAAAGCGCAGTAATTTCCAAAAACTTAATGTTGAAAATCTCCAAATTTATCATTTCAGGATATCAGAATAAGCGTGTAGAACCTACTATTATCTGTAGGTAAGAAATAATATTAAGCTTGTTGTAAGTACCGTGATTTGTATAGAGCCTATGAAAGCATAATGTGTTTCAATGTCTTGGAGACGAGCAATCCTGTAAATAACAATAATGGAGTATGCTTCGATGTATTTGCCTCATATTGCAAAAGCCATTGGACGTGATAATATTTAAGTATAATGGGAGGAAACTGAAGTCATTGCTTGATGCGATAAATCCAAAATTGTTATACCTGGATATTTGGGCCCGTTTTGTAGAGAAGTTTGAATAGTGTTATTTGTAATTTTTTGAAATACATATAGATAAAAAAATATGTGGAAATATGTTTAATATTATTTAAAAACTAAAAATGAATGTTTGAAATGCCCTACCAAACGGGCCTAATTTTCCACATAAAACTTTCACTTTTACATGGTTGGGAGAAATAATTTCTAGGAAATTTTACTCCCATAATGTTATTGAGAAACTGGTTCCTAACTTCAACCACTGACGTACATGCCATATTTTGGTAAAAACTAAAAAGTGATTGCCATCGCACCAATCTTAATTAGATAAATTTTCTCAATAATCCAGTTTGAAAATTATTTAACCAATAGAACTATTTCAAACTTATATCGAAAGGTAGCCTTTTTGAATCTAAAGTCAAGTTTCATGCCAAATCAGTTGATGTGGCTATGACTAACGTGGTATATTTAAAATATTGTTCGCTTGGATCTCAACTGTTCAAGAGTCAAGATTTTTCTAATATTAGTAAATTAGATTACTAAATCTACTAACCTCTCTCTCTCTCTCTCTCCCCCCAATACAACCCTAAACTGTTGATTCACCGCGATTCCATCACTACCATGTCCCCTTGTCCATCAATACTGAGTCAGGCCACTGCAAGTCTGGGTTTTTTTGGGGGGTTTGACCCTGAAATATTTGTTTCTTTGGTGTTGTTTCCCGTTTCAATTGGGTTGTGATGGGTTTTGTTCAACTAGGTTTTTGATTTGGGTGTGCCTATGTACGGTTTGGGCATGGTTATATGGTTAATTTGGCCCAAAGATTAAAGAAGGGTTTATCGTATTAAGGCTTCTTATTGCTTTTTTTTTTTTAGAAATAATTACAACATGCTACTAATCCCGTAGCTCGAACCCTTTTCCCTCTAGACCCCCAAACACTTTGTACATGGGGAGGTGTCAATTCAACTACAAGGCCTTTGGCGAGGCTTCTTATTGCTAAAGCTTCATTTTTTGTTGCATTTTCTCTCTCTCTCTCTCTCTCTCTCTCTCTCTCTCTCTCTCTCTCTCTCTCTCTCTCTCTTTGTATTTTGGGCCCAACAAAACAGTCCGATAGATTATGATTTTTCAAAAGAAACTGATTGATCAAATCTATTTGGTTCCCAATAAAACGCATGAAACTGTTAGATGGAAATTTTGGACATTGAAAATAAGAATGATTGGAAAAATGAAGAGAACTGGAGACCAAAATTGAAGAGAAGAAAGGTTTACTCAGCCTTTGTAGACAAGTCAACCCACTTAGCTAGATTCCGAAAGCTTCTTTTATATTTATCATTGAATCTTGACTCTTGAAGAATCGAGATCCAAGTGACTAATTATTTATAATGGCCACATAAGTTGTAGATGTGACCTAAAACTTACCTCTTGAAAAGTCAAGGTTTAAGTTCTAAAAAATGCTATTTAAAAAAAAAAAATATATATATATATATATATATATATATATAAGTTTGAACAATAATATTTGGTCAATTAATTTGAAATTTTTCATTATTAAGCATAAGTGTCTCCAATCTTACATGAAGCATTTCAAAGTATTTGCAAGGATTAATTTAGTTAATTCAACTTCATCTAAATACCTGCATGTTGTAGCTACATAGGAGAAAGTGACATTTTATAGATTATATGGTTCTTGTCAAAAGGGTTATCTTTTGGTTGCTAATAGGCTAGCCTAATCTTATAAACGTGCCTACATAAGCAGTTTGTACATGAATTTTGCATAGTGGCTAGTCACAATTCAAAATTGTGACATTGCTAAATCATACGATTACAATGTTGGAATTTGGCTTCTTCTTAGATAGATCAAATATGTCAACCAATTGAATTATAAGACTCTTAACCATTTTTTTTTTAATAGTAAATTAAATACAATATAAATTAGATTTAATAGATGTGAGTGTAACCCTTTTCCCCTTGCAATTTTTCTCCAACAAAATTCATGAGCTTTAATATGCCATTGAGATTCAGGCCCAAGTTAGTTAGCATGTTAACCATCAGATTTTAACTGTTGTGCAATGTACGAGTCCCAAAGATGGGCTCTTATCAAAGCTAGAGCTGGCCCAAATTTTTATGATGATAATATATATATATATATATTCTAAGCTCATGGTTTTACTATAATCTCAATCCACCCATAAAAAAAATCTCAACCTATACTAAATAAAATGCATCATATATTTATTATAAATATATGGACGGAAGCTAAGTTATAAAATTTATCATAGTTACATTTCATTATATTAATATTTATTGTCTAAATTCATAGTTTTTAGTGATCAACTCTATTAAATTGCAAAGCTAAAAAAAACTATTAAATTGCCTTTTTTTTTTGGGGGGGGGGGGGGGGGGCTGAATAACTCTGTTGAATTGTCTATAAAAATAATAAATAAATAAATTTATTATAAATATATGGACCGAAGCTAAGTTATAAAATTTATCATAGTTAGATTTCATTATATTAATATTTATTGTCTAAATTCATAGTTTTTAGTGATCAACTCTATTAAATTGCAAAGCTAAAAAAACCTATTAAATTTCCTTTTTTTAGGATATCAGATTAAGCTTGTTAGAGGTACTACTATTTGCTTAGCAAGCAATCATTTTTAAGCTTATTGTGAGTACCATGATCTGTATAGAGACTTGGGACGCATGATGTGTTTCAACTTTCAATATCTTTTCTTCTTCTTTTTTTTTTTTTTTTGAATCATGTGCTTCAATATCTTAGAGTCAAGCAATACTGCAAATGTTAATAATGGAATATCTTCAATGTATTTGCCTAATAAAACATATGTTTTATCTTTTATGAGGTCATGATATATAAAGTAATCATTGCACTAATCCAAGAAAACACAGGAAATTTTTAGATGGAAAATTTGAAAAAACGTAGGGAAGTTTTTGGATGTTGAAAATGAGAATGATTGAAAAAAAAATGAAATAAATTGAAAGAAGGGAAAAGAACTTGGACATAGAATTAAGGAGAAATTATAGTAAACCCACCTGTGGTTTGGCCCATTTTCACTTTGCCTATCCATGGTTTAAAACTTAACACTTTGCCCACCTGAACTTTAATCCGTTTGCTCTCCGTTATCCACGTCACCTTCAGACGTTAGAAAAACACCCTTTTATTAAAAATCAAAACATAACACGGATCAAAAACACGAACAATTGAATCTTTTCCTCAGGAGCCCTAGAAACACGAAAAACCCTTGTATTGAGCTGGGGTTTTGATTTTTTTTTATCGTGGTGCATAACACTTACATATGAGGGTGAGGTTTTGACTTTGGGTTGTCTTAAGGCATTGAATATTCAAAGATAGATCATCACTAGGTACAAATTTTTTGCTTTATATGGGTTGGGGGTTTCAACTTTTGATGGTAACTTTAATTCACAGGAAATTTGATTCACATGAAGTTGATAAACGATGTCTTCTTCGAGTAGAAATTACTCAGGTTCAAGTGTGCATATGTGTACATATGAGACTTGTGTGCTGAGAACAAGTCTGACAGTGGATAATTTTGGGAGAAGGTTTATAGGTTATAGCCGATATAAGGTAAGTATAGTTTTTACTTAATATAGTTGACTCAAGTGAGTTTGGAATGTGATATGTTCAATTCAATTTATGAACAGGCTGGTTCTTTCAATGGATTGATAATCCCACTTTTATGCGTAGGAATGAAGCTGCCCATTTGGTGCAATAAAAGCTGGATTTATTGTGGAGTGAGTTGCAACTTGCAAATGAAAGAGAAAGAGTAGCTACTCAAATAGCAGCAAAAGCTACCCAAATGGCAAAAATTGCTAAAAAAAGGGCAGCAAAAGCCACTAAAAGGGAGAGAAAGTTTTGAGCTTCCTCTGATAAAGCCAAGGAGATAGCAATGAGAGCTTTAGAACAAGAGAGAAATTGCAGAATTGCACTAATTCTGTCATGGTTTTTTTGTTTGTTTTGGTTATGTTGTTTTCATGTTTTGACTCAAGTGAGAATGTTGGAATGATAAAATTGAGTCTGCATGGTGGGTTGTAATGTATAAGCAGGTCCTCAATTATATTGTAATAGAACTATGTAAGATGGTAGACACTTTTGGCTTGAAGCCACTTAATAATATAAGCTTTTTTAAGATAAAGTGTTATTTATGTTAGATGCTATTAGTGTTTTTGTTTAAAGTGAATAGGCAACTTGTGAGCTGTGAACTGTTGGCGTTTTGTTGGATGTTGTGAGCTGTGTTGGTTTGTGCATAAAGTGCATTGTGTGAAGATAATTGTATTGAAAGTGAATTGTTTAAAGTTTAAAGTGCATGACAACTATCTGTCAACTTGCAAGAAAAGAAAACAAATGCACAGATAAACCTACTATTCAACACATAAGATACTCCAACAAATGCACACATAAGATACTCCAATAAAAGACAACAAATGCACGCACAAACTTGCCATTCAACACATACACCTGTTGTATTCAAAAGTGACTGTTATATTCAATACATACACACATAAACAAACCAATATATGTTCAACTGCAATAATCAATCACATGAGAACAACTAGTCAAAATAATAATTCTGAACACCTGTCATTAATTTGAGAAATTGTATACACATTTAGGGTGGCATAGAATAGTCTTACATCAACCACCAGTAAATATAGGGCATTTGGTACAACAACATCCAAAATAGTTGCACTTGCCCTTGTTTACAAAACTTACAAAAATACAAATAAATCCCAGTGTTTTAACAGCATATATAATCAACAAAGGGTCTGCCCTGCAATTGTCTACAAATTACATATAATCCTAACAATACATAACACAGAACCATATTGCCCTAACACTACATATATATAGCAACCAAAGTTACTTGACATAGGCTTCATTTACTGCCCCCGCCCTTGCCTCTCCCACCACAGTTGGCCTTTCCACCTCTTGTTTTATATTTCTGTAATCTAGTTGCATTATCCTTTCCTCTCAAAGCAGCTCCTCTGGTAGCAAGTGGTCTCGTAGGCTACAAAGTACAAAAATTCACATATTAGCTACAAGTATCACAGTTTTATGAATAAAACATCAAACGTAAAACTACAGTACCTATGATGATGGTACTCTAGTGTCCCATGTTTTTGTAGGGGTGTATGGTGTTGGCTGGCTTGAAGAGAACCAAGGAGCTCCTCTAACAGTGTATCTGAAGTTTGAAGAGTACCATTGACTTGGTTGTTGTGACCATGGAGTCTGAGCTGGTTGTTGTGACCATGGAGTCTGAGCTGGTGGCTGTGACCCTGCTATCTGGTTGGATAAGGCCATAGTATAAGGCTGATGTGTTGGTCGGGGCTGAGATGATGCGAAGGGTTGAGATGAGGATGGGGCTTAGGATGCAGATTGGGCCTGAGATGAGAATTGGGCATGTGATGAAGATAGGGCCTAGGATCCTTGTTTGCATTTAGAAGGTCTTCCATTTACCTGCAACCAAATATGAGCATGTTTACAATGTCAATTATTGGCATTTTGCATATAATAAAAAAAAATTTGTAAAAACTTAAAGATTTCTTTCTCTGCAATCTCTTCCTCCTCTTCTATGGTGTCTCACCAATGACATTGGCCTTGCATTCCCTTGCATTTTGTCCTTCTTTTTGACACCTTCCACACCTCACTAGCTTGCTCTAGACACCCTATAAGGGTTCTTTGGCTCATCAGCATCTCTCTTCCTCTTTATGGGTGGCCTGCCTGGTGGCTTATAGATAGTAGGTGCAAGAGGCTTAGGTTGGCTACTTGAGATCCACTAAGACTGGCCAGGCATGGGAGGTATGGCTGTTTTGTATGTCTTCACAAAGCAACCTTGTAGTAGCATGGATGGGTGTAATCCCCTGGTTTCTCATAATTCACAAAAATGGCTACAACTGCATGCTTGCAGTAGATTCCTATCAAATCTCATACTCTACAACTACATGTCCTCCCTACCAAGTCCACCACATGCCTTTCTCTCTCATTGTCAACCTCATACACAAACCTCCTAGATGGCATTGCACAAAATTCTTAGACTCTAATTTCAACTTCTCCAACTTGTCCTATATGCTTGGACACAACTTGCCAGTATACTTTTCTATGCCAATCTTCTTTATATATAGCTTGCCCATAATCATAACTCTGATCTACTCCAGCATTGATAATATTGGCTTGTTTCTAGTCTTTACAATCATAGAGTTAAAACTCTCACTTAGATTGTTTACCAGAAAATCTGTCAAAGCCCTTGGAGAAAAGAGAGATTTGGTCCACTGTGCAGACTCTATATCTGCAAGGTCCTTCCAAACTTCTTTATCCAAACTCTTAAGATGCTCCATCCCCCTCTTAAATTCCCTGACTGATGTTGTGCTAGCACACCTCCACAATACACTCTTCAACTCCATGCCCTTGTGGTTAACGTTAAAATTATTGTATATGTGCTTCACACAATATCTGTGCTTTACAGTTGGAAATAAAATCTCCATTGCAGGTAGAAGGCCCTACAATCAAGTAAGCAAGTAAACATTCTGTGTCAGCAAGTATGCATGTAAGCATTCAAATAAGCAACTATGCAAGTAAGCATTCCATTAAGCAAGTAATGAAGTCATAAACATGAGCTAGATGATAATACCTTCTGCTTGTCATTGATGAATACCAGATTGAGATCCTCTGGCCTGCCAATGTCATTTGCAAATTACTCCAAGAACCAAATCCAGCTATCCTTATTCTCTTGCTCAACCATAGCCATTGCCACTAGGAATATATTGTCATTTCCATCCTTGGCAGTGGCAGACAATAATTGCCCACCAAACCTACCCTTCAAGTGGCATCCATCCAACCTAACAGAGGGTCTACAACCACCTAGAAAGCCAACTTTCTAAGCATTGTATCTAATGTACATCCTTTTAAACTTGGGTTCTGCATTCTCATTTTCCATCTCTATTTGCAATATCACCTTGTTTCCTACATCTGTCCTCCTTATCATTTCTGCATAATCTCTAAGTAGGCCATACTGAGCTTCTTCATTCCCAATGATCAAACCTCTAGCTGCCTTCCTTGATCTATACACTTGATTAAGACTTAAATCAACAGAAATCTGCTGCATCACATAGTGCTTAACACCTGAGACCTCCCCATTAGGATTTTTATTAAAATCCTCCAAATACCTGTTTGCCACATAGCCTAATGTAACTTGCCCATTTTGAAATGTTAGAGGGCGTGTACAATTAGGATTAATTGTCTTGATCTCAAATATGCACTCTCTAGTCACCATTGAGGCATAACACCTCCATCCACAATTGTTCTTACAATGTACATAAATCTTCTCCTTCTCATTCAACTTCCACTTGATATCAATGTAATGCTGAATCACATATTCCCTCAAAGCCTTCCTAAAAACTTTGGAGTTTAGAAATTTCATCCCTTTTACCAACAGAACATTTGTCATATCATTCCTCTCATTGAATTCTGGGTTGCCAGGCCTCTACTCACCACCAGAACCATCCACACTTGCAATATCATCTTCTAAAGCTGGTTCAGCCCACTCTTCATCTAAATCTATGTTTGGATGTGGAACAGTGCTTAGCTGAGTTGTATTTGTGTTTGGCTGAGGTGTATCAGCGGTTGGTTAAGATGGAACAGTGTTAGACTCAGATGGAACTGTGTAAGTGGAGAGAACTCATCAAAAATATCATCAGCAAAGTCTTCTCCTTCCAGACCTTCATTCAACCAATCAAACTCCTCCTTTACCCCACACTAGCATCACCCCCTGTAGCAGCCCTGACACCAACCCCTACACCCCTTGTAGCAGCTCCTATACCACCTCCTGCACCAACCCTTGAAGCCCCTGCACCAACCCCATCAGGAACTTCAACTGCAGATGGAGTATGACCACTCTCCACATACAGTATGATGGTGTCTCTTGGCCCTCCCTCATTAAGCTTACACATGGACACCACATCTTTATCATCTTCTATCAACCTCAAGTCTTGCTCCAAGTTGCTCCCATGAGCTAAATAATGAACCCTAGACAGTTCGTCAATCCCCAATTCCTCACATATACATTCTATTTCAAAATAACTAAGCCTATTAAGATCCTTATACACTATTTCAACTTTTCCACCAAAGTATTCTAAACTTGAGTTCCACAGAAAAGTACCCCAATAATGAACCTTGAATTTCACTTCCTCATCATCCATCTACAATAACAAATTATCATTTGACATGTACACAATTAACAATTAAAGAATTGTAAACAACAGACACATAAAGAGTAAAGCAGAAACTTGGGTCTATTGTGAGACACAATGACCACAATAGACAAAATGCCCATAAACAAATACAAATCCAAACAACATGTAGTTACATTTTTCATAAACAGCAACAAACACAACCAATATTCTCATTCTGTTACATGTAACATTGACCATTGACTGATTACTCAAAAAACTATAAAACAACCACAAGCCCAAATTAAAAACCCAAACAGTGACTGATTTCTTACCAGGATTTTAGTCTCTCGAACAACCTGTTGTTCGTCTAGGTTTATACTTGTAGCACGATTTCAATATCAGATGCAGAATGGGGTTTTTCGTGTTTCTAGGGCTCATGAGGAAAAGATTCAATGGTTCATGTTTTTGATTCGCATTATGTTCTAATTTTTAATAAAATGGTGTTTTTCTAACATCTGAGGGTGAGATGGGAAACGAAGAGCAAACGGATTGAAGTTTAGGTGGGCAAAGTATTAAGTTTTAAACCACAAGTAGGCAAAGTGAAAACAGGTCAAACCACAGGTGAGTTTACTATAATTTCCCCTAGAATTGAAGAGAAGGAAGGTTCACTTAGCCATTGTAGACAAGTCTAGCCGTCGGACTTCGAAAGCTTTTTATTTTTTAATTATTATTATTATTAGTGCACTCAACTCTAAAAGAATCGAGATCCAGGTGAACCAGTTTTTAAAACGGTCACTTCAATTGCAAATGTGGCCTAAAACTCTCCTCTCGAGGAGTCAAAATTCAAGTGGAATTGGACACTTGAAGAGTCGAATTTTATATAATAAAAAAATGCAATTTTTATATATAATTTTTGAAATACTACTTACTGGTATTTGGTCAATTAAGCAAAAACTACTCTAATCTTACATGTACACTCTATACTCACAAATATGGATGTAAGGATGATAATTCATGTTCATGTGTCTTGTTTGTGTCATATTGACTTATAAGTATTCGACTATATAGGTCAACACAAACACAACATGTTTATTAATCGTGTTAGGATCCATTGACCCTAACAAGATATGTTTATTAAACAGGTTGACACAACACGACTTGCATAACCCATTTAATAAAAGACTCACGCTAAGTTCGATACAACTTGACATGACCCATTTGATAAATATATAAGTCAAGTAGTCAAGTTAACATGTTTACCTAACACAAATAACCTATTAGCAATTTAAATATTTTATAGAATGTATAAGTATGCAAATAGATTCCACACAAAGTTAACAATAATTAAAATATAATTACAAACATAAATTTTGAAGGGTAAATTGGTAAAATTGACCTTCAATTAAATGAATTGGGTTCAAACTGGTTTTGCATGTCAAATTCAAATTGATTGGTTTATTAAATGGATCAATTCGTGTCGATCCAAATATAACACAAACCCATTAAACCTAAACACCTTGCTAACTTCATATCATATTTGGAGGCCACGTCAAATATTATCATCCCTAATTTAAGCATAATGTTGCTCATTTTTTAAAAAAAAAAAAATTACAATAGGAAAATAGATATTTATACCAAGAGATGCTAGTTAAGCTATTAGGTTTTTAGTAATTTGTACGCATGTATCTACATCTGAAAGTTGAAGCGTAGCGTTTAATATTGTTGCACTCCTATTGAGCCACATCAACAACGTATTTTCAATATATTCTCTCTTCTTTTTAATTATTTTTCTTCTTATTAATTTCCCACTTTACAATTACTCATTCTCCAACATTTCCTTACTTCTACCTTTTTATCTCCCCACTACTCTATACCTTAACCTTACAATTTCTCCATCTCTTCATCTTCCTTTTTATTTTGACTCTTCTTCTCTCCATTTTTTTAACTATAAAAAATTTGTTATTTTCTCTTCCATTCAATCCATATTTTTCTCACACAAAAATGTGAATACTCTCTCTCTCTCTCTCTCTCTCTCTCTCTCTATATATATATATATATATATATATTCTTTCTTTTGATAGATTTTTAATTCCTTATTACACCTCTAATTTAGATTGATGAATTTTTATGTTTAACTCTACTTTAAGTTGATATGATTTGGTTATATTCTAATTTTTATCTTTTTTATTTTATTTTCTTTGTTTGTTACATGTTATCCTATGAAATTACAAAATGATTTAATGTTATTCTATTACATAGCTTGTCTTGAATAATTTGTGTTTATAGAAATATTCTTCTACTCATGTTCTTTTATATAATCTTGTTATTTGTCTCACATTCTCTTACAAAAAATGCGATTACTCTCTCTCTCTCTCTCTCTCTCTCTATATATATATATATATTGTTAATTATTTCTTGCAACTCTACTTTAGAATAATTTAGATTGATGAATTTTTTTGTTTTATTTTTTATGTCTCTACTTTTGAATGATACACTTTAGTGGTGTGTTTTTTGAGTTATTTATCACATGTACTCTCTATCTCTCTTATACTTTTGGTTTGAGTTAATTTTTAGATATTTTAGAAGTGAGAATTTGAGTTTATATCAAAATACAATCTACAAGATTATGTATTTGAATGTGTTTATAAATTATTTGAATAATATCAATTGTAGATTTGTGATGAGGTTTGGTTATCACAATAATCTTCCTAAAAGAATGAGAAATTCAAATAATTAAGTTTGGAACGTAAAAATTTAATTTAGTTTTATAAAAAAAAAAAAAAACCATAACACACCATATAAAAGCTTGAATAATATAGATCACTTGAAAAAAGAATAGTATTTCTATATTTTACTCAAAACAAAAATAATGGAATAATATCAAACAAACGCACCTAAGTTTTTCAAAAAAAATCAAAATAGTAGAATGATATATTTGTAAAGATTGAGAGATAAAAAAATAATTTTAGAAATAGTTCAACTTTTAAGGAGAACAAATTATCTCTAGTACATTTTAGATAATAAATCATAAATTATACCATATTACAAAATAGTTGTATATTCCCATGTATTGCGTAGATTTACAACTAATAATGTTAATATTTAAAACATAAAACGAGTGATAGGTGGGAATGATTTACAAAAGATCGAGTATGTACAAGAATCAACGACCATGAATGTAATTTACATTCATGATAATAGGATATACATTCTAGGTGGCTATTTTTGTCATTGCCTTCGTGTCGCACGCTTGGTTTGTCCCTAGTCACAAGACTCACAACATTTCCATCTGTAATGAAGAGAACCGTCTCTTCGCACTAACAAAATCACGTCCAAGTTCAATGTACATCAAACCAAATCTCTCTCTAAGAACAAAGGAAAGCCATCTCTTTGCACAAACAAAAATCACTAATCACCAATCATGGGAGAGGTTGACCCAGCTTTCATCCAAGAACCCGAACACAGGCCAAGAATCTCCTATTTGCTCAATTGATAAGATTCCACGTCATCGAATAAAGAACCTATTATCAAATTCCACTTTTTGTCAATAAATTTTAAAATAATCATTGGTGTTTTGAATGAATTATAATCAATATTTAAATTTAAAAATAATCATCGTCACTTTTCTTCTTCTTTTTTATGAGAATCATTGTCACTTTTCAAGTTATAAGGTTTGATTTGTTACTACACCCGTAAACTATTGGGTTTAGAATATAATTTTCTCCAATATATATGAAACAACTTATGAGGATTGTGTTTGATACAAAGATGAATAGAAATCCGCTTGCCCTAGTAAATTTTCCCAGCCCTTTACCTCTTTTTACTAATAAGAAATGCAAAAATGAAACTCTGAATCTCTTTTTTATCATGTATAGGTATAAAAGGTCTTAATGTACGATGTCTAGTAATTATATTAAAAAGTTGAGTTTACAAAGGACTTAATTATAATTTAAAATTTTCTTTTTATATATATTTCATGTGAGACTTTCACTTACTGTGTATACCTAACAAACTTGATCACTAACTCCAATACCAGAGAAATTTTATTAGATTATTGATCCTCATCATTATTATTATTATAATATAGAAATGTCCTGTTGGTAAAGCATGCGAAAATGGAGTACTATATATCCTTTCAAGGAAAATATTTCTCTTCAAACTCTTTTATATTTTTTTTATTGGATGTGAATTTTAAAAAATTTAATCATTAAATTGCATGTTCTTATTATATCCTACGAGCAAAATTACAAGGAGATTAAAGATTAATTATTATGTCATTTGCTCAAGAAAATCAAAAATCAATTGTCATGTCATTAATCATATGTTTAAATTTTAACCATTTTGTGGTATGAAATTATGCATAAAAAATAAGTTTAATTATCGAATAGTAAATAACATCTAATTAGAACAAAATTTGACATGAATATTAAAAATATAAACAAAATGCAATCCAACAATTAAATTTTCAATATCACATTCAATGAAAAGATATATAAAGAATTTGAAGTGAAATTTTGTTCGTAGTTATATATCTTTGAATATTATTCTTTTCGGTGTAATGCTCTAATGTTGACTGCCAAAACTTCCCGCACAGGACAAAACTCAGATATGCAAGCACAAACGTCACACCCATAAGAAAAAATAGCAAGCATACAAATGCTTAACTCATTCCTAGTACCAAATTAACCAAATATCCCCTCATAGAAGATAGAACAAAACAACTCAGCCATGCAAGCACAAACGTCACACCCTTAGAAAAACAGAAAAAACAGTAAATATAAAAAGGCACCACACCCTATCTTACAAAACACACAGAAATTAAAACCAATTACCATGGGAGAAGTTGATCCAGCTTTCATCCAAGAACCTGAACACAGGCCAAGAATCTCCTACATCGAAGGGGAAGGCTTCCCACTAATTGATCTTGCACCATTACACTCCTCCAACAATGTTTCTGCCATTGAAGGCCTTGTTAAGGAGGTAGGCAAAGCATGCAAGGAGTGGGGGTTCTTCCAGGTGATCAACCATGGGGTGCCTTTGGAGAAGCGACAGAAAATTGATGGTGACTCGAGGAAATTCTTTGAGCAGAGTTTAGAGGAGAAGAGGAAGGTGAGGAGAACTGAGAAGTTAGTGTTGGGTTATTATGACACTGAGCATACTAAGAATGTTAGGGACTGGAAGGAGGTTTTTGATATTGCCGTAGAGGAACCTGCTTTAATCCCTTCCTCGCCTGATCCTGATGACAAGGAAATCACCGAATTATATAATCAGTGGCCTGAGTACCCGCCTGAATTAAGGTAAATTAAGTTTAATAAAATATGGAAATGTTTTTTTGTAAATTCACAATTAAATTTGAATGATTAATATTTACTAATAGTTATTATGGATTAATATGTGGATCATCTAAATCTTAACTTTAGCCAATATCAATTTGATGACAAAACTGTAAAGTTCATGCATCTGTGGATGTATGAGAAACCATGTAAAAGAGGGAGAACAGAGAGATATGCTAAATGTTCTATTATTATAGGACTATTGTGTTCTAATACTTGCCAAGAGTCTTGTAACTCAAGTGGCACATCTAGTGTTCAAATCCCTCTCCCCTGTCATAACATTGAATTTATCAAAAAAAGTTGCATCCTAATTCTTATAAATCATAGCACACTTAGTGGTTGTGGAAGATAATGGTACATTTTAATAACTAGTCATCTAAGGTTATGTTAGTAACATATGAATGTGTCTTTATAACTGTTATTTGGGAGGACCCTTTGTAATTGAGTTAGAAAATTTGAGATTAATCTGTTTGAAGCCCAATTCAAGAGATTTAATCTATGTGATCTGATGAGCTCCTTTGACAACTAAACAGGGAGACATGCCAAGACTATGGTCAAGAGATGGTAAAACTAGCTCGCAAGTTATTCGAACTTATAGCTCTGTCCCTAGGCTTGCCAGCAGATAGGTTCCACAGCTTCTTCAAAGATCACAGCAGCTACATCCGACTAAATCACTATCCACCTTGCCCTACCCCTGAGTTAGCACTTGGTGTCGGTCGGCACAAGGATGGTGGTGCCTTAACCATCCTTGCTCAAGATGATGTTGGAGGATTGGAAGTGAAGCGGAAAGATGGAGAGTGGATTCGGGTCAAACCCACCCCAGATGCTTATATTGTCAATGTTGGTGCCATTATTCAGGTAACATTTTCAAATCTTCAAACTAACTCTGGTAAGAACAAATCTTTATATATATATATATATATTAGCCAAACTTGATTTCAAGTACCATTTACTGTTTAGCCCAAAAAAAAAAAAAGTATATGAATAATGTTAGCGTGTCAATTTTTTCTCTATGTTGTCCATCTATGAATGTATGTATCAAAAACATATTGATATAATTACTAGTCTAATTAAAACGCGTTGCCAATATTGGAATTCGTATGTAGTTGGAGACTTTTATCGTTGGCCAGTTTCACTCAAAGAATGGAAAATTTTCAGGTTTGGAGTAATGACAAGTATGAGAGTGTGGAGCACAGGGCCATGGTGAACCCAGAGAAAGAAAGGTTCTCTGTTCCATTTTTCTTCAACCCGGCACACTACGTCATGATTAAGCCCTTAGAGGAGCTAACAAACGAGCAAAACCCTGCTAAGTATAGGGCATACAATTGGGGCAAGTTTACAGCTAGCAAAAGGCGCAGTAATTTCCAAAAACTTAATGTTGAAAATCTCCAAATTTCTCATTTTAGGATATCAGATTAAGCTTGTTGGAGGTACTATTATCTGTTTAGCAAGCAATCATTTATAAGCTTGTTGTGAGTACCATGATCTGCATAGAGACTTGGCAAGCATGATGTGTTTCATCTTTCAATATCTTTTTCTTTTTTTCTTTTTAGAATCATGTGTTTCAATATCTTAGAGTCAAGCAATAATGTAAATGTTAATAATGGAATATGCTTCAACGTATTTTCCTAATAAAACATATGTTTCATCCTTTACGAGGTCATGATATATAGAGTAATCATTGCACTAATCAAAGAAAACACAGGAAATTGTTATATGGAAAATTTGCAAAAACGTAAGTTTTTGGATGTTGAAAATGAGAATGATTGAAAAAGAAAAATTATATAAATTGAAAGAGGGGAAAAGAACTCGGAAATAAAATTGAAGAGAAGAAAGGTTCACTTCGCCTTTGTAGACAAGTCTAGCCGCCGGACTTCGAAAGCTTTTTTATTATTATTATTATTAGTGCACTCAACTCTAAAAAATTGAGATCCAGGTGAACCAGTTTTTTAAAATGGCCACATCAATTGCAATTGTAATTATATATTTATATAATAATAAAAATGCTATTTTTATATAGAAGTTTTGAAATACTACTTATTGCTATTTGGTCAATTAAGCAAAAACCGCTCTAATCTTACACGTACACTCTATACTCACAATTATCGATGTAAGCATGATAATTCATGTTCATGTATTTTGTTCGTGTCATATTGACTCATAAGTATTCGATTATATAGGTCAACACAAACACAACATGTTTATTAATCGTGTTAGAATCCATTGACCCTAACAAGATATGTTTATTAAACAGGTTGACACAACACAACTCAAATAACCCATTTAATAAAAGACTGACCCTAAGTTCAATATAACTTGACACGACCCATTTGATAAATATATAAGTCAAGTAGTCAAGTTAACATGTTTGCCTAACACAAATAACCTATTAGCAATTTTAATATTTTATAGAATGTATAAGTATGCAACTAGATTCCGCACAAAGTTAACAATAATTAAAATATAATTACAAACATAAATTTTGAAGGGTAAATTGGTAAAATTGACCTTCAGATAAATGAATTGGGTTCAAACAGATTTTGCATACCGAATTGGAATTGATTGGTTTATTAAATGGATCAATTTGTGTCGATCCAAATATAACACAAACCCATTAAACCTAAACACCTTAACTTGCTAACTTCATATCATATTTGGAGGTCACGTCAATTATTATCATCCCTAATTTAAGCATAATGTTGTTCATTTTATTTTTAATTTGATAGTTACAACAGGTAAATGGATATTTAAATTCTGAATGTGTATAGAATAAAAATACCAAGAGATGTAAGTTAAACTACAAGGTTTTAGTAGTTTGTAAGCGTAATGTTAATATTTAAAACATAAAAGGTTTTAGTAGTTTGTAAGCGTAATGTTAATATTTAAAACATAAAAGGAGTGATAGGTGGGAATGATTTGCAAAAGAGTATGTATGAGAATCAATGACCATGAATGTAATTTACATTCATGATATAATAGGATATACATTCTAGGTGGCTATTTTTGTCACTGCATTCGTGTCTACGCACGCTTGGTTTGTCTCCTAGTCATAACATTTCCATCTGTAATGAAGAGAACCGTCTCTTCGCACTAACAAAATCACGCCCAAGTTCAATGTACATCAAACTCAATCTCTCTCTAAGAACAAAGGAAAACCCTCACTTTGCACAAACAAAAAATCACCAATCACCATGGGAGAGGTTGACCCAGCTTTCATCCAAGAACCTGAACACAGGCCAAAAATCTCCTACATCGAAGGCCAAGGCATCCCATTAATCGATCTTTCTCCTATACACTCCCCTGACAATGTTTCTGCCATTGAAGGCCTTGTCAAAGAGATAGGCAGTGCATGCAAGGAGTGGGGGTTCTTCCAGGTGATCAACCATGGGGTGCCTTTAGAGAAGCGCGAGAAGATTTATAGTGCATCGAGAAAATTCTCTGCGCTGAGTGCGGAAGAGAAGAGTAAGGTGAGGAAGAATGAGAAAAAGGTGTATGGTCACTATGACAATGAACATACTAAGAATGTTAAGGATTGGAGGGAGGTGTTTGATTTTACCATAAATGATCCCGTTACTGTCCCAGCCTCGCCTGAGCCTGATGATGAAGAAGTCACGGAGTGGAAAAACCAGTGGCCTCAGTATCCACCTGAGTTAAGGTAATTTGACATAATTTATGTTCTATGAAAATATGTTTTTGTAAATTATAGTACTAATTATTATAGATCATTTGTGTCTTAATAATTAAACAAAAGTCTGGTTATAATTCTTTTTACTAACATAAAAATCCAACAGAAGACTGAGAATTATAATTCTTTTTACTAACAACCCAAAAGAAGAAAAAGGAAAAATAATTATTATGGAATGGAAGACTGAGAATTATAATCAGGGTTTGGAGTAGTTTATTTTTCCTTTTTCTCCTTTTGGGATGTTTGAAACTTTGAATACCGAATAATTACTCTGTTTGCCAGTATATAGCCAGTCAAAAGCAACAAATTTCATAAGCTCAATTACCAATTAATACAACTAGCTTGCTAAAATAAATTGATATGTTCATGAATTTTGATTCATATATATATATATATATATATAAGTCATTAGTATGATTCATAGTTAGTACGTTAGTGACATACGCATTGTTGATTGTATAAGTATATGCTTTGCTAGCACTGTTTTCGTTAATTTGGTGAGATCACCTCTCTATAATAAACACAGTACATGCATTCTTTACAGCATATGAGTACAGCTCATTGCTAGCAGGCTCCACTGACTGACTTCATTTTTCTAGCAAACTCTGGATATAACCCTTGCTTGCTCCACTTTTTTTCATATCTTCCTTCAACATGCAACATTCAATTTGATGTATTGTTCATGGATGAGAAACCTTGTAAAGGGGGAGAACCAAGTAGAATATATGCTTAATGTTCAATTATTTTAGGACTACAGTGTATAGCGTCCTTGTAAAATCGTAGCACACACTTAGATATTTACCACAAGAGAGTGGATGGTGCGTGCAATAAGCTAGTTATTGCACTGTGGCCTAAGGTTAACTCTTATACTATTGATTTAAAACTCAAAAGTTGAAACACCTTAAGCAATAAGCACTGTGGCCTTTCCTAGCCTTTTGTTTGAGTAGTGCGATAGGCACCGAAAAAATGCACTGGATTTTTCACACCCATCTCACAAGCATTCACCCCAGGCCTGGCACTGCAATACAAAAGCAATAAGTTGTGAAGAATTCGGTGCATATTTTCGGTACCTGTAGCAATTTCCTTTTTGTTTTCATATCTTTTCTTTCTCTTATGCTTTCCAAAATTTGGGCACAACCCCTGCTTTAGGTTCAGTTGCCAATTTGCCATTTATCATGGTATATTTGGCAGGAATTGAGATTATTTGGCAAGCCATATGAGTGCTGGTTGAGTTATGGATTGTTGTTTAAGTCATACAATAAATAGTACTAACAAATAGGAGAAGTTTCTGCAAAAAATTGTTTCTTCTTTTAGAGTGAAAAACAAATTTGAAGTCTGGTTTGAGGACAAATTCAAGGATGAAACCTATGTGAACTGATGGAATACCTTGACAACTAAGCAGGGAGGTATGCCAAGAATATACTCAAGAGATGGTAAAGCTAGCTTACAAGTTGATGGAACTTATTGCTCTGAGCCTAGGCTTGCCAGCAAATAGGTTCCATGGCTTTTTCAAAGATCAAACCAGCTACATCCGACTCAATCATTATAATCCTTGCCCTGCCCCTCACTTAGCTCTAGGTCTTGGTAGACACCAGGATAGTGGTGTCTTGACCATCCTTAACGAAGATGATGTTGGAGGATTGGAAGTGAAGCGGAAAACAGATGGAGAGTGGGTTCGAGTCAAATCCGCCCCAGATGCTTATATCATCAACATTGGTGACACTACTCAGGTACCATTTTCAATTAATCAAATTAAGATTCTAAGTACAACATGTTTGCTGTCAAATACAATTACTGGGTGCATGATTGACTACCCAAGGAACCATTTACAAGCAAAGTTCTTCCTTGGAAAATTGAAAGAGTATAATTTGATAACATTATCGTATTTGACATTAGTGTGTATCTACACTCTGTGTACAATTCCTAAAGCAAAGAATATTTATAATCATTTTTTGTCTACTTTTCTATGTATGCATATATACAAAACATATTGATATAATTACTAGTCCAATTAAATTAATACCATCCCTATATTGGAATTGGTATGTATTTGGGGGCTTTTATTATAGACCAGTTTCACTCAGAGAAGGAAAATTATGCAGGTTTGGACCAATGACGAGTATGAGAGTGTGGAGCATAGAGTGGTGGTGAACTCAGAGAGGGAAAGGTTCTCCATTGCATTTTTCTTACACGCATCATCCTACACCATGGTTGAGCCCTTGGAGGAGCTGACAAGTGAGCAAAACCCTGCTAAATATAGGGCATACAGCTGGGGCAAATTTATAACTCACAGAAAGCGGAGTAATTTCCAGAAACTCAGTGTTGAAAACGTCCAAATTAGTCATTTTAAGATATCAAAGTAAGCTGTATTGTCTATTGGCAACTGACAAGCAATAACATTCAGCTTCTTGTAGAATGTTGTACACAAGAGTTGAGACTTTGGATGCATAATGTGACTCCTCTCAAGGACGAGCAATTCTGTAAATAATAACTGGTTAATATGCATTAATAAACTTGCCTTATATGGCTAGAAGTTGAAGTTATTGCTTGATGCTGGTGCATCAGCGTAGTAATTTCATAAAAGTTGATATCTGAATAAACCCAAATTTCTCATATCTGGGGTATCCGAATGCAAGTGTTAATATGTTTTGATAGTTTATCTTAATATCACAATTGTATTCCTCTCATTTAAAGTAAAGTTCTGTGTTGGACACTCCCTTATTCGTTTACATTCATTTATGTACTAAAATTTTACTTTTTATTCCCTTAAATTTTAATATTCACCATCTGTCATCAACTTAGATTTTCACAGCAATAGTCTCTCACATACATTATGAATTTTTTGAGATAGAAATACATAACAGAAAATCGGGTTAGAAAAAAATTGACTTTCTGACTGGGATGACCAAAAAATTGTGTTTTGATCAGAATGCTAGAAAAAAAAAAGGTTAAAAAACATTTGCCCGTTCTATATTTTCAGTTGTTTTTTGGACTCTGTCAAATTGTGTATAATGGTCTGTGTGCAACACTTATTTACCTATTATAAATCCAATTTGAACTCTATGTTTGTATAAAGCCGTGATAGGCTTGGTGGTTTAGCTGTATCTGTACTAATTTAATTGAGTATTAGTTGATGGGTTTTCTTTTTGAATAAATACCCTCTGTGTCGATATTTTCAAAAGCATTGTTCTACTATAGGTGTTATCTTATCTCTTATCTCATTGTTTTAGGATAGCTTAAGTTTATCTCTATCTCATCGTTAGATTGGAATTTCTATCATGTAAAGGTCTTTATAAGGTGCATGAATGAAGTCCAATTTCTATCATGTAAAGGTCTTTATAAGGTGCATGAATAAAGTCCGTTTCGGTCCATTTAAGAATGGGAAAAAACATCAGTAGTTTGAAACTTTGAAGTGGTCACTGGGTTGTGGGCCTTGTGGCAACTATTTTACATGACAGCATTCCTTGATATATTTGATTGCTCGCTTATTCCTTTTCATGGTGGGTTGAAAATCTGCACCAATTAGCTGCAGATAAAAATGTATATATAATGTATGTTGTATTTAAAAATAATTCTAATTCCCATTGACCAGCATAAATATTTTTGAGCTTCAAAGAACTTTGAACTTCTTCTATCGCATTGAGCTTCAAATCATACTGAGCTGCAACTAGACTTTTAGAAGAAAGCTTGTTAATCATTCGAGTTAAAAAGCTTTGAAAATGATCATCTCCTCCATTTGCTTTGAAACGGAGAAAGTACGTTTTATGATAAAAATTTTACAATTAATAGATTTTTTTTTTTTTTTTTTTTTTTGAGAAACTACAATTAACAGATTCGATAATGAACATATAACCAAATTCTATCCAACTTCCTCTTTTAATATAAACTAGTCACTATCCATTTTTTTGCACAGAATAGTTAAATAAAAATTATATATATATTTATTTATTTATTTTGAATCAACCTCATGCAATTCATTTAAAAGCAATGAGGTTAAAATAAGTGGGTTATTACCTTAAAGATTACATTTGTATATTCATAGCTTTCATGCTTAGACTTTCAATTAAATTTAGCCGGACCAAAGTAGACCAAAATGCTACTTTAATATGACTCAACAAGAACATAATAACAATAAATAATATGCTTAAGTTTTTTTTTTTTTTTTTTTTTTTAAGAAGAATATGCTTTTAACATTTTAGATATTACAAATTTGAGATATTTTCTTTTTAAATATTGGATTTAGAATACTTTCAACTCAAACCTATCTTTTCCTATTATGTAAGTGCACAAAAATGCCGAATGGACCAAATTGAACAAATGGTCCAAGGTTGACACAAATGGACCTAATAGGACCAAAGTGGACCAAATAAGACAAAATAGGACCAAAGTGGACTGAATAAGACCAAATAGGACCAAAGTAGACAGAATGGACCAAATTGGACCCAAATGGACCGAATAGATAGAATTAGACCAATGTGGACCGAAATTGACAGGATAGAACCAAGTAGATCAAAATGGACCAAATTAAAATGAAGTGGACAAAATGGAATGAAGTGCACCAAATAGAACCGAATAAGACCGAATTGGAGCAAATAAGACCGAATCGACTGAATAGGACCAAAGCAGACTGAATAGAACCAAAGTGGACTGAATGAACCAAGTAGAACCAAAGTGGACCAAATAAGACCAAAGGGACCAAATAGGACTGAAGTGGACGAAATAGGACCAAAATGAACCAAATAGACCAAAAGACTAGGCTAGTATGGCTCGTTAGAGTGTATACTACAATATATTAGTTATTAAAGAGCTAAAATTCTAACCTTGTGTCAAGACCTATGGGCCAAGGGACAATCTCAGGTAGACAGTTTATATGGAGCGTAAGCCTCCCAAAATGTGACGAAGGCGTGCAAAGGTTTCCTCGGGCTAGATAAAGATTGGTCACATGGATAAGCTCACACTAACCCATCAATTTAGGATTCGCTAGACAGAGATTTACCATGTGGATAAGCTCACACTAACCCGTCAATTTGGGATCCAATTTGGGATTTTCCTTAGGAGATATCGGCAAGAAATGGGAATGGAATAATGCATAAAAAAAATTTATTTTTAAATTTGTAAATATTAGTCTTTAGACACCTAAGATATTTTTTTATATGTATTTCCTAATAAATATAAAAAGTATTATCAGAAGGTTTGAATTTTATTGCATTTTTTTTCACCTATGCTAGTTTGTTTTTATTTTAATGTATTACATTTATTTTATGTGGATGATTCTAGTGGAATATGCATGATTTTTATTAAAAGTAAATTAGATTATATGTAAAAAGTTAATCTATAATCTACTTACTTAATATTTTGAAACCAAACGGGTTGAAAAAGAACCACACAACTTTGTAAGTTTCAAATCTTATTTCTAAGTCCATATTATATAAGGACCTATTTATGCTTTTGAAACTCTACAACGAAATTAAAATATTAAAGAAAACTTTAAAGAACAAACATGTAGTATATGGAATAAATAATCAACTGAATGAGACAAGTTTGGCTCCAAGCACTTATATGTGCAATACACATTACTTATTTAACCCAACCAATCAAGTGAACCATATGCACTGCACATGACAGGACACATCATTTTTCTATTGGTGGTTGGAGCTCAAAGCTCCAAACATATTTGGAGCCAAACCTTTTCTGACTGAAAATTCATATATTATTTTCCTTAACGCTCCGTTTGTTTCATTAAAAAAAAAAATACCTTATGTGAAGATAATTTTTTGCATTTTCATTTGTTATCAAGATAACAAAATGGTATTAACCAATCACTCAATGACTAAATTAACTTAAGAATTGCCTAGCTACGAAAGCAAGAAGGCATGATTAAATGGACTTAAACATTCATATACAACTGGTTCTAGCAGGTGGGATCAGTTGCCTGTAAGTTTCACTAGCTAGAGAAGCGAGTCCAAATGGCTCAAAACAAATGTATAGCCACATAGTTGGTACCTACTTTGTGACTCCTACATTAACTTCTGAAAGTTAACTAACTAAACACATATATATCAGCACTGCAAATAGATAGAAAGGAAATAAAAGGCAAAACATGGAATGAGATAATATGTAACGCCTACAATAAGGAAGACAGCTATATGTATATGTGTGCATGTTTGTGTGTGTATCTGTGTCTTTGTATATCAACAAAGAATGCACCACTTTACACTATATTTTCAATAAAAATTCAGGGCCAATGTTTGCACTTCCTACCTTTGGGATTTTACCATTCAAGCTTTGATATGTGAATGGAAGTTCCTTAACAACCACAACACATCATTTCCCAATAAATCAATCCTAACCAATTTTCTTCCTCTCTGATTCCTGAGCACTCAAGAGTAATATCATTCCAGAAAGCAACATAGCAAACCTGAATCCATTCAAAACATTCTGCATATAAGTTAAATGAAATTGCAAGCTACATAACTATTAAGACAGACTTCTAGATGTAACCTTTCTAATTTATGCTCCTGACATTCCAATAGTGAAAGTTCAAATAGTGTATAAAACACCCTTGAACATTGTTGAGGTCTAAAAAAAGGTCATAGTGAAATAAGCCCAAAAAGAACAAGTCAAGCCCAAAAGGAAAAATTCAAGCTAAGCCCAAAGTAATAGATACAGGAGACCCATGGGGGAATAAAAGAAAGGCCCAGAGGATCCTGAAGCCCAGAAAAAAAGAAGCATCCAAAAAAAAAGAGGACCACGGCAAAGTATAAGAAGCAAGGATCCTCAGGAACCGTCAATAAGCGCGGATCCCTTCAGGCACAAAGAAAAAGGAAGACTGGGACAGCTCGATGGAAAGAAGACAGAAGAAGAAAACAAGAAACAAAAGCAAAAAAGAACGCGAGCGACCTCTCATGGCACAAACAGAAAAGGCCTCGGGGAACCAGGACAGGGAAGAAAAATGATAACAAACGACTTTCAAAAATGGCAGAACAGGATTCCGCCCAAATAGGAAAGAAAAGGGAAAAGTGGAAAACGCCAGAAATGGGGATGCCGAGAAGGGCATACCTCAGCACGTCCCAAAGAGGATGGCCAACCAGAAGCTTTCAAAAGAATTAGAGCTGAAAGAAGGAAAGAATGAAGAAAAACGGAAAAGGGACTTACCGAGACGATGGGAACAGGACATGCTCTGTTTGCAAAAGAGCAAAACAGGGGAACCAACGATTCCCCGGGAAGCCCAAAAAACTCCATTATAAAAGGAGGGGATGGGTTGTGAAGAAAGCAGCGAAAAAAAAAAAGAAACACAAGAAAGAAGAAATTATCTAGGAAAAACTATCAGAAAATCTGTGCAGAAAGGAAAATACGAAGGGAAAAACAAATATTCCTTCCCGGTATCCTGTAAAAGCCACTATTGCACATACTCGGATTCAACGAGAATCAAACTTTGCAAGTTTTGAAGACTGAAATAGCCATTCAAGACTGCAATTTTTTATTGAACCTTGTATCACGTCCTAGTGAGCTTTCTGTAATCAAACAGATAATGTATTAATGAAACATTGCTTCATATTTCCCAGGATCCCCACAGCACTAATTTTTATTGCTTTGCTAATCCTGTTTCTTTCCTTCTGAATTTACTTTGTTAATTTTTGGCACTCTTCGATATCTTTTTTGTCATTTTCTTTATATTGTCAGGAGTATTCTCTGCATTTCACTTGATTCTTAAACAGCTCGTTAGCTGCGGTGAGTCAAGGCCCGGTCCACCAAATCCTCCTTTTCATTTAGGCCCGGGATCCTTGGGCCTGAGTGTCACGAAAAATGCATTCTCACATTTTGGCGACTTCACTGGGGACTGGGCAAAGAAGAAGGAAGAAGCAACCCCTTCACAGAGAATGCCTCCAAGACAAAGAAACAGCAAAGGAACTAATGTGCCACCTACGGCCTCTGAGCCTGTAGGAGAAAACGAGGTAGCTTCCAGGCAAGGAGGTGGGATACCCTTGGTAGAACAGGAGGTTGTGTCAGAACAAAGACACGCAAGGCAGGAACCAGACCTCATGGCCAGGATGACAGCAATGTTAAAGGATCTGGAGCAAGAAGTTCGTCTTCTCAAAGAGGGCAGGACACAGGAAATCAGAGACAATGTTCCCCCTACTGGCCACCAAGATGGGACGCAGTCAGAAGGAGGGTCTGCAGTGGGAGGAAGAGCCAACCCTCAGTACTTGACACTGGTAGATGTCAATGCCCTCCTGGAGCAAGAAAGGGAACAACTCTCAGGGATCCCCAAGCAATTCTCTCGGGATCCCCCGTTCCCTCTAGAACTTCTTGGCAAACCATACCTTAAGGGGTACGAACCCCCAAAGTTCCATCCTTTCGATGGGAGGAACGGAAGTGCCGTGGAACATGTGAGTAGGTTTGTCCACACTATGGGCCCCTATGCAGGAGACAGAGAATTATGTCTGAGGGAATTCGCCAAATCCTTAGTAGATAGGGCATACACTTGGTACACCACGCTGAGACCCGGGTCCATCAAAACCTGGGATGAGATGATGGAAAAATTCTGCGCCAAATATTACCCTGGTGAAGACAAAATCACTTTCCAGAATCTGCAAATGGTGAGGCAGAGACTTGGAGAAGATCCTGTTCAATTCATTAAAAGATTTGAAGATGTGTCCCTAGACTGCTATGGGGACCATGAAGAAAAGGAGCTCGTGGAAGCCTGTATAGCCAACATGCTTTTTGATTATAGGCTCAACCTTGAAAATCTATGTATCACGCAGTTTGCTGACCTGCTACAGAGAACCAGAAGGACGGCACAAACCATGAGGACAAAAAGGCTGCCCGCATCCCAAGCTATGACAGCATCAGTAGGAGAGAAAATGAAGAGACCATATGGGAAGGTGTTCGAGAAACCACCAGTGATCCCATGTACAGCTGAGGAGTTAAGCCATGTCCTAGACAAATGGATTGGAGATGGGGTTGTTAGGCCATTCACTGTGTCCAGGCCACCAACTGAAGAAGAAAGGAAGAACCCTTTATTTTGCAGAATTCATAATTATGTCAAGCACTCCACCAAGGATTGCTGGACCCTTCGCAGACTCTTCCACAAAAAGTTGAGAGAAGGAACCCTGGAGCTCACTCAGAAGGAGCCAGAGGTGCAGAGGAACCCCTTGCCTAACCACAAAAGAAAAGGGGTGGTAGCAGTAGTAATACATGGGAACTTGGCAGAAGCAGGAGAATCTGAAGGATCCTTCCACCCGAGCACAGTCAGGACCCTCCAGAAGAATCCTAAGTTCAGGTCACTATTCAATCAATTAGGATTCGGACCAGAAGCAAGAAGAGTGGCCACAGAGTCTCTCATGAGCATAGCAGCAGATTCAGGAATGGAATGCTTTACAGCTGAGTCACATGCTAGTCGAGCTTTCCTGGAGACAACCAATGCAATAACCTTCACTGATGAAGACATGGAGATTGAGCACCCAGACCACCGTAGACCCCTTTATCTAATGGCCACCATAAACGGCGTTCAAGTCAGAAGAGCACTAGTGGATACGGGGGCATCACTCAATCTCATAGCCTTAAGTACCCTGGAAGCTGTTGGCTTAGTTGACAGAAGGATCTTGGGGGCTCCCATGGAAATAACAGGATTTGGAGGATCGGTGGAATCAACAGAAGGATACGTGCAGCTAGCCTTAAGGGTGGGGCCAATAGTAGCTCTGACAAGGTTTCATGTGATTAATGCAGAAGTTTCTTATCATGTGTTGCTGGGACGCCCGTGGCTTCATAAACATCGCCTTATTCCATCCACGTTCCATCAATGCATTAAAGGGAGACTGAATGGGAGGCCCATAAGGATCCCTGCCAACCATAATCCTTTCAGCCAGGGAGAAGTGAACTTTGCAGAAACGATGTTTTATGATGAGTTGGAGCCAGATGATGAGAGCTCCGCCCCGGGGACCCTAGGGGCACCTATCCTAGAAGAAGAAGAAGGAGGGAGGGGCACCCGTGACCTGAGAAACCTTCTAGAAAGAAAAAGACAAAAGAGGGAGCCCAGCTCTTCAGGATCCCGAGAATGTGTGGTGGTGTGGGAACCTGGGGGAAGGCTAATCTATCGTTTGTGAAGGTGCGCGGGACCCGAATGCATTGTGTAGGAAGGTCCCGGACCACCATGCTGCATGATGGCCCAAGAAGAAATCCCAGAAGAACCAGTTAAGGAGGCCCAGATTCAGCCTGAGGAAGAATTAAAGGAAATAGATTTGGGGACAGAACCAGGATCCCGAAAGCCTGTCTTCATTAGCAGTCAATTGGTGGCGCAAGAAAGAGAACAACTGGTAACCTTGCTTCAAAAATACAGAGATGTGTTTGCATGGACCTATGATGAGATGCCTGGTCTAGACCCAGGGTTAGTAGTCCATTCTCTTAATGTGGACCTAGGGATGAGGCCAGTAGTCCAACCAGCTAGGGTCTTCCACACTGAGGTAGAAGCTCAAATAGTTCAAGAGGTCAAAAAATTGCTAACAGCTGGTTTTATCAAACCCATCCAACACCCAAAATGGCTTTCCAACATTGTACCTGTGAAGAAGAAAAATGGTCAGATTCGTTGCTGTGTAGACTTTCACAACTTGAACAAGGCATGTCCTAAAGATGAATTCCCCTTGCCCAATATCGACCTCCTTGTAGATTCAGCTGCAGGAAACTCAATGTTCTCATTTATGGATGGGTATAGTGGGTACAACCAAATCCGCATGGCAGCTAAAGATGCAGAGAAGACGGCATTCAGAACTCCGATTAGGAACTTTTACTACACTGTAATGCCCTTTGGCCTCAAAAATGCGGGGGCTACGAATCAGCGGACCATGATAGCCATTTTTCATGACATGATGCATGAGGAGATGGAAGATTATGTAGATGATATTGTGGTCAAGTCAAAAACCAGAACAGGATATTTCCAAGTACTTGAGCAAGTCTTTAAAAGATGCAGGAAGTACAAGTTACATATGAACCCCATGAAGTGCGCCTTTGGAGTGTCTGTTGGAAAGTTCCTTGGGTTCCTGGTACATCACAAAGGCATAAGCGTGGATCCAGCCAAGGCCACAGTTATCGCCACAATGAGAAGACCAACTACTGTTAGGGAACTCAAAAGCTTCCTAGGAAGGGTCTCCTATATTAGGAGATTTGTGCCTAGTTTAGCCTCAGCCACAGCAGGCCTATCCAAACTGTTGAAAAAAGGGAATGAATTTACCTGGGGGACAGAGCAGCAGGAAGCTTTTCAAAGAATTCAGGGCATCATGAATCATCTGCCCACCCTCCAGGCACCAATACGTGGGCAACCTCTGTTGCTATACTTGGCATCAAACTCTCAGGCAATAGGAGCTTTGCTGGCACAAGAAGATGACCAAGGAAATGAGCAGCCTGTATATTATGTAAGCAGAACACTCAAGGATACCGAGACCAGGTACCCCAGAATAGAGAAAGCCTGCCTAGTGATCATTTATGCATCCCAAAGGTTGAAGAGGTACTTCTCAGCTCACCAAATCCTCTTGGTAACTAAGTCCCACCCCATAAAAGCACTCCTGCACCAGCCCCTTCTCACAGGAAGGATAGCACAATGGCTAGTGTTGCTCTCACAATATGATATAGGTATAAGAACTCCCAAGGCTGTCAAGAGCCAGGCCATAGCAGATTTGCTAGCTCAATTCCCAGGAAAGGAGGAAGGCCCGCTGAGCGAAGAAATCCCTGGTGAGGTAGCAGTGATGGAGATCCCGGGGAAGAAATGGACCATGAGGTTTGACGGGTCGGCTACAGCAACTTCAAATGGGGTAGGAATTGTACTAAGCTGTGAAAATGGGGATATCATGCCCCTATCTTTCAAGCTTGGTTTCTCATGCTCTAATAATGCAGCTGAATATGAGGCATACTTAACTGGGTTGACTATAGCACTCAGCATAGGAGTGAAACATATGAGAGTGTTGGGAGATTGCAATCTTGTAGTCTCCCAAGTGAAAGGTGACTTTGCATTACGGGAACAAAGTTTAGCAGCCTACAGGACTTGGACACAAAGGCTGGAGATGGAATTTCAGACCTTCAGCATAGAGTACACTCAAAGAAGTGAAAACAGGTTTGCTGATGCGCTCGCCACCCTGGGATTCCAAATACCATTTAATGGGAGGGATACGCTGATAAAAATAAGAAGGCAGGAACATTCTATTGTAAGGATCCTCCAAGGGATGTACCCCGGAGAGTCCAAACAGTGGGACTGGAGGGACGAAGTCAAAGAAAAGATGAAAGAGGTAGGTCCTAGAGGGAACATCAAAGAACTAATGGATTACACTCAAATAGAAAGAGAATTGTATAGAAGGCTGCCAGGAGGAATACTGTCCAGATGTATCACTGAAAAGGAAGGAAAGTTGAAACTAGAAGAATTACACACCCAAGCGTGTGGAGTTGCAGAAAAGGTCAGCTTATATAGAAGGATGCAACGTATGGGGTATTACTGGCCAGATATGGACAAGGAAGCAGCAATTATACAGGGGAAATGCCAGGAGTGTCGTTTGACAATTGATAAAGAAGAAAGCTACGCGGTGTTTATTGCAGAAGATTGGCGGGTTCCTTTCATAGGATACCTAGCTCAGGGGATCCTGCCAACCGACAGGAAACTGGCCCATAATCTCAAAAAGCTAGCGTGCAGGTATTTCCTGCAGAATGACATTTTATTCAAAAAGGGATACCATGGGGATCCCCTCAGGTACCTGGGACCAAAGGAAGCTAGAGAAGTAGTCAGAGAGGTACACTCTGGAGATTGTGGAAGTCACCCAGGGAAGAGAAGGCTGTACAAGCAGTTACTGTTGTTGGGATATTACTGGCCAACGATGAAAAGAGACTCTGAGGAGTTGGTCAAAACATATCAAGCTTGCCAAGTCCTGGGAGATGCAATTCACACTCACCCAAATGTCCTACAGGATATGACGACGCCATGGCCTTTTCATACTTGGGGGCTTGATCTCATAGGGCCTATAAACCCTCCATCCAACGGTTATATATGAATCCTGGCAGCCACGGAGTACTTTACAAAATGGGTAGAGGCCATCCCTTTGAAAAAAGCTACTGGAGCAACTGTAGCAAATTTCATTCGAGACCACATCATTACAAGGTTCGGGATCCCCAGAAGATTGATCAGTGACAATGGAACCCCATTCATAAATAAAGATATGAAGGGGTTAACTGAAGCATACCATATCAAGCATGGAAGATCTACCCCATACTACCCACAAGGAAACGGTCAAGCTGAAGCTACTAATAGGGTAATGTTGAAGATCCTTAAGAAAATGAAGCATGAGTATGGAGGGAAATGGAGTGACCATCTGGCAGATGTGCTTTGGGCATGTAGAAGCTCTGTAAAGACAGCCACAGGATTCTCCCCATTCTCCCTGGTCTATGGAACAGAAGCCATCAGCCCCGTGGAGTTAGTCATTCCTACACCAAGGGTAGTTCTGGAGGAAAATCAAGGAGAAAGTGAGGACGCAAACAATGAAAAGAGGCTAGCAGATCTGGAAGGGGTAGAAGAAGAAAGAGAGCTGGCCAAGAAAAGGAGCCAGAGATACCAGCAAAGAATGACCAGAGCATATGCACAAGCAGTACGCCCAAGAGTGTTCACTGAAGGGCAATTAGTACTAAGGATGGCAGAGCACATGAGGAGGAACCTGCCAGGGCCTTCCAAGTTCACCCCAAAATGGGAAGGACCCTACATCATCAATGCAGCTCATGAGAGTGGGTATTATTACCTTGCCAAAGAAGATGGGACAGTCCTGACAGAACCCATAAACGGGAAATGGCTGAAGCAATACTATGCATAAGGACAAGGGGATCCCGGTACCTCAAGGTCCTTTTACCAACTTCACTATCTGCTAAGTTCTTTTTTATTTTTATCTTTTTATTTTTCAGCCTTTATCATGAATTCTGGTCTAAGATGATTTTGTTCAGGAACATGTGATAGATTGACACTTTGTGGTCAATACTGCACTAAATGATTTTTCTTTGTTCCTTAAAAATGACCATGTTTTAATGAAGTTCCTATTTTCTTCAACATTTAAGTCTTTCTTTAAATACTGCAAAGACCAAGTTTGGATAGATTTAAGGAAGGATACCTGAGTAAAAAAAAAAAAAAAAAAAAGGTATGTAATACCCTTTTACATATGGCCCAGGATCCACCTCACAGATAACTTCAGATATCCCACAGACAGTTCCAAGTGCATAGGTCTAGGATCACAGATAAAAGTAAAGTATCCAAGATACCTAGCCTAGCACTTGGCAAAAGGGGAACCTGTCAAAGTTCATGAACTGGGACCGTATCTCAAAAATATGTATAGGAAAAGATACCAGTGTACCCAGTTCAGTACTTGCATAATAGATTACCGGGTACCTGGACCAGAACTTACAGTGAAGCCTGTGGAAATCATGGTCCAAGACTCAGGAAAAGAAAAAAGTCATAGGAAAGAAAAGACAATATATCAAAGAAAAAGGCAGATTCACATGCTAGGAAATGAGAAGCAGTTTTAAAACAAAAACAAAAAAAAAAAGAAACAAAGAGGAAAGCAATGTTCAAAAAAAAAAAACTTATACAACCCCAAATTGTTTATGTAAATTTAAAATAAGCTAAGGAATGAAGCCAGCCAACAAGGAGGCATCCGGAGAAATAACAGGCACAGTCAAAGTAGAAAGGATCCTCTGCCGCTTGACCTTCAAGTCTTGTAAAACCTTGTGAGCATGAGCCAAAGCTTCCTCAGCAGCAGCTATCTCAGTGTCTATGCTCTTGAATGATTGCCTCTGAAACAGCATATGAGCTAGCAGACGCAAGTGATCCAGCAGAAAAGACAAATTGAACTTGGCCTCCAGAAGGTCTTGCACCACCCCTCTCCACTCCAAAAGCTTTTCTTCAGACAAAGAATCTACAGAGGAATTCTTCAAGGAAACCAGCACAGCACACAACAACTCCATCAAAATATTGCCCAGAAAAACGCCTCCCCTGAAGCCACTGGTGAAATCCCCGTGACTCTTGAGCAGACTCTCTAACAGTGGCAGGCCTTCCACAGGAACAGAGAAGTGCAGGAAGCTGCCATAAGAAGACCCAAAAACATGGAAATGGCTAGCAGGAAGACTGTTAAATTCCAAGAGATCAAAGCGAGCCAAGAAGGAGGAAAGCCTTGAATCAAGATCTGAGGCAGCCACTTTCGAGGCGTCCCCCATCACTGTGTCACCACTTGCAGAGACAGGAGGACTTGCAGCCTTTCGCTCTGGATGAAGGTCAACAACTTGAACGGGTCTCACAATTCCTTCAGGGATAACAGGCTCAGAACCTGCAAAGTCTGCATCAATATTAAAAAAAAAAAAAAAAGGAAGAACAGATTTATTCTTAAAAAAAAAAAATGGGAAAAAGAAGGACAAACCAGTTCCGGCTTCTTGGGGCAGAGCCTCTTCTTCTTGATCCCCTGACTTCCCCAAGGATTCTGGGAAAGAACATAAGGCAAGTTGAAGAAAAGGTGAAGGACCAATGGCAAAGTGGCTAAAGGAAGGAATAGATGCAGGGGGCTTCGCCATAAAAAAAAGGGAAAGAGAAGGGCGAAGGGAAGAAAAAGAGAAGAAAAGGAAACACAATGGGAGCAGCTCGCACTCACCTTCTGAGTTTTCTGATTCTAGAGAAGAGGCAACACTGGGAGCGGATTTCTCACTGGTTTGACCTAAAAGGAGAAAGAAAAGGAGGAACTCAAAAAAAACTAGAAAAGAAAATAAAAATATAACGCTATTTCAAGGAAACAAGGCTTACCTGTTTGTTTGGATAAATGAGTGTCTCCCAAAGCACCTTTATCTGACAAGGATTGAGGAAACATAGTCCTGATAGGACTAAGAGTGTGTTCAAGATGGGGACTTTGAGATGAAGGGATCCTAGAAGCTTTGGGATCCTGAGAATCTTGGGAACCTTGCATCGGTTGCCCGGTTTCCTCAGTTGGACCACCAGTAGGGGGCTCCTGCCCCACAGCAGGAAAAACAACAGAAAGAGCTGTGACAGTTTCCTCTCCCAGAGCCTTGCCAGTCATAGGAGGGGATACCTCCACCTAAAGGAAGAAGAAGAGAAAAAGGCAGTGCCAAGTAAAAAAAAAAACAACAATGGGAAATGCTAACAGCACAATGTCAGAACAAAAGGAAGAGAACAAAAAAAAGGGGAACACACATACCACGTCGTCACCAGAAGATTGGCTTTTACCCTTCTTGTGATCAGACTTGCGCTTGGATTGCAAAGGAAATCATCACTCATCAGCGAAATAGAAATAAGTGCAACAAGGTGAACAGGTGAAAAAAAAAAAAAAAAAAAAAAAGAGAAGAAGGAAAGAAGTCTTGCCCTTCTCTCTCTTTCTACAGATTCTCTGGAAGTCTTTTGTTTACTACGAGTACGCCCAGAGGGTCCTAAAGGAGGCTGGGATACCAAACCAGAGGATCCTAAAGAACCATGGACTGAAGCAGTCACAGGAACCTGGGAAAAAGAAGACTCTACCTTGGTCTTCTTCCGAGTCCTTGAAACCAAAGGTTCCCTGACATCTTTGCCTTCTTGAGATGCCAAGTGTGCTTGAGATTTCCCAGTTTTTCTTCTTTTCGTCTCAGAACCTATCTCCACAGCCCTATACTTTCATCAACATCAACAGCTTTCATTTTCTTCGGCCTGACATCCTTACCTTTACTCGGAGCAGTGGCAGCACTTATCGTCTCCACTGCACCTCTCTTGATGGGCACTCCAGAGGAAGCGCCAATGATGAGACTATCACCTAGCCAAGTCTCAGGAAAATCCTGTCCATAAGTCACCTAACCTCCCCTGGAGGCATGCCACTCTGCAAACCCAGTCTTGCTGCTTGCAGCAGCAGAAACAATCCCAGCAGTAGGAAGGGATAAACGCCTATTGGATGTCGAAGCAGAAACAATGCTAAGATTCGGGGCTTCTCGAACTGTACCAAAGCCAACATAGTCAACAAAAGACTTTTGTACTCTTCTCCAATAACTGGTGTAACCACTAGAAGCAAAGACTCCTCTCTGGGAGTTAGGCACTGCAAATTGGGGGCTACTCCGTGACCAATAAGAAAAGGCCTGTAGCCTCAAGAAAGGATCCAAGGAAGGAAGGGATGGCACCACGTCCTTAAAGACTGGAGGAATGTCTTGGTCAAAACCAAATTGTCGGAGCACCCGATGTGCTGAATAATGAGTATATTTTGGGCCACTTGAAGAAGGCACAGGAAGCCAGGAGGGGCTAATGCAGGTAAGATAAGCCAGACTGCCTTCATCACCACGGCGCAAGTCAAAGGTATTACCTGTAGAAGATAAAAAAGAAGACAACACAGAATCACACGCAAAGCCAAGACCAAACTCACGAGGGGATCTCCAATGTAAGCTCCCTGCTTGGTCAAATAACTCCACAAGATTGAGGCCACCACCTTTCAAGCTAATCCAACGAAAGATGATGGGAAAGGCATCGGTAGAATTGCCACAAAGACCCTTCACTATGTCGGGGGATCCTTGGAACTTGTCCTTCACAAATTTCAAATTCCTGCACTTGGCCAAAGTAGCTGCAGAACGGTCCCACATGAAAATCTGAAGAATAGCATAGTGAAGAGATGAAGTGATCACATAACAAGAATCACCCTCAGTCTCATCTCCATGAAGTTGGTCCAATTGAGAGTAAACATGACCCAAAAACAGAGGGGCCAAAGGATACTGGGTACCTCGAGCCAACTTGATTGCCAACGGAAAAAAGGAATACTTAACTCCGTACCCAGGGAACTTACTAAACAAAAACTTACTAAGCCAAAAAGCCAGAAAACCGGCCCACCTCACTTCCTTATCCTTCTCACGAGAGAGGGTCATCACCCATCTCCCCATCCTAGCCGGCTTACCACCAGAAGAGGCAGCGCGGCCACCAAAATGACCAAACAATTTGTCTTCTACCACGAGATCCTCACCAGAAAGATTAATATCAAAGGGGCTCTCTTCACCAAACACCGGGAGGAGGAAGTTATTAACCACATCTTCCAATGTGAGTCAATTCACCAGCAGAAAAGAAAAAAGTATGAAGGGAAAGGCACCAACGACGTACCAGATGCCTAAGCCCTTTGGCGTCTCTGAAGCCCTCAAGGTTTCTGGAAATAGCCACTGCCTTTAGGATACCGGCGTGCTCCAAGCGACCCACAAACTTAGCATCAGACAGTTCCTTGTCTACCTATATAGGCCAGCCTTGAATCTTTCTCGGAACAAAATCAAAGAAAATAGGAACCGCCTCTCAAATTCCTTGTCTAATCTGAAAATCAAAAATCTCTCTAGGATCAGGAACCTGGGCGGAACCAGCGAAACCCGCTTGGCTAGAAAACATCCAAACATGAGGGGATGGAGGAGCCTCACCATGAGATATATGAGGGAAAAATAAACTGGGAGAATACCAAGGATCTCGTAAAGGGAAGGCCGGACATTCGGTAACCTCGTGAGAATCACTCGGAGCAGAACCTGAAGAACCTTCACCCTCAGAAGGACTGGGAGTACGCTCTTTTCTCTTTCGAGAAGAAGAAGAAGCCATCGGAACAACACGTACTATGAGAAGAAAGGAGATTGAAAGTGCGAAAAGGGGGAAGACCAGAGTAACAGAGAAGAAGAGAAAAAGAAAGAGAAACGCAAAGAGTGAAAGACTCAGAGAAGCAAAGTGATAAGATGAAACGGCTACAATAAAGGCGCAAATAGCAGTTGGGGAAAACAGTTTATGGAAAGACGCGCCAGTTGCCAAAAAAATTTAATTTGAAGAAGGGATTAATCAGTGGTTATTAATGAGAAGTAACGGGAAACGAGAAAAGTGGGTAGAGGAGTTTTACCTCAAATACTCAACTGCCACGTCCCGTGTAAAGAGGAAGTTGCAAAAAGTAATAATTATAAAGGAATGCGACAAGCAAAAAGGAGGTGACCAAAAGCAGTAGAAAAGGGCCGGGATCCCAAGTAAAAAGGAAGGGAACCCAGTAGAAGTTGAGAAAAAGGGGATCCCACGAAAATCTTAGGAAACCTAAATCACCACGCGTGGGCTTCAGGCAACCCACGAGCTCGGGGGGCTAAATGTTGAGGTCTAAAAAAAGGTCATAGTGAAATAAGCCCAAAAAGAACAAGTCAAGCCCAAAAGGAAAAATTCAAGCTAAGCCCAAAGTAATAGATACAGGAGACCCATGGGGGAATAAAAGAAAGGCCCAGAGGATCCTGAAGCCCAGAAAAACAGAAGCATCCAAAAAAAAGAGGACCACGGCAAAGTATAAGAAGCAAGGATCCTCAGGAACCGTCAATAAGCGCGGATCCCTTCAGGCACAAAGAAAAAGGAAGACTGGGACAGCTCGATGGAAAGAAGACAGAAGAAGAAAACAAGAAACAAAAGCAAAAAAGAATGCGAGCAACCTCTTATGGCACAGACAGAAAAGGCCTCGGGGAACCAGGACAAGGAAGAAGAATGATAACAAACGACTTTCAAAAATGGCAGAACAGGATTCCGACCAAATAAGAAAGAAAAGGGAAAAGTGGAAGTCGCCAGAAATGGGGATGCCGAGAAGGGCATACCTCAGCACGTCCCAAAGAGGATGGCCAACCAGAAGCTTTCAAAAGAATCAGAGTTGAAAGAAGGAAAGAATGAGAAAAAAACGGAAAAGGGACTTACCGAGACGATAGGAACAGGACATGCTCTGTTTGCAAAAGAGCAAAACAGGGGAACCAACGATTCCCCGGGAAGCCCAAAAAACTCCATTATAAAAGGAGGGGATGGGTTGTGAAGAAAGCAGCGAAAAAAAAAAAAAAAAAACACAAGAAAGAAGAAATTATGTAGGAAAAACTATCAGAAAATCTGTGCAGAAAGGAAAATACGAAGGGAAAAACAAATATTGCTTCCCGGTATCCTGTAAAAGCCACTATTGCACATACTCGGATTCAACGAGAATCAAACTTTGCAAGTTTTGAAGGCTGAAATAGCCATTCAAGACTGCAATTTTTGAGCTTGATTGAACCTTGTATCACGTCCTAGTGAGCTTTCTGTAATCAAACAGATAATGTATTAATGAAACATTGCTTCATATTTCCCAGGATCCCCACAGCACTAATTTTTATCGCTTTGCTAATCCTGTTTCTTTCCTTCTAAATTTACCTTGTTAATTTTTGGCACTCTTCGGTATCCTTGTTTGTCATTTTCTTTATATTGTCAGGAGTATTCTTTGCATTTCACTTGATTCTTAAACAGCTCGTTAGCTGCGGTGAGTCAAGGCCCGGTCCACCAAATCCTCCTTTTCATTTAGGCCCGGGATCCTTGGGCCTGAGTGTCACGAAAAAGGCACTCTCACAAACATTTAGATCCTCAATTACAAAATAACCAATTCAAGCTTTATGACAAACAACTAGTGTGCGGAAAATGAACATAAACTATACACAGAATTGGTAAACAATCTAAGCCAATTAAAAACACATCCACAGCAAAAAATAAAAGGTAAAGATAAAGGGAAGGAAGATGCAAACACAAGGACAACACACGATGTGTTATCGAAGAGGAAACTGAAGCCCTCGGCGTAAAACCTCTCCGCCGTCCTCCAAGCAGTAAGTAATCCACTAGAAAATGTTATTGGGATACATGAACAGCAATAAACCCTCCAAGCCTAATCTACCCAGTTTACCTAAGCTCTTCAAGCTTCTTGCTCCAACGAGGTTGCGCCGAACTTATTTCTTTTTTAATTTCTCGGATTCCGCTACTTGACCATAGCATCAACCAATGTAAATTGGTTCCTTCCTAACTGCTTCCCAAAACACCAAACAGCCCTCTCATAGTAATGGATATGGTGAGAAAAGGTTTTGGTAAAAAAGCCTTTCAAGGATTTAACAATGGAGAGAAAGAGAGTTAAGGAATTTGAAGAGTCTCTTATGTGAAGATTGTGAATGAATCAATCTTGTTTTACTCTAGGGTTTCTCTCTCAAAATTCTCTCTGGAAGCTCTCTCTCTTTCGTGGGTATAAGGGGTATTTATACTGTGGTGAGAATGGAATGTGAAGAGTCAGGTTTTTCAAAACAGGGTTGGCTCGCGGCTTGACTGAGTCACGAGATCCAGCCGTGAGATAACAGAACGGCCAGTTGTCCTATTTTGTCCTGTAGTGCTCCAGCTAGCATGACGCTTCAACTTCTGGCATGCCTGACACGTGTGCATCTTCTAGCGGCTTACAGCCACGAGTCACCCGCGAGATCCAGTCGCGAGTCTCTGTTTTCTTACACACTCTTGAGCATTTCAACATTCTATCTCACTCACTACCCTTACAACAATCCCACCTAAATACAAGGTTACTAATTGCTGAAATACAAGCAAATTTGACACGGAATAAAACTAACAAGATGGTTGATTAAATTCAACCTTACAAATAGGTTGATGAAAATTATCTCCACCACCAAATGCACAAGAAGACACGACTACTTCACAACGTTCCATGTAATTTTTGTCTTCATTAGAAATTTTAAACCCTCCATAGTCACAGTAAAAATCACAATGTACCACAGCAATTTCATTCACCTGTAAGTAAAAAAATTTCTAATGAAATGAGCAATGCCTAGCATACAAGGAAAATAATTTCAGTATATGTATAGGGTTCAAAATTCATCACGTCTTATGGTTAAAGGAGTTTCCAGTTTCCACAAAAAATTCAAGAGAGTTCTGTATTTCAATTCATCTTTTAAATGAGAATGAGCATCTATTGCCCTAGACCAAGTCAAATATATTAAGATGAAGCTTAGAACCTTGAAACTTTTCTCTCTTTGATCAAGCGTTTGATTTCCAGTAAATAAATTAAATACGTGGTTTCTGTGAGCTGCTGAGACAGGATACCCTCAGCAATCATATTTAAGTCCCAATCTCTGTTAACCTACCTTCCTCACACCAATAAAAGGCATTACAACATACAAATTAGATATGAGCTTGCCAACAGAGAAAAACTAAAAATCAAACAAAAACGCAAGATAAAAGGACAAGAATAGCACTGAGAGTTTCAAGCCCTCATTGAGTAATTCTGGAATTTATAACTGTCCAAGAAACCAACGCCTAAGAAAAGCAGTTACAGTTCTTATGATTGCAAGAGTAAATAATGAAAGCAAGAGGAAAAGAGAGCCTAACACCAAATCAAACTATGTTTCTTAAGCTGCAAGGCACCAAAATAAAAAAAATCATGCTTCAAAATACCAACATTTAAGTGGCAATCCAAACTGGAAATGGAACTGCCAATACATGATAACTGGGTTCCCCGAAAAGCAAGAAAACATCAATAAAAACACGAAAATAATATAGATGTACAGGCACTAGATGAAAGCTCAAATCCTTGATGGCTCCAACATTGACTTCCCACATGAGCAAACTGAAAATCATAGAATCACAGCTACATGGTTCGGGAGTACTTTAAATTATAAAGAAGAAGGAAAGAGGAGCAAAACCAAATCAAACATAGCCAAAGCACCATTACCCCTAAATGTAAATAAAACCAGACATTGCAGCCTGAGAAGACATCCAAGCTACACTAATAGTAATATAGATTTTTTTTTATATATAAAAATTGTTAAGTTAAAAATATGCAAAATTATTATTTTTTAAATGACAACAAAGAAAATATATATAAGCGAGAAAAAAAAAAAAAAAAAAAAAAAAAAAAAAAAAAAAAAAAACTGCGAAGCAAAGCCAATAATGTTATGGTAAGTAACTACAATCAATATAAAATTCTTTCCTTTCAAAAAAATATATAAAAGTCAGTCATACTAATGGGAAAAGTACCAATATAAGATTATTGAGAAAACAAAACAGAAGCCTGACAAATTGTTTCTAACTCATACATATCTTAATTCCACACTTAAACCTTCTAATTTTAGGAGAAAGTACAAAAATATCAAGAAATAAAGAAAGCTTATTGCCTGAGGTCCCCATCAAACTTCGTTGCCTGAGAAGATATATAGCATTAAATTTTTTTGAACACAAGAATTAAGTTAAACAAGTCATAGAACCCCAAAATATCCCCTTGCACAGTCCTACCAAACATTTTTTTTTTCAAGTAATAAAAATCCATATAACTTTGAAACCCTATACAGAACACATAAGGAAGAACAGACCTTTTCTGACATTTAAAGAGCAGCCATGTTGAAAGAATACAACTGCTCATCATATTATTGCCAATAACAATGAATCATAAATTGATTAGTATGAAAAAGTTGTCATAAGTGCAAGCCGATGGCAATAGAAAAGGAACCAGGACAATCATGCTGAGCAGTGCTAGAGTTAATTAAAGCCAGATAAATGTAGCTTGAAATGCACACAATGCAATACCAATTTTCATTTACAAAATGAATTTAGATTCTTGAACGCATAATAACCTGCTAGACAACAAGGCAAAGGAAAGTTTACATATTTGTACTCCTAATAAAGAGAACCAAATCGATCTATTACTGCAACATACAGGCCTTCAAAAACTGCCAAGCAAGATAATCCATTAAATAAACTGAAAAAGGGACATGATCATGTTCAAAGGATCATTACATTAAAATACTCATAAGCAACACATGAAATCAAAAGAGAATGATTAAAAAAAAAAAAAAACCTTTCTTATAACCTAAGAGCAAGAAAGATTAAAGACTTCTACACACACTGTTGCGCAACTAAATCACAACTTCCCCTCCTGTAAACACATCGAGATTCAAGACTTTAGACCAACAACAAACCGCAGGACATAAAGATCCAACAATATAAGAGAAAATTATATAACTTTGAGACCCTACCAACTCACCTATAGAGCGGACATAAGGAAGCACAGCCCCACACTTCTCAGGCATTTAGGGAACAGCAAGTCTTTAAAGCATGCAGATCTTATATTTTATATGACTGCCAATGACAACAAATTGCTATACTGACAAAAACTACAAAAATCAAAAGAGGTAGAGCAAATGACCAAATTCACTGATTGAAATCTCAAGTTATAAAAAGTATTGATAAGTACAAGTAGATGGAAGTAGAAATAGGAACCAGTACTAATGTTATGAATTATGATGCAAATACCAAGACTCAAATTAAAACCATTTAATTCACATAAAGCCAAAGTGCTACAAGATAAATACAAGAAAGTTGGAATCACTTTCGCCTCTTGTAAACAATCGAAATTAAATTATCAACATTGTGTTCAAAAAAACCACAAAGAGAGCACCACCAGCTTATAAAGACCTGTCAATTCTTGGTGATCAAGGCTACTAGAGGTACAATCCTATAGAACAGATCCCATTCAAGTAAGGTCGTGACCTGTCAATTCTTAACATAGAGGATACCAGAATCTCTGAACCAGGTGAAAGAAGCCACCTCTAATGGTAAATCAACTAAATAATTACTCTCTATAAAATCTAAGAATGCAAACATAACTAGGCTAAAAGACTCACAGTCAAGCCTTTCACTTGGGTATCTGATAATGTAGCAAAAACTTGGCAATAGAAGCCTGTTCTCAACTCAATTTTGGTCCAACAAATTGTTTTTTCAAACTCATATATATCTTCAACACTTAAAACTTCAAATTATAGAGAAAGAATAATGAAATCAAGACATAAAGAGAGCTTATTACCCGAGGTCTCCCATCAAACTTTGCCACCCAAGTAGATATACAGCATGAAATTTTTTAAACACAAGAATTGGGGCACAGAGCCATAAGCCCCAAAATATCACCCCCACAAAATCCAACTATACAAACCACATCCATTGAAGTTATAACTTTGAAACCTATACAGAACATACAAGGAAGCATAAACCAGTACTGTTCTAGAATTTAAAGAGCAGCCATGTTTAACCTATATGATTGCCCAATAATGAATCACAATTTATTATATCTATTTTTCACAATATAGACCAAAGCTCCAACAGACATAATAGGTGCAACAAAGATGATCTTAAGTTCTAAAGTTGCCATGAGTGCAAGCTGATAGCAATAGAAAAAGGAACCAGGACAATCATGTTGAGCAGTGCTGGAGTTTATTAAAGCCAATCAAATGCAATTTAACATACACACAATGCAAACAGCAATTTTTATTTACAAATTGAATTTTATATACTTGGAACACAAAATAACCTGCAGACAACACTAAGGGAAGAGACAGTATATATATTTGTGCTCCTAATAAAGAGGATCAAATTGATCTAGAAAAGTAGACATCAATCCAACACACATGCCTTAAAAAATCTGCAAAGAAACAAAGTCCATAAAATAAATTGAACAAGGGACAAGATCATGCTCAAGGGTAAAAAATGTGAAATAAAAAGAGAATGATAATCAAAAGAATTCTACACACTCTTGCTGCAAAAGTAAATCATAATTTTTCCTCCTGTAGACACATCATGATCAAAGCCTTTGAACTAGCAATAAATAGCGAGAAATAATGAAACTCCAAAGTTTAGCACAAACTAAAGAAATATTCAAGCAGAAACATTAATCTTCACATGTTGGGGAGAGAATGATGAGATAAATTGATAAAAAGAGACTATTGCCATAGGTACTTAAATAAAAATTCAAGACTTCTATGCACTCTGTTTTAAACTAAATCACCATTTCCCCTGCTATAGAAACACTTATAAATCACAACTTCCCCATCTGTAGAAACATCAAGCTTCAATCATTCTAACTACCAACAATAGCAAGATATAATAAACCTCCAGTTGCAGGTTGACGAAAATGACATTGATGATGAAATAGACAACAAATAGCAAGACTTCAATTAACAAAATGAAGCCACAGGCCGACCAATTAAAAAAACACACAAGCAGAAACACTATCATTCAGCTATTACGAAGAGAATAGTGAAATAAATTGATAAAGAGAGATTATTTCCTTAGTTCCTCATAAAACTCCATCCAAAGTAGATATATTAAACAAATTAATTTAGGGGTAACAAAATCATAAAAAGCTTCTCTTGTATTTAGAGAACGGCTATTTTCAAGGCATAAAGACAAGATAAAGCAAAAATTTGTATTATTTACCCTCAGCAACCATCTTAAGGTCACAAACTTTGTCATTTACCTATCCCACAACAATAAGAGGCATTACCATATTCAAATTGAACAAGTCAAGACAAAGAAACAAGAAATGCAAGGGAAATTTCAAACCCTCACTACGTAAGACAAAATTTATAGCAGTCTAAAAAACCAAAGCCTGAGAAAAGCAATTATAGGTCCATGAATTAGAAAATTAAGACAAGCCAAAAATTGTATATTTCTAATGATTGCAAGAGACTGAGGACCAAAAAATAATTCCTGTAGACATATGAGGAATAGACTTTTGTCATACACTAAGCAAAACAACTAATAAAAAAACTACAATATTTCAATAGAAACCAACAATTATAAAGATAAACTATTCTAACTATAAAAGCCCCGGTCTTCTCTATTGCCAAATATTTGATGACAGCGATATCAATCAACAACAATCCAAGTTCACAATAATGACACAAATATAATGTTAATTCCACGTAATTCCCAAAAAGTCAAACTAATCTAGGAGAAGAGAAAGAACCTATATTGTTTTCCCTCTACAACCATATTCAAGTCACACATAGTTATATTCTTGCCCCAATCCAATAAGAGGCATTGCCGGATTAGCCTGTGAATTCATTATTGAGGTTGCAAATGCAGAATGACCAAAAATTTAAATAAGCCATCATGAAAAAGAAACAAAAATTGCAATAGAAGTTGAAAACCCTCACTCAATGAGACTAGAATTATAATCCTCCTAAGAAAGCCAGTCACAGACCCAAGTATTACAAAGAATTAAAACAAGAAAAAAAATATCCTTCAAAATCTTATCATTGTAGCAGAAATAAAATAAAAAAGGAGGAAAGGAAAGCCTATTGCCAAATTAGATTCCACGGCTTAATCTGCTAAGTACCAATATATATATATATATATATATAACCTGCTTCCTGCATAAACACAATAAGTCTCAAATCAAATTGGATATGGTGGATGATCAGTTCCCCTTAAAGCCAAAAAAATAAACAAGAACAAGACAAGAAGACGGATGTAGGAACCTCATACCCTTGGTGGCATTGGCATTGACTTCCCGCATGACCAAACTGGAAAATACAGAGTCCTAACCACACAGTTCAAGGCAACATTAAATTACATAATAGTACTTAAAAGCATGTTTCATTCACAAGCAAAAAAGCCAAATCAACCTTAGGTCCACCGCAACCAAATGCAGCACCCCTACAATTAAATAAATCCTAATAGTGCAGACTGGGAAGCACAAAATCCAAGCTAGGAGAAAAAAAAAAAAAAAAAAAAACTGCATTATTATTTTAGAAAAAATTATTTGAAGAAAGAAAAAAGTCAGGCAAGTAGGTACGGGGGGAGAATAAAGATCAAAAATATAATCTAAAACACAGTGGCAAAAAGATTATGATAAACAACAATAATCAATATAAAAAAATAAAAAAATAAATAAAATTTAAGTCAAAATAATGGGAAAAGTAGCAATATGAAATAATTGAGAAAACCAAAGAAAAGTGTGATATCACTCAAAAAAATTGTTTTCCTCACTCATAAATATCTTAATCTAATATTTGTGTCTTCAAATTTTAGGATAAGAATAATGAAATAGAGTGATAAAGAGAGCTTAATGCCTTATGAAGAGGATAAAATATGAGCCTGACGGGCCTATGGTAATGGGCCTGACGGATAGGAACTGTTGGGCCTGTGTAAAGATGATCCAATGCACTTTGAAGGCCCATCGCTGAAAGGCACAGTAAGGGCCCATGATCTGAGATCTCTATCGCTCATTGCCTAGAAACGCCCTAGAATCCCAATATGGAAATCCGAGTACAAGGGTGATTCTAGAAGACACGCACGCTGAAAATAGATCTCCTCTATAAGGAAAACCCTGCTCACCACGCTCGGAAAGACTTAAAGTAGAGTCTCATATGGAAAAGACTTCTAGACCAAGAAGGAAAAAGTCGACTCTCTACTACTATAAAAGCCCTAATACTCTCGCGAATCAAGGTACGCATAATTTACCCTCTCTAGCACTCTAGAGTTGTGAGAATAGTTCTAACTTGACCTTCGGAGAGTATTTGGCCAGCACCACACTGGTGCTCTCTAAGGTTTTATTTCGATTGTTTTTGTTGTGTAGGTTCGCTTTGAGTCGCGAGTGCTGTGTGACCTATTGGTGATATTTTCGACATCATCAGTTGGCGCCGTCTGTGGGAAACGTAGCACATTATCGCTTCCTAGACAAAAGAGTTACATGGTACTCACTCGCTCAATGGCGACCACTAACGACGTTCAAGAAGAAGAAGCCCCTACGACTGCTCTTGAGAGACAGGTCAGAACGCTCGCCACAGCCGTGGAGCGCCTCACCAAACAAAACCACGACCTAGAAGAGCAGCTGAACCAGAAAAATGTGGCTCCCAATAACCAAGGAGCAGATCAAGAAGGGACCAACGCTGAAGGAGGAATCACGAAGGACCACAGGCCAGCAACACCCCAAGCAGATCAGAGCGACGGGACACTAGCATTCCTTTTCTGGCAAATACGGCTCCGCCACCCATCATCGCGGAGATGTAGGCGATGAAGGAACAGATGGAAGTGATGATGAACGCTCTCAAGGGACGAGTGTCCAGTGATCTTGACGACCTTGTCAACCGGACTGACTCGCCATTTACGACAACTATCAACTCCTTCCCCCTGCCAAGTAAGTTTCGCATGCCAAATATGGATAGTTATGACGGGGTCAAGGACCCTTTAGATCACCTAGAGACTTTCAAGACCCTGATGCACCTTCAGGAAGTGGCAGACGCGATTATGTGCAGGGCCTTTCCTACAACCCTAAAGGGCGCAGCAAGGATTTGGTTTAGCCGGCTAGCACCCAACTCCATCAGCACCTTCAAGGAGCTAAGAGCTCAATTTACTACGCACTTCATTGGAGGACATCGGTATAAGAAGTCCACAGCTTGTTTAATGAATATCAAGCAGCGAGAGGAGGAGACATTAAGGGCCTACATATCACGCTTCAATAAAGAGGCACTCTCGATCGACGAAGCCGACGACAAGATACTAGTAGCAGCATTCACGAATGGGCTGAAGGGGGGTAAGTTTTTGTTCTCCCTATACAAAAACGACCCAAAGACCATGTCAGAGGTGCTTTATAGGGCCACCAAATATATGAACGCTGAAGACGCGCTATTGGCCCGAGAAGATAGGCCCAAGAAAAGAGACAGGCAAGAAGACCCCCGAGAAGACCAGGGGCAGAAGAAAGGCAGGATGGGAGACCGAAGGGAGGAGAGACGCCCTAAACCCATGGGGGGAAGGTTCACAAGTTTCACCCCATTAACCGTCCCGATAGACCAAGTCCTAATGCAGATTAAGGACAAAGGGGCCTTGACGTTTCTGGGAAAGCTGAAGAGTGATCCCAACAAACGATCCAGGCACAAATATTACCGCTTCCACTGTGACCATGGTCACGACACAGCCGATTGCTACGACTTGAAGCAGTAAATTGAAGCCCTTATCCGACAAGGAAAGCTGCAAAAGTTCGTCAGTAAGGAGAGAACGGATCCACCCCCACAAGAACAACACCCCCGGCGAGAGAACGAGCGACCAAGACCCCCCATAGGGGACATAAGGATGATAATCGGAGGAACAACTGCGGCCGGGTCTTCAAAAAAGGCTCGCAAAACATATCTCCGGATGGTACAGAACGTCCAGCTGACGGGCACCGTGCCGAAGATAGCAAGGAGAGAAGGCCCCATTATCGGGTTCTCAGAAGAGGATGCACGGCGCCTACACCATCCACACGATGATGCCCTCGTCGTCAGCATGCGGGTAGGAGACTACAACATGCACCGGGTGTTGGTCGACAACGGCAGCTCAGCCGATATCTTGTACTATCCGGCGTTAGAAGAGCGCCGAACAGTGGCGGAACCAACAGAGAAGCTAGAGGAGATAACTCTCGACAGCTCCAATCCGAATCGAACAACCAAGATCGGAACGCTTGCCAAACCCGCAATCCGTCAAGAGCTCATAACTTTCTTGAAGAGCAATCAAGATGTGTTCGCCTGGAGTTATGACGACATGCCAGGAATCGACCCCTCGGTCATGGTACATAAATTGAATGTGTTGCCCTCCTTTCCACCCGTCCGACAGAAGAAGAGAGTGTTCGCTCCAGAACGAGACCAAGCAATAGCGGAAGAAGTCCGCAAACTACAAAAGGCAAGCTTCATTAGGGAAGTCTACTATCCCGATTGGCTGGCGAACGTAGTAATGGTTAAAAAAGCGAACGGCAAATGGCGGATGTGCGTGGACTTCACCGATCTTAACAAAGCGTGTCCCAAAGATAGCTATCCCCTCCCAAGGGTCGACGTCCTAGTAGACTCGACGGCTCAACACCAGTTACTGAGCTTCATGGACGCTTTCTCAGGTTATAACCAGATTCGCATGAACGAGGCTGATCAGGAGAAGACTTCGTTCGTGACCAGTCAAGGCCTCTTCTGCTACAAAGTAATGCCATTCGGCCTAAAAAATGTGGGAGCGACATACCAAAGGCTGATGAACAAGATGTTCGCGCAGAAAATCGGGAGGAATGTCCAGGTCTACGTCGATGACATGCTAGTGAAGAGCCGGAAGGAGGAAGACCACCTGGAAGATCTTAGGGAAACATTCGGCACGCTGCGATCCTATAACATGAAGCTCAATCCGGGAAAATGTGCATTCGGCGTAACAGCAGGAAAATTCCTAGGATTCATGGTATCTCAAAGGGGGATTGAGGCTAATCCGGACAAAATCCGAGCCATAATAGAGATGGCCCCCCCGAGAAATGTGAAGGAAGTACAAAGCCTTAACGGAAAGGTAGTGGCATTAAATAGATTTGTGTCGAGTGCCACGGATAAGTGTTTGCCCTTCTTTCGCACGTTAAAGAAATCTTTCGAGTGGACAGACGAGGGTCAGCGAGCATTCGAGGAGTTGAAAGCCTATCTATCCTCACCACCTCTACTGAGTCCCTCGCAACCAGGTGAAGAACTCTTCCTCTACTTGGTTGTCTCCCCTGTTGCAGTCAGCACGGCCTTAATCAGAGAAGAGGACAGGGTACAAAAGCCTGTATACTATGTCAGCCGGGCTCTCCGCGGTGCCGAAGAAAGATACCCACCTATGGAGAAGCTCTCTTTTGCGTTAGTCACGGCGGCTCGCAAGCTCAAGCCCTACTTTCAAGCCCACACCGTGAACGTAATGACCGACAAACCCTTGCGAAGGGCATTGAGCAATCCTGAAGCTGCGGGTCAACTAACGCTGTGGGCGATAGAGTTGACCGAATTTGATATCAAGTAACGCCCACGTGCAGCCATTAAAGGACAGATCATAGTCGACTTCATAGCAGAATTTACTCGTGGCGAAGACAAGGGGGCAGAAGAGTCCCCTCAGTGGAGCATATATACCGACGGATCATCCAATAGGCGAGCCGGGGGAGCCGGCATCGTATTACTGTCACCTGAAGGAGACAGGATTGAATGTATGGTTCGTCTAGACTTCCCCACCACCAACAATGAAGCGGAATACGAAGCAGTGGTAGCAGGCCTTGACCTAGCCAAAGACGCAGGAGCCAAAAGCGTAATCATTTACTACGACTCTCAGGTCGTGACCAATCATGTGAACGGAGATTACGAATGCAAGGGGGAAAGGATGAAGAGATATCTTGATCAAGTAAGGGCGAGAATCGACGACCTAGAAGCCAAGGTCATCCAAATTCCCAGGGAAGAAAATGAGCTCGCCGACCGGTTGGCCAAAACCGCTTCAGCAGATCATATGATAACACCGGGTAATGTACTTTCTTTTGTTCAACTTTCTCCACTAATAGACCCCGGTAATATGCAGGAGATATGCTCCGAAAGTAACTGGACCACATCGATAATTTCTTACTTGAAGAACGGGTTATTGCCGGACGAGAAGGAGGCGGCAAGGAAACTAAAGGTCCAGGCGGCGAGGTTCGTCTTGATAAAAGACATCCTGTACAAGAGAGGTTTCTCCCGTCCATATCTGAGATGCCTGGGAGCTGAAGAGGCAGACTATGTAATGAGGGAAGTACACGAAGGGATATGCGGGAACTATTCTGGATCGAGGTCGTTGGTGCACAAACTAGTACGAGCTGGGTATTACTAGCCAACCATGCAGAAGGATGCCGAGTCTTACGTTAAGAGCTGCGACAAATGCCAGAGATTCAGCAATATTATTAGACAGCCAACCGAGGAGCTGACCCCGATGACGGTTCCATGACCGTTCGCTCAGTGGGGACTAGACATTATGGGACCTTTCCCAACGGCGGTACGACAGCTGAAGTTCTTGGTAATGGGTATTGACTACTTTACAAAATGGGTAGAGGCGGAAGCTTTGGCCACCATTACAGAGAAGAACATTAGAAGTTTTGTCTGGAGGTGCATCATATGCAGGTTTGGTATTCCTAGAGTCCTTGTCTCAGATAACGGGAGGCAGTTCGACAACGACTACTTCCGAGAGTTTTGCTCCCAGCTAGGAATAAAAAACCACTACTCGTCACCCACCCATCCTCAGGCTAATGGCCAGGTTGAAGTCACGAACCGATCCCTGCTTAAAATTATCAAGACTCGGCTCGAGGGGGCAAAGAGCATATGGCCTGAAGAATTGCCAAGCATACTATGGGCATACAGGACAACGGCGAGGACCCCAACAGGAGAGACGCCATTCCGACTAATGTACGGGAGCGAGGCGGTCATCCCAGCTGAAGTTGGGCTCACAAGTTACAGGGTTCACAACCATGACGAGAGCAGGAATGGCGAAACAATGCGGCTACAGCTGGACCTGATAGACGAGGTTAGGTCAGCGGCGGAGCAAAGGCTCGCTAGATACCAGGATTGCATGGCCAGACACTACAACTCTCGAGTCCGACACAGAGACTTCCAAGTAGGAGATCTAGTGCTCAGGAAGGTCATGGGTACAGCTAGAAACCCTACACAGGGAAAGCTCGGCCCCAATTGGGAAGGACCTTACCGAGTTACGTCATGGCAAAGGAAAGGAACCTATCACCTGGAGACGACAGACAGAAAGAAGCTGCCTCATCCATGGAATGCCGAGCACTTGAGAAAGTACTACCAGTAATAGTAACACGGCGAACAGCAACGAGCCCCCGATTGACTAGTTTATTTTAAGTTTTTTAATTATTAGTTTTTCTTCAACTATTTTTTTGCTACAATCTAGTAGTGCCTTTTTAAAGCCCAAGGGGGCAGGCACTTTTCCCTACGCATTTCTATTTAGAATAATAATCAGATACAATTTTGATTTTCTACATGGATTTGTTATTATTATAGTCCACAAGATGGACGGATCATCCTACGAGGGTGACAACTTGAAGTCCAAAAGGGACAGACACAAAATAAGTCCACAAGATGGACGGATCATCCCACGAGGGTGACGAGTATAGTCCCAACAGGACGAATATAAAAGCAAGTCCACAAGATGGACGGATCACCTCACGATGGTGACGAATGTAGTCTAAAATGGATGGATATAAAACATGTCCATAAAATGGACGGACCATCCCACGAGGATGATGATTGGTAGTCCAAAATCAGTCCACAAAGTGGACGGATCGCCCTACAAGGGTGACGAATGTAGTCCAAAATGGACGGATATAGTCCAAAATGGACGGATATAAAATGTGTCCATAAAATGGACGGACCATCCCACGAGGATGACGATTGGAAGTCCAAAATGGACGAATCCAAAATAAGTCCACAGAGTGGACGAATCACCTTACAAGGGTGACAAATATGGTCCCAACTGGACTAACATTAAAACAAGTCCAAAAAAATGGACGGGTAAAAATTTAATTATTAATTAGGACGGATCACCCCAAAGTGGACGAATCCAAAACAAGTCCACAGAGTGGACGGATCACCTTACAAGGGTGACGAATATGGTCCCAACTGGACTAACATAAAAGCAAGTCCAAAAAAATGGACGGGTGAAAATTTAATTATTAATTAGGAAGGATCACCCCAAAGTGGACGAATCCAAATAAGTCCACAAAGTGGACGGATCATCGCACGAGGGTGACGAATTATAGTCCAAACTGGACGAGTATAAAAGCAAGTCCAAAAGTGGACGGATGAAAATTCAATTATTAACTAGGACGGGTTTCCAAAAAATAAGTTAGGCCGAAAAATATACCTATACATGCTAGACCCAATGATGACAAATAATTGGATGAGTGTAAATGGGCTCCACAATGACAGAATTCAAGCGCAGAATTAGAAAATTCAACATATAAAACAAAGTGAACGGATGCATTCGACAAAAAAATAGTCCCTTAAAAGGCAATGTTTACATATCATCAACAGACGGATGAAAATTGTTCCCCAAGTACATAAAAAAAATAAATAAAAATAAATAAAAAATAAAAAAAACCTAGCTACCGAACTTTGTCTTCATTAACGACAGGCTGAGGAACCGTCTCTGTATCAGGCTGAGGTGCAACTTTGGCTGGTGCAGACTCCCCGTCACCAAGGGCATCATCATCAGCAAAGAGGTCATCTGTATCCTTTGAAGCAGCAGGTAATCATGGACGAGGTCAACAAACCAGGCAATCATGGACGAGGTCAACAAACTGTTAGTAGCGGACTTCATTCGCGAGGTCTATTACCCGGACTGGCTAGCCAACGTCGTCCTAGTAAAGAAGGCAAATGGAAAATGGAGGATGTGTGTAGACTTCACGAACCTAAACAAGGCCTGCCCAAATGACAGCTTTCCCCTACTAAGGATAGATCAGCTGGTGGATTCCACAGTAGGGCATAAAATCCTGACATTCATGGACGCATTCTCGGGGTAAAACCATATAAAAATTGTAGAAGAAGACCAAGAGAAAACTACCTTCATCATAAGCCAAGGGCTCTATTGCTACAAGGAAATGCCCTTTGGACTAAAAAATGGAGTAACTTAACAGAGGTTAGTAAACAAAATGTTTAGCAAACAAATCAGGAGGAAGATGGAAGCGTACGTGGATGACATGCTCGTCAAGATCAAGGAAGAGTCTGCTCACTTGGACGACCTCCAAGAGACATTCACTACTCTCAGGCAGTATCAAATGAAGTTGAACTCCAGCAAGTGCACCTTTGGGGTAGCGTCAGGGAAGTTCTTAGGGTTCATGGTTCATCTCTAAAGCAACGGAAAAATGCCTGCCCTTCTTCAAGACACTGAAGCAAGCTTTCACCTAAATGGAAGAGTGTGAAAAGGCCTTCCAGGAGCTTAAACAATATCTGAGCAATGCACCCCTTTTAAGCCCATCCAAAGAAGGAGAAAACCTGTATTTATACTTGGCAGTGTCAGTTACAGCCGTGAGCATGACCTTGATTCAGGAGGAAGGCAAAACGCAACTCCCAGTTATGTCAGTCAAGCCTTCCAAAGAGCTGAAGCAAAGTACCCACGGATCGAAAAGATTGCATTTGCCCTAATTGTAGCTTCATGAAAGCTGCGCCCTTACTTCCAAGCAAATCCTATCCTAGTGATGACGGACCAACCCATAAAGAAGTCCATGAATAAGCCTGAGGTTGCAGGAAGGATGATTTAGTAGGCAATCAAGTTTAGCCAGTCCGACATTGAGTACCACCCTAGGACAGCTATTAAGGCGTAGGCACTAGAAGACTTCATCGTCGAATTCATAATCCCAGATGAGGATGGGCCATCGGACGAAGCAGAAAGATGGATGATCTAGATTGACGGTTTGTCAACCTAGAAGAGGGGCGGAGTAGGGGTCATTATCATCACCCTAAAAGGAGAGATGCTCAAATACAAAGTTCAGCTAACGTTCCCATCCACCAATAAGAAAGCTAAATACAAAGGAATACTAATGGGAATAAAGGTCAAAAAGGCGCTAGAAGCCAAAAACTTGCTTCTTCAAAGCAATTCCAAGTTGCTTGTGAGGCAGATAAAGGGGGAGTATGAAGCAAAAGAGGAAAGAATGAAAAAAATACTTGAGGCTAAAGAAGTATTTGGCATAGGAGTTTGATTGGGTAGAATTCACATAGGTCACCAGAAGCTAGAATATGAGGGCCGACGAGCTAGCGAAGCAAGCATCTTCAAAAGCAGGAGCAACGAGTACAGACTTAAAAATGGAAGTCCAGAAACGTCCCAGCATTGAAGAGGTCCTCACCTTCGCAATCCAGAGCAAAAGCAAATAGATGACCCCAATCTCGTCCTACCTCTAGGATGGATGGCTTCCACAGGACGTCGAGGAGGCTAGGAAAGTTAAGAAGAGGGCAACCAGGTTCACAATTCTAAACAACGCCCTGTATAAAAGAGGTTTCTCCATGCCCTACCTGAAGTGCGACGACGAGGGTGAAGCCAAATACATTCTAGAAGAGATCCATGAAGGAATATGTGGAGACCATGCAGGCCCAAGATCCCTGGTAAAAAAGATTGTTAGAACAGGTTACTTCTGGCCTATTATGCAGAAGGACGCAATGGAGTTCGCCAAGAGATGTGACAAATGTTAAAGGTTTGGAAATGTTCAATGCATCCCAATACAGAGACTAGCACCAATAGCCTCCCTATGGCCATTTGCCCAATGAGGGATTGACATCATCGGTTTATTATCCCAAGGTAAGAGATAGGTAAAATTTTTATAGGTCACTATTGACTATTTCACAAAATGGGTTGAAGCAGAGGCACTATCAACCATCACGGAGGCAAAGATCCAGAACTTCGTGTGGAAGAACATAGTTTGCAGATTCGGGATACCATGGACGATCATATCGGAAAATGGGCGGCAGTTTGATAGTCAAAGTTTCAGGGACTTTTGCTCAAGGATAGGGATCAAGAACCAATTCTCGTCCCTAAGTCACCCACAAGCCAATGGTCAGACGGAAGTGACAAACCAAACACTGCTCAAGATCATCAAAACTTGGTTGGAAGATGTAAAGGGCGCTTGGCTAGAGGAGTTACCCAATGTCCTATGGGCATACAAGACTATAGTAAGAACCCCAACATAAGAAACCCCCTTCAGACTCACATATGGCATAGAAGCAGTAATCCCAGTAGAAGTGGGAATTACAAGCATGAGACGAGAAGTCTTCCTTGAAGGCAGCAATGATGATCAGCTGAGAGTCAACCTGGATTGTTTGGACGAAGTTAGAGATGAAGCATCCCATACGATGATGAGGTACCAATAGAAGATGGCAGAGTACTACAACAAAAGAGTGAAGCTCAAACGACTTAACATAGGAGATCTCGTCCTACGCAAAGTCAGACCTGCTATTAAGGACCTGACCTAAGGGAAGCTTAGCCCAACCTAGGAAGGGCCTCATAAGGTCACCCATTATTCCAAGCAAGGCAGCTATCACCTAGAAACGCTAGACGGGAAGAAACTACCACAACCATGGAATATTGAGCATTTGAAGAGGTAACATCAATAAATATAATGGACGATTGTATTCATGTTTTGAAACAAAGCAATAAAACTATTTAGTTAACATTTCAATGCACTGTATACAAGTCAAGAAGTCTAATATATATATATATATATATATATTTGGCTAAGTAATAAGATTTCGCCAAGACCAATGTAAATTACTAACGAAGCCAAGTGACAAGATCCCTTAAATGGGTGTAAGTCACCTAAAAATTGGCTAAGTAATAAGATTCCTCCTAGACGGATGTAAATTACTGACGAGGCCAAGTGACAATCCCTTAAAAGGGTGTAAGTCACCTAAAAATTGGCTAAGTAATAAGATTCTACCTAGACGGATGTAAATTACTAACAAGGCCAAGTGACAATCCCTTAAATGGTTATAATTCACCTAAAACTGGCTAAGTAATGAAATTTCGCCTAGACAGATGTAAGCCTAACCTAAGGTTAAACAGGCAAAGATGCATGCAAAAAGCATGAACCACATATGGATAAAAAGTGTTAAGTATAATGAAGAACAAACCAATGGAAGCAGGAAAGTAAGCAGGTAAACATGAATATATTTTGTCTGAATTAAAAGCCCAAAAATACCGAGCAACAAATATTGTTCTGGAGATAGAATTAAAATCCCAAAAACACCAGGCAAGAAATATTTTTTTGGCATTAGAATGAAAAGCCCAAAATGTACTGGGCACCAGAAAAAAAAAAAAAAAAAAAAAAAAAAAAAAAAAAAAAAAAAAAAGAAAAAAAACATAAGTATTTGCAGGTTCAAATGCCAGGCTCTCCTCCATTAGCTTCAGTAGGCTCTGGAACATTTCCCTCGAGAGCAACAACAACAACTTGAGTAGCCTGGACAGCCTCGTTCGCAGCCATCTCTTTGTCCACAGCCTCGAAGTCCAAGTTCTCTAGGTCCACGTTAGTAGGGTGCTTGACGAGATATCGCCACAAGAGCTTGAAGCCCTTGTTGTACTAGCTGAAGAGCACAGTATTGTACTCGTCAATCTGTTGGAAAGCCTCGACAGACTTAACGACAATAGTTTTCACCCTTTCCCTTACAGCCTAGAGTTGCTCATCCTTCTCTAAGGTCAGTTGCTTCTCCGCCCTCAAATCATTAGACAAGACCCTCGCCTTTTCCTTGGCAGTATTGGCCTCATCCATGATTGAGATAAGGTCTTTCCTCAACTTTGAAAGCTCTACCTCCATACCCTTCACCTTGGACTCCGCGAATGAAGCCTTAGCCTCTTAGCTCGTGTACTCTGAGGTTATGTGAATGGTTTTCCCTAAAACCTGAAAGGAAGTTCCAACTTTCAGAACCATGTGAAAAGAGAGAAAGTGAAAAGCAAATTGCACAAGTGTATTACCTGGATGAGCTTATGGATGTGATGACCCACTAACTTGTTGGAGGGCACTCTAAAAAGGGCCTTCAGCTCGACAGTAGTGAAGGCATCCTGCGCCCTCGACAGTGCAAGGCTAGCATCGTCCCAAACACTGGACGATTGTGAGGAAGCCTTCTCCTTCCCCTTATCCGCCATGTGTGGCTTCTTCATCCGCGAGGTAATTTCCTTCACTGACATAGCCGGAGAAGTCATCCTTGTCACCTTAGGGACGGAGGTAGCAAGGGTGGCAGGAGTCCCTTTCTCCACAATTCGCACCACCTTCTTCCAAAGGCTGGAAATAAGCTCGTTCTTCTTCGCCCTCATCTTGGTGAACATCTCTTGGTTGAATTTCGTCGTCATCTCTATGGAAGAGAAACACTTAGTTAAAAAAGAAAAAAAATTGAGAAGAGAGCAACGAAGCAAATGGACACTTACTCTTCTCTTTAATCTCTATAGCACGCAGAACGTAGGCAGAAGGCTTTGGACCAAGGCAATGACGAGCCAAGGTTTGTGGGTCAACCAAGTTGTCAAAATCGTCAATCGTCTTCGCGTACTTTACAGCTGCCTCGACACAATGCCTATACCTACTCTTGAGCTTTGGATGCTTCTTAACTACATAGACACAACAAACAGGAAAGTTAGTAACGATAATATATATATATATATATATATATATATAAAGGAAAAGAACAAAGAATGAAAGAGGACTTGCACAAAGACAATGCACCTAGACTCGAAACTCTCCAACGACGGAACAACCTAGGGACTTCACCCTAAACTTCATCAGAAGGAGTCTTCCAATCATCCTTAGACACAAAGAAGAATCGAGATTTCCAATATCTGAAGGATGACGGTAGATCAGTGATGATCCTAGCCTTCCTGACCTAGGGCACCAACTCATAGTACCCATACTCTTTGGACTCTATTAAACGATATAGGTAAGTGAACTCATCCACCTTGATCATGTCTCCTTCGATGGTAGCCAGCCATATCTGCAAATAACTGATCACTATCCTTCATAAGTTTGGCATAAGTTGCCTAGGAGCAATGTTGAAATGACTTAAAAGCTCCATAATGAATGGGTGGACGGGAAACCTAAGCCCGCACTAGAAAGCAGCTTCGTAGAAGCACACCTCCCCAGGTGAAAAGTGGCAGGCTCGTTCCTCTTTATAAGGACACGGAATCCTAACCATCTCGAGAAATTGAAACCTATCCCTAAACCTAGAGAGGGTCTCAGTGTCTAGGCCATACTCCTCCTTGAGAGTAGAAAAGGCCCTGACCTCCTTTGGGCCAAAAGCTACATTGTCTTCCCTTACCTCAACAAGGTTGTCGCTAGACGACAACCCCATCTTAAGCTCACTAGATCTCACCTCCAACATCACTCTCTGCTCACCCACTAATTCCTTAAACCAATCAACAGATTGACGGAGTAAGGGGAACAGATTAGCTAACACTACACTTAAGCTACTACCCCCAAACATAAAACCTTCAACTAAAGGGCAAAAGGTGCAAGAAACTCTTAGAGAAGCCCTCAAACGCATAACGAGAAATGAGACAAAGGGGAAAAGTATCCTAACTTCAGAGCTACCAACCATGGTGTTAGGATATATGTGGTTCACATGTTAAGAACATATGTCATGATTTTATGTAATTGGCTAATCCTTTGATAAAACGCACTTTACTTGTAATTGGGTAGCTCTAGGATGTGTTTAAATACTTCAAGAAAAAAGGTTTCAAGATCAAGTGTTAAAGTCATCAAGTCTATCCAAGAAACAAACTGAGAAGTGCAAATTCATTAAGTCTCGATAGCTGGCTCGACAGCTGCATCTATCAAGGCTTAAGGAAGCTGTTCAGCCCATGGCTCGACACTTGCTCAACAGCTTATATGTCGAGATTTAAGAAATTCAGAATTTTGATATGATTTTTTGGAATTCGTGATTATGTGTTTAGGTCTTCTTTTTTCCTAACCCTAAACATATAAAATGATTATTTTAAGGGCCGTCAAGTAATTCACAAGTTGCACAAGCATTGAGCAAACTCTGTTCAAGCAAATTGTGACCGGAGACGAAGTTCTTACCCTTAGTTCATCTCTTTCTCTTGAAGAAGTTGCTATGTATATGCACCGTAGGGTTTTGTAACCAAGCATCTTCTTGATCTTCATCGTGTGGGTGAACTGAAGAACTTTGTAGCCAACAACCTTCTTAGTTGGTGATTGAAATCATGTATTGGGATTTGCGTAATTTGTTAGTCACGTACTTGGGCACCGTGCATCAAAAGGGGGAAACTGTCACTACAAAACAAGTCCAATTAGGTATTGGGGTAAGGGTTCAATTGTAGGTTGGTAAGGTACTTGGGATTCCTTTACTTGTAACCGCTTGTTGTGATAATAATAGAGTTTTGGGAGTGGTGACCTGAAAATCACCCAGTGGAGTTTTTGTTGTTAGGTTTTCCCCATCCAAAAACAAATCACCGTGTCATTTATTTTCTGCTGCATAATTAGTTTATTGGTGATTTGTTTGTTCTACCACGCCTTTGCATGTTAATTTGATTAATTAATAACTTGGCTAATTAATCAATTAATTCAATCACAGGGGTAAATTTGTTTTTGGCCCATCACATGGAACCTAAGAAACGAAAAAAGAAAGGCAAAGTCCTAAAATCCCAAAACAGGAAAGGAAAAAAATCAGAAATCCTTACAAATTACCTAAGCTACAAAGGGTAAAGAAGGTGAGAAGAAGTCATATCTCAGAAAAAAGCAACCCCAAAAAGGAAAAACGCAGGAAATCACAGAAAGAATAGCTCAAAGAAGAAGAAGTACAGAGTAACAATGGCGAAGAAAAGAGAAAGTGAAGAAGAAAGAGAAAAGCAAGGAGGTTTAAAAACTAGGCATAAAAAATTGAAAATCAGTGGGAAACCCAAGAGACAAACAAGCGGGGCATTAACTCCACCAGTTAGAACATGCCACATGGCCACGATGTGTACGGCGCTGCCACTACACATTAAATGCGGAACAGAACCCCAAGAGTCATGTCTGTGCAAGAAACCTTTTACCTTTTGGTGGTCGTCATGACACACAAGGATGACCATAGAACCTAGGGGAAGGGGGGTAGCTGATAAGACCAACGAACCTTCTTGCCAAATGAACCCATCAGACACCTTCGTCTATCTTGCCACATCATGGACGAAGGAACGCAAGCCATTAAATGGAGTATTCAGTACCTCAAACAATTACAAAACCAGTTGTCAGACCGTTGGAAGCCATCAAAACCTACATTACTGAGCCCAGAGGCGTTACAAAAATGGCACTAAAGCCACAATAAAAGCCACAACGGCTAGAAGCAATGGAACCATATATAAACATTCCTTAAAACCAAATAAGGTACACATTCTGATATACAAATACCCCGTAGCTCTGATATCCTAAGCTCTCATATTTTCTTAAAGCTTCTATACGCTAACTTTATCATCAGAGACTTTGTGGTAGGCACCACACCGGTGACCACCTAAGGAGGGCTCTTTATGACAATTGCAGGCATAGGGATGAGGTTGTTGACTCATTTGGAGAAACTTACTCAATTGACGATTACCATGTCATCACCCAACATGGATAATTTGTTCAAAATATAATTTGTTCAAAATTTAATATATTGCTTAGAGGGTAGTTATAGAAGAGCTTTGACATAATTTCTGTTTATATATATATATATATATATAGTGGTGTCCATATAAATAATTGAGTGGCGAAACTATCAACTTTTGAGCAAAAATGCACAAAGTGGCTGTATGTTTTTCCTACAACCACGCTATATATATATATATATATATATAAAAGCACGTACTAGTAAGAATTGTTAACATTAAATATAAGGTTATCAGAAATAATATTTTCCATACAAAAATTCAATTTTTTTTTTTAATCAAATACATTACACAAAGCTATTTACTAGCTAGCTCAACTTTGTCAGTGATCGTGACAATTGAGACAACCATGTGCTTGACTTCGTCAATACAATTAATATGGCTCCTATCCTATTATTTGTAATGATATATGGGCAATTTTTAGTGTTGACCCGTGGTCACTACTCACTATTTCGGTCCCCTTGGACACTTCTAAGGGCCTTTGGTTTATGGCTAGTTGAAAGTCACATGTTTAGAACTTATTTTTAATGGATAAAGACTTAAACCAAGTAGTTATTTAGTTAATATTCAAAAAAATATAAACTGGATAATTAATATGGTAGATAAATCACCACCACGCGTGCATAGAGACAAGCATATATTGACGAATAGAAAATACAACAGAGAAAACCTCTTTCAGGTCACATTCCAGTGGTGGAGCCAAAAATTTGTCTTTGGAAGGGCCAATAATAAATGAGATGACTAAATTCTCTTTTCTTTCTATAAACTACAAAGACAATTCAATGCACAAATTTAGTACTTTATACTAACTTATTGAGTATTACAAAAAGTGTGGGGCTGTTTGGTAGGGTGTTTTAAACAATAGTTTTCAATATTTAAACAATATTATACGTATTTTTACACACTTTTTTATCCACACATATTTCCAAAACATACAAACAACGTTATTAGAACAACATTACCAAACGGCTCCTATATTATTTGAAATACATTAATTGGAAGTTGAAGTTTTTATTTTTGGGAATCAGAAGTTGAAGTTTTAACATTAGAATAAAAACAAATAAAAATGATTCCCCTATTAAGATAGTTGTGATACAATACTACTTACAAAACCTCTAGTTTAACACTCTCCCCCAAAAAAAAAATAATAAATAAATTAAAATAAAATAAAATAAAATAAACCCTCTAGTCTATGAAAAAGTTCTTGCATCTGAGCTCAGAGTTCCTGTCAGCAACAGACGACACAAGTCGTTTTTCTTCAATTGTCAAGTCAACGCAAGTAATGGATTTACAACAATATTCCTCTCCAGCTCCCACTAAATTTATCTTGAAATCCAAGTAAATGTCCGAGAATTTCAATCAGCAACACCATTTAACACAAAACTATCTTCGTCAAAGCATTCGCATTGGGCCTATGAAATGCCAAATGTAAAGAAAATTTGGCATTTTAGGCCCAAAATTTCTCATCATTCGGAATTGTATATGTACACTATTGCAAAAAATTTTACAATTGTGCTACAGTGCAATTCTACATGTAGAATTGCACTGTAATTCAATTGTAAAAATCAAAATATGATTTTTTTCCTTCTCTCTCTCGTCTACTCTGATTCTCCCACTCTTTCAACTCTGTCCTCCTTGTCTCTCTCTCTCTTTTAGATTTCTTCCTCTCCCTTTCCTCTCTCTCAATGTTGTTTGCTCTGATGGGTTCGATGTGGCTTCAATGGGTTTGCTTCGATGTGGGTGTGGTTTGCTCCGATTGGTGTATCATGGGTCAGGTGATGGATCGGCATGGTGGGCCGTGGGTTATGGATTATGGGTTAGGTTTTGGATTTGGGTTGATCTGGGCGTGATAGAGCTAGGTGTTGATCTAGGCGTGGATTAGAGATTTTGGACTTGGGTGTTGATTTTGGATTTGGGATCGGCATGATGGAGCTAGTTGTTGATTTTGGGTTTGGGATCGACGTGGATCAGTAGAGATTAGAGATCGTGGTGGTTTTTGGGAAATTTAGACCCCGATTGAAATAATTAACAAGTTTTAAACCCAAGTTGTTAATTAGATTTATTATGAATAAAACTTGTTAAAACAAACATCAATATCATGTCAAAATTATGTAGTGGAAAAAATAAATAAGACAAGATATGATGACCCAGGAAAATCAATAAAACAAACAGTTTTACAGTAAAAAACTTGGAAGGAAATCTTCCCATAAAGCAATTCACTATAGTAAAGAGAAATTTCAAATCTAGTACAAAAATTTTGTCTCTAGACTCTACAATCCCCGTAGATGAACTTACAGCAGAAACCTTCTACCGTTTCAGAACCTCTAAACTCTTCAATATATGAATGCCACCATTTTGCATGGATCTCAATATGTGACTAACCAATGATGCACGACTCCCAGTACATGACTAACACACCAACTTGAAGAAGATGTTGGCTGCAAAGTTCTTCACTTCATTAACAATGAAGATCAAGAAGCACTTGGTTACAAAACCCTAAGACGCAAAGATACAGTAGCTTCTTTCAGAAAGAATAAGACATCGGTCACCTTTTGTATGTGTTCTTCTTGTATTCTCTTATGTGACGGCCTCTAAAATAAGCCTTATATATGTTTAGGGTTGTGAGAAAAGAAACCCTACACATACATGTCAGCATGGGCCGAAAATCAGATCTGAAAATTTGAATTTCCGTAACCTCGATAGATACCTCGATAGCTAGTATTTGTCGAGCCTCATTAAACCTTGATAGATAGCTATCTGTCGAGCTATTTATCCAGCTTTAGTGAACATCTTTTCTTCACTTGGTTCTTGGTCCAATCTTCATGACTTTAATACTAGACTTGAACAACATGTTTCTTGAAGTATTAAACACATCCTAGATCTACCCAAATACAAGTAAAGTGCGTTTTGTCAAAGGATTAGCCAATTATACAAAATATGTCATTAATAATCTCCCCCTTTGACAGTCCGTGACAAAACCACAACAAACAAATGAACATATGAGAGAAGTCATAAATCACTCAACTTATATTCACTTGTTGAATACAATAAAATCTATCATAACACAAACTCTTGAAAAACTTTGCAAGAAGAGAGTTTATGGCAAGTAGACTTTAACAACCTGTATTTCTGAAACACTTTAAACAAAACTCATGAAGGCATCTTTGTGTGAAATGGAAATATAAGATTGCATACAAGAATAAAAAGCATGTGCATAAAGGGAGAAAAGAAAAAACATATGTAAAGGTAGGTGAAGAAGACATACATCATCATAAATATATCAAAGATGAGCACAATGTATGTAAACATGGTCACAAGACCAGTGTACATGAAAAAGGAGGTAAGCACTCCCCCTAACAAGATGAAACACATCTCCCCCTTATAGAGGCATGTATTTCTCTCCCTAACTTGTAGAATCTTCAAAAAAAAAAAAAAAAAAAAAAACCACATATTCTCCACAATTTCTCCCCCTTTGTCATGATTGACAAAAGGTACAAGAAACTAGAAAGATTTACTCGAGAAACATAAAGATGATCAAGGGGGCACAAGAAATCCATATAAATGCATGAATGTAATGAAACAAGATGCTATGGATGACAAGAGAAAAGAAAGATGCAAAACTTGTGAAAAACAATGCATGCAAAAAAAATCTCGATGGATCGAGAAGTTGTCAAGAAGCTATCAAGAGGACAGAAAGTTGCTCGATCGATCGACCAAGCTATCGAGAGGTGTCGAGATTACGATAAAGAAAATCAATTGAAAATCTCGACAGATAGGCTAGGTATCGAGAGGTGTCGAGAAGGAGTCGAGATTGCTTAAAAACAATTTTTCAAGAAGAGAAAAACACAGATATGAATGCAATCAAGCATGTAACACAACCAAAAATCCAAACATCATTTTAACCTCTCAAAAACATTTCTCAACAACAATTTTAAGCACATAGATCCCAAAACACACACATACACACTAAACAAGTCTAACCAATTTTATATATCAAAAATAAGTTAAGACAGTTTAGTGAGCATACATTAACACATGTAAACCTTGTAATGGCCAAATCATATTGTACCTGCACATGTATCAAGAGTAGCAAAGAATATTGCGTGTTGTGTATGAAAAACATCGCAAGATTGCACAAGTGTGTACATGTTATGACGATTTGAGATATAAGAAAAATACTTTAACTCACACACAATCATAACTGTTTGATGGGGACTATCACCTTCGAGGTACATTCTATAACTCTCACATCTCCTAGAATACACACTTGCAATCATATATAAAGCATTTTGTTCTTTTTGCTTTTTATTTTGCTTTGCATATTTTTCTTTTTAAGCAAATTATGCATGGGCATATAAGAGAGAGAAAATAAATACCCAATTATGTTAAGCATTTGACATTCCAATTTTGCTATGCCTAAGCACACAAATGTTATTGACATTGCACTTTTGCTTTGCCGAAGCATACAAATGTCATTTCATGATTGGCGGGCAATAGTAGTGAAATGGTTATTTATGCCTTTCTCTTAGGATTTTCTAATCCTTCTTGTCAAAAAGAGTGATATGAGTGTTAAGTACAAGAGATGACTTAATCTTACTCATCACAAACATGAGCCACAAAGTTCACTTACTTAGTTGTGCATAGAGATGCTTATCTAAGCTACAAGAGATATAAAGTTTAGAAAATTTTGTTTCAATGGCCATCCAAGGTACACAAGTATCAATATACACAAACACACACTGTTTTTGTATTTTTCTGATTTTTCCTTTTTATTTTGAAAACAAAGCAAAATAAAACTAAACAACCAAACAAAAACATAAAAAACAACATGAAAGCATGAAAGAAATATGCATATGTATGAAGGCATGATAAAAGGGTGCAAATGCATGAAAGCATGATTCCAAAAGTAGACAAGAAATCAAGCAAAGAGAGTCCTACTTTAGATAGAAAGAATTAAAGCAGAGGACAAACAAAAAAGAAAATTAAGTCTTAGACTCCTTTCTCACCCACACAGCACGAGTCTTTGGCCGTGAAGATGAAAAGGCACATGTCTTAGTATGTCTACTAAAGGACATAAAAGAATTAGAATTCTCCTGAAATTGAGTTAAAAAGCTTAAGACTTTTAATAACTCTCCAAACAAAGGTGTAGGTCCTTGAAAGGAAACCTGTGACCATTTAGACAATTGCTTATGAGGATACAACTTAAAGCAATTAGGACGAATGTGTCCAGAAACACCACAATAGTGACAAAAATGAGGTTTAGCAAAGGATTTAGAATTAGTCAAATCAGTTTTGGATTTCATACCTTTATTACCTTTCTTAGATTGTGGCACAAAGATAATCATTGATCCAAAAGCCGTGGAAGAGGAGGGGCCAGAGGAGACAACATATCCTATGTCAGTCTTATCAGAACTAGGCTTTTGAGCACTCAAGACCTCATCAAGCTTTGCACTAGGGGTCCGTTTGGATATTGTTGAAAATTGAAAACTGAAACTGAAAACAGAAAAATACTGTAGCAAAATAAATTTTAAATGTGTGAATAGCACCGTGGGACCCATTTTTAATGAAAAAATTGCTGAAAAGTAAAATTTGTGGGTCTGTGAACAGTACACGATGTGCACTGATTAGCTAAAAAAAGTTTGAAAAGTCAAAATTTGCAGTTACTGTTCATTGAACAGTACATGAACAGTAACGCAAGTCTAAAAAACGTGTGAAAAAAAAAAAGGGGGGAAAAACGCAAACACGTTGGAAATCAGCGCAATCCAAACGCAGCTTAGATATCCTCAAGATTCTTGACCAACCTTAACCTCAAGATTCTTGACCTTCTCTTCTAATGAGGTGTTCTTCACAACAAGAGTCTCAACTAACCTTGTAGTCTCATTTAGTTTGACTAATAGATCAGTTTTTTTAGTTTTTACCTCATTAAGCTCTTTTTTACAAAGATAAGAAGTTTTTTCAGATTTTATAAATTCAATGCATAGCTTATCATAAGCTTCTTGAAGGGTCATCTTCTTGGGTACTTCATCATCAGAAGAGTCCTCATTGTCATTAGCATTCTCCACAATTACCTTATCGGTTGAGAAAGCAAAGGCCATAATGTAACTACATTCATCCACATACTCATTAGAAGACTCATTCTCAGTATCACTCCAAGTAGCAACCAACCCTTTATCTTTTGACTCCTTGATCTTTTCCTTCATAAGGTTGTTTGGGCATTCTATCCTTATTTGGCCAAAACCTTTGCACTCATAGCATTGGATGAGGGGTTTCTCACTCTTACCCTTCCTAGAGGATTTAGATTTCCTAGGAGGTTTACCCTTATCCTTTTTCCTGAACTGAAGAAGAATGATAATCTCATCAGTTATGAAGGTTATATCCTCATCCTCATCATCGTCTCTTCACTTTCATCTTCATCTTCGAAGTCCTCAATCTCTTGCTCTATACCCTTAAGAGCTAAGTTTTTACTCTTTCCACCATTTCCCCTTGAGCCTAATCCTATCTCATAGGTTGAAGATTCCCTACAAGCTCAGTCAAAGGAAGTTGATCAATGTCCTTCACTTCTTCAATGGTAGTGATCTTGGCATGGAATCTTTCAGGTAAGGACCTAAGGATTTTTCTAACAATCTTGGATTTTGCTATAGATTCTCCAAGATTAAAGCCTCCAAAAAAATGTTCATACGAACTTTCCAGTACGCATAATTAGTTCCATTAAATAAATGAGGAATCAAAAGAGATTGTCCACTATCCATGACAACAGGGATCAATGATCACACTCAGGAAATTAATCCAATCGGAGTGTACTCGCTCTGATACCACTTGTTGGAAAATTTAGATCTCGGTTGAAAGAATTAACAAATTTTAAACTCAAGTTGTTAATTAGATTTATTATGAATAAAACTTGTTAAAACAAACAAACATCAATATCATGTCAAAATCATGCAGCAGAAAAAATAAATAAGACAAGATATGATGACCAAGAAAACCAATGAAACAAACTAGTTTCACAGTAAAAAACTTAGGGGAAACCTTCTCGAAAAGCAATTCACTATAGTAAAGAGAAGTTTCAGATCTAGTACAAAACCTTTGTTCCTAGACTCTACAATCCCCGTAGATGAACTTACAACACAAACCTTCTACCGCTTCAGAACCTCTGAACTCTTCAAAATATAAACGCCACCCTTTTGCACGAATCTCAATATGTGACTAACCAATGATGCACGGCTCTCAGTATGTGACTAACACACTGTGAGAGTGATCTTTTTTGTGACACTCAGGCCCAAGGATCCCGGGCCTAAATAAAAAGGGGGATTTGGTGAACCGGGCCTTGACTCACCGCAGCTAACGAGCTGTTTAAGAATCAAGTAGGATGCAGAGGATGCTCCTGACAATATAAAAAAGTGACAAGCAAGGATATCGAAGAGTGCCAAAAATTAACAAGGTAAATTCAGAAGGAAAGAAGCAGGATTAGCAAAGCGATAAAAAAAATAATGCTGTGGGGATCCTGGGAAATATGAAGCAATGTTTCATTAATACATCATCTGTTTGATTACAGGAAGCTCACTAGGACGTGATACAAGGTTCAATCAAGCTCAAAAATTGCAGTCTTGAATGACTATTTCAGCTTTCAAAACTTGCAAAGTTTGATTCTCGTTGAATCCGAGCATGTGCAATAGTGGCTTTTACAGGATGCCGGGAAGCAATATTTGTTTTTCCCTTAGTATTTTCTCTTCTGCACAGATTTTCTGATAGTTTTTTCATGAGAATTTCTTCTTTCTGGTGTTTCTCTCATTTTTTCGCTGCTTTTTCTTCACAACCTATCCCCTCCTTTTATAATGGAGTTTTTTGGTCTTCCCGGGGAACCGTTGGTTCCCCTGTTTTGCTTTTTTGCTAACAGAGCATGTCCTGTTCCCTTCATCTCGGTAAGTCCCTTTTCCGTTTTTTCTCATTCTTTCCTTCGTTCAGCTCTGATTCTTTTGAAAGTTCCTAGTTGGCCATCTTCTTTGGGACGTGCTGAGGTTTGCCCTTCTCGGCATCCCTATTTCTGGCGTCTTCCATTTTTCCCTTTTCTTTCCTATTTGGGCGGAATCCTGTTCTGCCATTTTGAAAGTCGTTTGCTATCATTCTTCTTCCTTGTCCTGGTTCCCCGAGGCCTTTTCTGTCTGTGCCATGAGAGGGCGCTCGCGTTCTTTTTGCTTTTGTTTCTTGTTTTCTTCTTCTGTCTTTTTCTATCGAGTTGTCCCAGTCTTCCTTTTTTCTTTGTGCCTGAAGGGATCCATGCCTATTGATGGTTCCTGAGGATCCTTGCTTCTTATACTTTGCCGTGGTCACTTTTTTTTGGATGCTTCTTTTTCTGGGCTTCAGGATCCTTTGGGCCTTTCTTTTATTCCCTCATGGGTCTCCTGTATCTATTACTTTGGGCTTAGCTTGAATTTTCCTTTTGGGCTTGACTTATTCTTTTTGGGCTTGACTTATTCTTTTTGGGCTTATTTCACTATGACCCTTTTTTAGACCTCAACATACACCAATTTGAAGAAGATATTGGCTGCAAAGTTCTTCACTTCATTAATGATGATGTGTATTAGCACCGTCTCCTACTTAGTACTAATTAATGGGGAGGCCAAAGGTAATATTGTTCCATCAGGGGGTCTAAGGCAAGGAGATCCAATTTCTCCATATTTGTTCCTTTTGTGTGCCGAGGGGCTATCCACCATGTTAAGAAAGGAATAAGAGTAAGGAAACATCCGGGGAATCTCAGTTAGTACAGGGTCTCCTCAGATCTCTCACCTATTTTTTGTGGATGATAGCATTGTCTTTTGTCAAGCAATAGTGGAAGAGGGCAAAAGGGTTCTTAAAGTGCTAAAGGACTATGAAGCCGAGTCAAGGTAGAAATTAAATAAGGAAAAAACATCCTTATTTTTCAGCAAGAACACTAAGAGAGAAGTCCAAGACCAAGTGAAGTAGATTTTTGGGGCCCAAATCATCCAACACCTTGAAAGATACCTTGGCTTGCCTCCGTTAGTGGGGAAAGGCAAAAGAAAGGCTTTTAACCACATTAAGGACCAAGTGGGGAGGAAAATAGTTGGATGGAAGGATAGGTTGCTATCAAGTGTGGGGAGAGAGATCTTAATCAAGGAAGTTGCTCAAGCAACTCCCACATACATGATGAGTTGCTTTAAGCTATCGGATTCACTTTGCAAAGACTTAAATCCAATTCTGCAGGGAGTAGCCCTGTGGTATTGTGCTCCAGACTAGATAGTCACAGATAGAAAGGAAGGGGAAGTCGTCATTCCTATGATCACTTTCATAGAAGGAGGAATGACACTTCCTATGGGTAGGATGACCTGAGACTATCTAATCAACCATAGGTTGTGTCCCCACCAGTGCGCTCCTAACCTGTTCAGGGTCTTAGGTAATGTAGATGTTCTCAATGAGCAGATGGACTTGGGACTTACATGGCACGACGTCATTCATATGTATGAGTGCCATTCTCTTGCCGATATAGGATTACCTTAAGTCCCGGTCCATTGTTGTTAGGCAAGTATCATGTCTTCCCAAGTCCAACAAGGGCATGAAGGACGACTACGTGATCGCCTTCAAGGAGTGGCATGACTGTCTTCATTGCCCAACTCGAGAGGAAGAGCTAGGTGGTGTACCCTAGGATTAGGTCCCTTGGCATGGGACTTAGTTCTCTTAGCTTTGCAATGCCTTCTTTTAATATTTCGTTTTCCTTTGGTAATGGGTCTTGTTGGTCTGACCATGATCTGCTCCTCGGCTATTTTTGCATATAAAAGGCACGTCGCTCTCAGACTCAGCCTTGTTAACGTTACAGGTCTCAACAAGGTGCTGAGGTCCGAGATTTTTGTGAGTGAAAACGTGGGCCAAGTAATAAGGGTAGGCGACCCTAGACTCCGCCAAATAGACATCTTTGTGCCCGGTTTTTTGGCTGAAGGAGACCTCCTTCCTGTTGAACTTCCTCTCCCCCATGCTCTCCCTGATGTAGCAACCTCGAGGGAAGAGATTGCATCCTCCTGCTTATCCTTGGAGGCTGAGATAGATCAATTTCACCTTAAGGAAGAAGGAAAGGTGCAAGAAGAGCCTGTTGAGATCTTGGACTCTAAGGGCAAGCTTGACAAAGCCTCCGCAGCTTGCTTCCCCAAACTAATAGTCACCCGCGTAGACCTCAGCTTCGAGGAAGACGAAGAAATGGACTTGAATTCAAGGAGAGGCTTGCTCAAGCCATGCTCAACAGGCAGGCCAACCTTGAAAGTCCTGATGGCTACGTCATCAAAGTCCCCATCTATCTCATTGAACATCTCCCAGTATCTATCCGAATACGTTTTTAGGATCTTCCCTTCTCTCATGGACAGAGAGAACAAGGAATCTAAAGGTCGAGGAACCCTGCTGCATGTAATAAAGCGAGATCCAAATGCCTGAGTGAGTTCCTTAAAAGAATCAATGGAGCTTGCTCCTAAGCCATCAAACCACCTCATGGCCATGAGTTCTAAACTAGAGATGAATACTTTGCACACTTGTCGATTATCTAAGCCACCACTTGAGTACTTGTCCCATCAGACACCCTCATAGGCTCTCTGTGAGTTAGGGCGACCAAGGCAGCACTGTTCAGGTGTCTTCTCCACATAAATGGTCAGGGTGTTAGTTGCAAAGCATTCAATGCAGTGATATCAGTTTTTTCTTAGATATTTCTCAACTCCCACTTTGCCCCATACGTTCACAGTGCATATCCTTATTAACAAAACTTCCTGGAATATCACTCTGGATAATAGAACTCACCTTCTAACTCTTTCTTTATTTAGCTGAGGAGATACTTCTCCTTGGCTTACCTCCCCCAGCCTTTACAGCCATAGCTCGCTCGTGAAGTTCTTGGTCTTACTCCTTCCTTACTGCTGATTTATTCTCAAACCACTGTGCCTCCTCAGACAAGCCTAGGGCCCAATATATATTTGGACCTGTGTCTTTACAATTGTAAAATAGTTTGTGACTGTAGCATTACCCAATAAAAGCTTATATGTAGTAAACGCTAAGTTATACATACCCCAAGAGATTTTGAGAATATAAAATATACTATTCGTCTAGTTAGTTTTCTCTCAAAATTGTTTAGTTGTCTCTTAAAATTCATTTAGGCTCAAATTACAAATTGATTTATAAAAAACCTATTAAAAGAAAAATAGAAACAAACAAACATCTTGCCCATATCTATCCAAACACAAATCACAAAACAACTTTTTAATAAATTCCTAAATCAGCCATTTAGGAAAAAAAAAAAAAAAAAACCACCTTTGTTTCAAGGACTCCTCTTTCATGTAAATCAGAAGTATTCCTAATAAAGGGAAAATCCTTACACGTGGTCACCATTTTGAGTTCCAGCCCACCTCCGTCCAAATCAGTAATGACGGTTTGGTCTATCTCTCTTACTCTCTTTCTCTCTCTCTTTTTTTTTTTTTTTTTTGCTAAGCTATCTCTCTCTCGCTCTCAGCAATCAACTCTCTGGTTTTGTTTGTAAATAAAACCGTGTGTGCATATGTGAAAGTGGGAAATTCCACAAAAGACGTTGATAAATGTTTGGTTTTTGCTTTACAGCTTGCTTGCACTTAAATGCTTTGATGATATTAATTTTTCAATTATTTTATTTTATGTGCAAAGTGTTTTGTTAACCAAGTTGTGTTACCTGTGTATATGTTTTGTAACCATTTTTGTTTTACTTTTACAGCTAAATCTCTTCATGTTCTATTATTTTATTTTATATTAGGTTTTGATAATTGTAATGTGTAACTATTATATTGAGGTATTGAGAGATAAAGATGAATTCAATTTACTTGTTTAATTTTGTTTGATTGCATACACTTCACTGTTAACACTTTCTTTTGTAAAAACTAAAAATTGCTATATAAGTAATTTATAAATTTTAATAGTTTAAATTTCAAAATATGAGTAATTAAAGTGGAAAAAATTTCACACTTGATGAATATTAATAAAGAAAAAGTATTCTTAATCCTTTATCACAAATGTTAAAACTTTTTGAACCCCTAAAAATGCTCAAAGATTTAAACCTTAAAACTTGGTTAGAGATTAGGACATGAATATATATGTACACACACAAGAATTTTGTTATAGTTAGTTTGGCCCCCCCAGAAAAATTTATTAGCTCCTCCACCGATACATGCACAACAATTATTATGACACAAAGAAGACTATCTCCCGGCCAAAGAATAATGAATCTTTTTGTTAATTTTTATTTAATAATCGCCTCAAATTCATTTGTTATTCAATTCAATCCTATTCCAAACTAATCATCTCAACATATATTGAGAGGTTTTTAATTTTTTTTTATTATATTATAAATTTGATCCAAACGAACAATATTCTAATTTGCATAACTCATCCTAATGCAGTACAATTAAAAAAGAAAAAGAAAAAGTGCGGAATACACTTGAGCATGATCACACCAACAATTGTCCCAAGGTAATCTCGTCAAACATCTCTGACAGAGGTGATCTTTCGATAGATAGCTCCCGGGAAATTCGCTGCATGGTTGGACGAGATTGAGGATTAGTTTCCAAGCACGCAAATGCAAGCTTTGCAACAGACACCACCATCCTTGCGACTTGATTTCTAGGAGGTTCAAGTCGTTGATCCAACACATCCTTCAATAGTATACCATGGGCAGTTGAAGTTGTTGTTGATGATGAAGATGATGATGAGAGAAGTGAGATGAGATCTCCTGGATGCTTTCCCATGATCACTTCCAGTGTCACCACTCCAAAGCTATAAACATCGCATTTCTCATTCCCTTTCATCGTATATGCAAGTTCTACAAAACAAAAGAAATCAGCTCATCCATTTCGAGTATGGTTAGAAGGTAACCTCTAGTTGCTATATATCTTATTGTTGGATTGCATCCCTTTGACTTCTTCATTTACTATGACGGTGGATAACTTGAAAATGAAAAATTTATCTCAACAACAGTTTTCCTCATCTTTTGGACTAAAATGATGGTACCTATATTCTTGCACCATGCAAATCTAGGGAACAAGGCACATTTAAACCCAACTATTGTCTTCAATAAATACTATTTTCTTAATGTAAACAGACTCTTTGCTTAAACACACCATTAGTCCCTAAACTTTAGCCTATTTTAGTTCGTAAGTGATAATTTTTAACTCTTTATAAACTTTAAAATGATAATTTTTGTCTCCAACAAACTTTTTAGTCTTTAAATTTAACATGATTGTTTTAGTTCTTAATGTATAACGTGGAGATGACCTGCGACGTTTTAGTATGGTTACATCATCTAAGTGCCTATAAAAGATTACTTTAAACCTTAGTGACTAAAAATCACTCACATTTTGTATTTAGAGATTTAGGGATATGCATGCATAGATTTTTTGTTTTTATTTTATTTTATTTTTTTGTTTTTTATTTTTAAGAAGAATTGATGCTATGATCTTTATAAGTTTGTAAACATGTTTTACGCTGTTATCAATAAACCAAATATATATATATATATATATATATATTTATTTATTTAGTATTGTTATTCTTATGTATATCATATATTACATTAAAGAAATTAAGCCAAAAAAAGAAAAAAGACATTTATTATTTAATTTATCAGAAATTATTTTATTTGTACACATTTTATGTTTTCAAAAATGTTATACTCAAATATGTAAATTATAATTTATTTAAAAAAAAAGGCTTAATCTAAAATGTTCAAAGAATGTATCAAAAAAAAAATATTGTTCAAAGAATATATTAATTGTTATTAATGTAATTTAAGGGAGAATTACATATAACTAATGATAAAAAAATGTTTATCTTTAATTATATAGAAGTGAGTGGATGAAATTTTTTATATATGAGATGACAATAATAATAATGTTAAAAACATGATTTAACTCTAAATTCTACATACATACATACATATATGTGTGTGTGTGTGTTATTTTGTATTTTTAAAAATTTGTGAGATATTTAGTTTACTACCGTACATGAAAAATTTTGTGACTCTTCTTTTGTTTCAGTGACTAATTAATTTTATAGTAAAGATTAATTATCATAAACTGGGTTGATTTTTCATACATATTGAAGATGCTGTAAGGTATTCATAAATTGATCACTTAGCTATTTACTGGCCCATAAACTAAACATAGCCATATTTGGAGTGAACCATAATCCTCATGTGATATAAATAAAAGACCTTTTACTCTGATACCAGGTTATATTACTAATTCTTCCAAAAGGTTAAGCAGTTAGGAGATGGTGAATTTATTCATTTAATTTAACAACCACTATGCACTTTGGTTGGCACATGATTACATGAACTAGCTAGAGGCAAATATTTCAAGAAGAATATGCATGCCAGTAGGGAAAAAAAATAATTAGGGAAAGGTACAAATGAATTACCTGGAGCTGTGTATCCAAATGTTCCGACAAATGAAGTTTGATTCAATGAGTCAGGATTTAAAAACTTAGCTGTGCCAAAATCCGAGATGTAGGCCTTATACTCCAAATCCAACATGATGTTCTTGCTTGATATGTCTCGGTGAACTATCGGAGGTGAGCAATCATGATGCATGTAGGATAAAGCATCAACCACACCTTTTACCACATTCACCCTTTTGACCCATTCAAAATTAACTACCTCTTTTTTATTGCTCAATATCTCTTTCAAGCTTCCCCCTTCTAAAAACTCATAAACTAAAAATGAGTGTCGTGGATGTGAGCAGAAGCCATAAAGCTTTACTACGTTTCGATGCCTAATTTCTAGCAGAGCAAGAATCTCATTTTCAAAAGCCTTTGCATTGGCAATCCTATTATCCTGTATTGAATGAAATTTTTTCACAGCAACAACTTGACCTGTTTGTAGCTCCGCTTTATAAACACTTCCACACCCTCCCACTCCAACACAATGCTTGGAGTCGAATCCCTCTGTTGCTTCAATGATACTTTCATACACCATTTTCCCATCATAGCTCCAAAGTTCGAACATATTACCATCTTGAGCTTCTCTTAGATTGTTTAGCTTGTTCCTCTTACCTTGGCACTTGAGAACATGGTAAAGAATCCCAAATACAATCAATGATAGAAACATTGTGCCTAAGATAGGAACCATAAAGAAAATTACAACTTTATTTTTCCTTTTCTCACCATAATTCTTGCTTCGGGGAATAGAAGAGGGGCAGGCCTTCAAACCACTATTATTTCTTAATGCTCCAAAGGGAGCCTCACAAAAGGCTTTATTGTTGGGAAGAGGACCCTCCAATCGATTGTATGATATATCAACACTGATCAAGCTTGACATTTCACCAAAAGTGTAAGGAATGGAGCCAGACAGATCATTGTGGGAGAGATTCATTGTTTCTAACCTTTTCATATCTCCAAGTTGAGGGGGTATTTTCCCGATAAGTGAATTCTCACTTAAATCAAGTATTTCAAGAGAGTTTAAGTTTCCAATCTCAGAGGGAATAGCCCCCCTAAGTTTATTTTTGCTTAAACTTAAGTTCAACAACATTGAGCACCCTTCTATTTGTTTAGGAATTGATCCAGTTAAATTGTTGGCTGAGAGAACAAGATATTGTAGATTGGATAGCATTCCAATTTCCAATGGAATACTACCTGAAAGTTTATTATCACCCAGATTAAGTAGAAACAATGGCGTCAACCTTCCTAATTCCTTTGGAATCTGCCCAACTATATGATTGAAGGAGAGATCAAGCAAATTTAGCTGGATGGATCTTCCAAGCTCAAGAGGTATTACACCAGAAATTCTATTATTGGAGATTTTTAAGCTTTGCAGACTTTGGCACTGCCCCCACTTTTGAGAAAGTTCCCCATAGAAATGATTATGACTCAAATCAATATACGTCAAATTTGGGTATAATCCAAAGTCTTCTGATAAATTTCCTCTTAACTGGTTCCTCTCAAGCCTTACTCGTACTAAGCTAGTGCAATTTCTCAAACTTGTTGGAATGGAACCTATGAAATTATTGTCAAATGCTGTGAAGTTTTGAAGGGACCCACCATTACACACATTTCGTGGAAGATAACCAGTCAACATGTTTTCATGCAATCCCAAAGACTGCAGATTTGTAAGATTATTAAATTCGAATGAGATGGAGCCATTAAGCTCATTCGTAAACAACTTTAAAGAGGTAAGAAGTTTGAGCCTTCCTATTTCTGGTGGGATATAGCCTGATAATTTATTCATGTACAAAATCAATTTAGTGAGCTTTGTCAAGTTCCCAATTGAAGCAGGGATTGAACCAGTGAGATCGTTCATGAATAGAGCAAGATAACTAAGAAAGCCCAACTTTCCAATTTCTTCAGGTATGGGTCCAGAAAGTTTGTTTTCGTTAAGTCCTAAATTGGCTAAATTTCCCAAGTTTCCTATGGAAGAAGGGATAGATCCATAAAGATTGTTCTCCCATAGATAAAGAGTAGACAAGTTGCTCAAGTTTCCTATAGAAGCAGGTATTGGACCAGAGAGATTGTTCATGTACAGAGCAAGATCACTAAGAAATCCCAACTTTCCAATTTCTTCAGGTATGGGTCCAGAAAGTGTGTTATTGCTGAGGCGTAAAACACTCAGGTTGCTTAAGTTTCCTATAGAAGTAGGAATTATACCTGAGAGATTGTTTTTATACAAATTAAGCCAAGCAAGAGATCCCAACATCCCAATTTCATGACAAATGGATCCAGAAAGTTTGTTGTCGCTAAGGTCTAAATTGGCTAAATTGCTCAAGTTTCCTATAGAAGAAGGGATAGATCCACAAAGATTGTTCTCCCATAGATAAAGAGTAGACAAGTTGCTCAAGTTTCCTATAGAAGCAGGTATTGGACCAGAGAGATTGTTCACGTACAAAGAAAACTTACTAAGAAATCCCAACTTTCCAATTTCTTTAGGTATGGGCCCAGAAAGTGTGTTATTGTTGAGGTATAAAACACTCAAGTTGCTTAAGTTTCCTATAGAAGTAGGAATGAAACTTGAGAGATTGTTTTTACATAGATTAAGCCAAGCAAGAGATGTTAGCTTTCCAAGTTCTTGAGGAATAGACCCGGAAAGTTTGTTATGATAAAGACGCAGAGTAATTAAGTTGCTCAAGTTTCCAATTGCTACAGGGATTGAACCTGTGAGACTGTTACTAGACAAATTTAGCTCATTGAGCAAGTGTAACTTTCCAATTTGATGAGGAATAGATCCGGTGATGTAATTTTCATGAAGATCTAATATACGAAGGCTTGTCAGTTGGCTTATTTCACATGGAATTCTTCCAGAGAGTTGGTTGGTAGATAAATCAAGGTATATCAGCTTAGAAAGGTTTCCCAATTGGGAAGGAATGGTACCATAGAGTAAATTGTTGCTGAGATTAAGACTTATGAGATTGTGTAAGAATGAGAAGCTGAAAGTGTGGAGTGTACCTTTTAAACCAGCACCTGGGAGGTTGACATGAGAGATGCTGCTAAAGTTGTTGCAAGAAATTCCAACCCAATGGCAAGTGATGTTTCCAACCCAAGAAGACAACCGAAACTGGCTTTGGTTGTCAAGGTTGGCTTTCCATTCCAAAAGAGCCTCTGCTTCTCGTCCCATCATTGTTACTATATTGGAAGGTGAAGTTGCAGGGGAAGAAGAAATAGCAACATGGAAAGAAGAAGAAGCCAAGGCAAGAATGATAATGAAAGGCGCGGTGAATAGGCAATGGGAAATCGATCTCTCTATTAAGGACATCATGACTTTTATAAGTTGCATGCGAGGATATAGATTGTTGGTAGATGGCAGAAAGGAATTGGGTGATCAGAGAACTAATGGCTTTATGGTTATGTAGGTCAGTAGGTGCATGAAGTAGTATATATAGACATTCTCCACGTTAATTAGGAGAATCCTCTGAGGGCTTTAACGTAATTTTCTTTGTTTTTGACAGGTGTAACATAATTACTGTATGTCGTTGTCGTCTGAATGATTTTTATTTTTTTTTAACTTTAATTATTTTATAAAAAATAGAAAAATGAATATGCGGCAAGGTATTATACTATTATTTGAGGTGTATAAGGTTTTTTTTTTTTTTTTTTTTTTTTTTTTAAGATAATTACAATATATTTTTAACATGCAGTTCGAATATTTTTCTCTTTAAATTCCCAAATATTTTGTACATAAAGAGATGCTATATGGTTTTTATTGGGTGAAAACTTATAGTTTGACAATTGAAATGGGAGAAAAAGAAGAAACATATAGGCAAACAAAACCTTGACCAACATGGTTAAATAAATTCTATTTCTACCTCCTATTTCGCCTAGTTTTTGTAGCATATAAGCATATTTCTTAGTGATGGTTTGTGATAGCTATTTTTTCAATCAATTTTTTTTTTTTTTTTTGGTACCAGTTTGCTTAGTGGCTTATGATTGTTTACATTCATTAGATTAAAAATTAAGTTGCACCCCAGGATCCAGGGGTCATGGCCCTAACTTTTTGAAAATATTTTTGAGGAAATTGATGTGAATGTTCTTATATTCATTATTACTTAATAAAACTTGTAAGTCAATTTTAGGAAAATTAATGCCTTCCCCCTTACAATTACTTCTAAATTAATTTTTTGGCAAATTACTTCTAAATTCTAATTGTACCTTAAGTAATATAAAGAGACATATAAGGAAAAAAAAGCTTCAAAAAATTAAGTCATGGCTAAAATGTAACTATTGTACATAAAGGTAAAAGTTAACTGAATAGTATAATGAGACTCATGAATAGTACCAAAAAATACAGTAGGACTCATAAATATTAGCAAAAATAAGTTAAAATTGCAAATAAGATGAAATTTTCAGCTTGTCACAAACAAACACTAATATGTTTGGCAAAAATTATTTTTGCCAACTTATTTTACTATTTAGCTTATTTTTGCTATTATTCATGGACCTCACTGCTCGTTTTGGTATTATTCATGGTCCTGCTATACTATTTCAACTAACTTTTACCTTTAACTATAGTACTTTCACCAAAAAGTTTTCAGTTTCAACAAAATAAGTGAATCTCAAATGGACCCTAAGTATATATTTCAGTAATTAAATTAATGATGAGACTTAATACTTACGTGTCAGATCAAAGAGAGTTTCACAAATATTGAATAATTTTGAAAAAATTATAGCTAAAGTTTTAAGAAATCTAAATTGTACATCAACCAAATTTTATTATCAAAACCTTCAATAATTTAAAATAAAATTTAATATTTATTTTAATTAGTTTGATTATATAATATAATATAATTTGTGTTTTAATATCGTAAAATTTCCATGCTACGTCCACACTGTGTTTGAACCAATTGGCTCAATATATGTTTATATTATTATCAAAGAAGTAATATCCTTTTGACATGTAACTTCTTAATTATTAAAATAGTTAATAATTATGTTTATATTACTTATCAAAAAAGTAATATTCTTTTGACATGATACTTCTTAATTGTTAAAATAGTTGATAATTATGTTTATATTATTATCAAAAAAAGTAATATCCTTTTGACATGTAACTTCTTAACTATTAAAATAGTTAATAATTATGTTTATATTACTTACCAAAAAAGTAATATTCTTTTGACGTGTAACTTCTTATGTCACTTTAATGGGCAGAAAAAAGCACGTGAATAAATGAATTAGGCCTTACTATGCAAAATTTTTTTTTTTTGGGTCACGTGCTACCCATATGGTCAGTTTTTCATCCAATAAAAGAGATAAAAATTGTGAGTTTTAATTAATTTAATTGGCAAAATCTTTTATCGTCAAATAAAAAATTTTAAATTCGAAACTTGCCTATACTAAAATTTAATTTACATCTTGATTTAATGATAAAAATGAATTATCATGAAACGAGCCTTATAAATTAAATTTATATTATATCTGTATAAACAATAAAAAATACAAAGAGAAAAAAGAGATAGACATATGATGAGTTACATTATTTTATAAACTACAAGGTTACTAAAAAGTCAATACTTATACAAGGGTATCTTCACAAAATCACATCTATCTTTAATTTGAAAAAAAAAAAAAAAAAAAAAAAAAAAAAAACCTCAATAATGGTGAGGTAGTAATAATAAATGGTTAACATTAAATATAAGTTCTTTTAATTTGGAAATATTATCAAAAATAACATTTTCCTACAAAATCTCAAGTTATTATGATTTTTTTATTCCAAGCACTGCACAAGCTTTCAACTATCTGTCAATAATCGTGACAATCGAGACAAGTACAACCATGGCTTGACTACACCAATAAAACCAATCCCTATAAAAGCCATTTGTGACGATAAATACATGGCCAATTTTCAATGTCGACATATATGGTCCATCTCACTGCCCCTTTAGCTAAGGCGATGGGATTGGCTTGCCCTTGTAGTGACTATTCTTCACACACAGTCTTTCATTGACTGACAAAATCACCATTATCACACAGCACATCTTGGGATCAAACGATACAGCCATCTTTCATGAAAAGAAAGATTCAAAAATAGGTGCACCGTTGTCCACTCCAGTGGAATGACTCTTTGATGTTTACTCTTATCAACTTGCAATTTCAGTAATTTTACTCCCACAACTCACGGCACACCCGACGTATACAATACTTACGAGAATGATGTTCATTTTTCCTTTGTTTTTTGCAATTAATATTTAGAAAAAGAAGGGTTTGAATCCTAAATGTTGAAAACATCAAGAACCCTAAATGTTGAAGACATCAAAGAGTACTACCAATTGAACTACAAAATTCTTTTTGTCATGATATTGCTTTTAAAGTTTGTTGCTAAAGAAATTAAAAAGTTTGTTCATTTAGAAGAGATTTTTACTAATTTGTTGAGAGTTGTATACAAAGTTGCACAGTTACCTATACAGGTATCAAATATAGATACAAGAATACAACATTTTTTTTTTTTGAAAAATTTAAGGCACAACACGTTAAGGGTCTCAATGTTTGACATGATTCGCGAAAACGACACAGATTTTTATGGGTTAAACTTATACAACCATGGTTTGACTACACCAATAAAATCAATCCCTATAAAAGCCATTTGTGATGATACATACATGGCCAATTTTCAATGTCGACATATAGGAGCCATCTCAGTGCCCCCTTTAGCTAAGGTGATGGGACTAGCTTGTCCTTGTAGTGACTATTCATCACACACAGTCTTTCATTGACTGGCAAAATCACCATTATCACACAGCACATCTTGGGATCAAACGATACAGCTATCTTTCATGAAAAGGAAGTTTCAAAAATAGGTGCACCGTTGTCCTCTCCTGTGGAATGACTCTTTGATGTTTACTCTCATCAACTTGCAACTTCAGTAATTTTACTCTCACAACTCATGGCTCACCCTACGTATACAATACTTACGAGAATAATGTTCATTTTTCCTTTGTTTTTTGCAATTAATATTTAGAAAAAGAAGGGTTTGAATCCTAAATGTTGAAAACGTCAAGAACCCTAAATGTTGAAGACATCAAAGAGTACTACCAATTGAACTACAAAATTCTTTTTGTCAAGATATTGCTTTTAAAGTTTGTTGCTAAAGAAATTAAAAAGTTTGTGCATTTAGAAGAGCTTTTTACTGATTCGTTGAGAGTTGTATACAAAGTTTCACAGTTGCCTATAAAGGTACCAAGTATAGATACAAGAATACAACATTTTTTTGAAAACTTTAAGGCACAACACGTTAGGGGTGTCAATGTTTGACATGATTCGCGAATACGACAGATTTTTACAGGTTAAACTTATACAACCATGGCTTGGCTACACCAATAAAATAAATCCCTATAAAAGCCATTTGTGACGATACATACATGGCCAATTTTCAATGTCAACATATAGGAGCCATCTCAGTGCCCCCTTTAGCTAAGGCAATGGGACTGGCTTGTCCTTGTAGTGAATAATCTTCACACGCAGTCTTTCATTGACTGGCAAAATCACCATTATCACACAACACATCTTGGGATAAAACGATACAGCCATCTTTCATGAAAAGAAAGATTCAAAAATAGGTGCACCGTTGTCCTCTCCTGTGGAATGACTCTTTGATGTTTACTCTCATCAACTTGCAACTTTAATAATTTTACTCCCACAACCCACGGTACACCCAACGTCCATTTTTCCTTTGTTTTTTGCAATTATTATTTAGAAAAAGAAGGGTTTGAATCTTAGATGTTGAAAACATCATGAACCCTAAATGTTGAAGGCATCAAAGAGTACTACCAATTGAACTACAAAATTCCTTTTGTCAAGATATTGCTTTTAAAGTTTGTTGCTAAAGAAATTAAAAAGTTTGTGCATTTAGAAGAGCTTTTTACTAATTTGTTGAGAGTTGTATACAAAGTTGCACAGTTACCTATATAGGTACCAAATATCAATACGAGAATACCACATTTTTTTGAAAAATTTAAAGCACAACATGTTAGGGGTGTCAATGTTTGACATGATTCGCGAATACGACACAAATTTTTACGGGTTAAGCTTATACAACCATGTCTTGACTACACCATTAAAATCAATCCCTATAAAAGCCATTTGTGACGATACATACATGGCCAATTTTCAATGTCGACATATAGGAGCCATCTTAGTGCCCCCTTTAGCTAAGGCGATGGGACTAGCTTGTCCTTGTAGTGAATAATCTTCACACGCAGTCTTTCATTGACTAGCAAAATCACCATTATCACACACCACATCTTGGGATAAAACGATACAGCCATCTTTCATGAAAAGAAAGATTCAAAAATAGGTGCACCGTTGTCCTCTCTTGTGGAATGACTCTTTGATGTTTACTCTCATCAACTTGCAACTTTAATAATTTTACTCCCACAACTTGCGACACACCCAACGTATACAATACTTACGAGAATGATGTCCATTTTTCCTTTGTTTTTTGCAATTACTATTGAGAAAAAGAAGGGTTTGAATCCTAAATGTTGAAAACATCAAGAATCCTAAATGTTGAAGACATCAAAGAGTACTACCAATTGAACTACATTATTATTTTTTTCAAGATATTGCTTTTAAAGTTTGTTGCTAAAGAAATTAAAAAGTTTGTGCATTTAGAAGAGCTTTTTACTGATTTGTTGAGAGTTGTATACAATGTTGCACTGTTACCTATACAGGTACCAAATATCAATACGAGAATACCACATTTTTTTGAAAAATTTAAGGCACAACATGTTAGGGGTGTCAATGTTTGACATGATTCGCGAATACAACAAATATTTTTACGGGTTAAGCTTATACAACCCTGTCTTGACTACACCAATAAAATAAATCCCTATAAATGCCAATTGTGACGATGCATACATGGCTAATTTTCAATGTCAACATATAGGAGCCATCTCGGTGCCCCCTTTAGCTAAGGCGACGGGACTGGCTTGTCCTTGTAGTGAATATTCTTCACACGCAGTCTTTCATTGACTGGCAAAATCACCATTATCACACACCACATCTTGGGATAAAACGATACAGCCATCTTTCATGAAAAGAAAGATTCAAAAATAGGTGCACCGTTGTCCTCTCTTGTGGAATGACTCTTTCATGTTTACTCTCATCAACTTGCAACTTCAGTAATTTTACTCCCACAACTTGCGACACACCCAACGTATACAATACTTACGAGAATGATGTCCATTTTTCCTTTGTTTTTTGCAATTACTATTGAGAAAAAGAAGGGTTTGAATCCTAAATGTTGAAAACATCAAGAACCCTAAATGTTGAAGACATCAAAGAGTACTACCAATTGAACTATATTATTATTTTTTTCAAGATATTGCTTTTAAAGTTTGTTGCTAAAGAAATTAAAAAGTTTGTGCATTTAGAAGAGCTTTTTACTGATTTGTTGAGAGTTGTATACAATGTTGCACTGTTACCTATACAGGTACCAAATATAGATATGAGAATACAACATTTTTTTGAAAAATTTAAGGCACAACATGTTAGGGGTGTCAATGTTTGACATGATTCGCGAATACAACACATATTTTTACGGGTTAAGCTTATACAATCATGGCTTGACTACACCAATAAAATAAATCCCTATAAATGCCAATTGTGACGATGCATATATGGCTAATTTTCAATGTCAACATATAGGAGCCATCTCGGTGCCCCCTTTAGCTAAGGCGATGGGACTGGCTTGTTCTTGTAGTGAATATTCTTCACACACAGTCTTTCATTGACTGGCAAAATCACCATTATCACACAGCACATCTTGGGATCAAACGATACAGCCATCTTTCATGAAAAGGAAGTTTCAAAAATAGGTGCACCGTTGCCCTCTCTTGTGGAATGACTCTTTGATGTTTACTCTCATCAACTTGCAACTTCAGTAATTTTACTCCCACAACTCACGGCACACCCAATGCATACAATACTTACGAGAATGATGTCCATTTTTCCTTTGTTTTTTGCAATTACTATTGAGAAAAAGAAGGGTTTGAACCCTAAATGTTGAAAACATCAAGAACCCTAAATGTTGAAGACATCAAAGAGTACTACCAATTGAACTACATTATTATTTTTTTCAAGATATTGCTTTTAAAGTTTGTTGCTAAAGAAATTAAAAAGTTTGTGCATTTAGAAGAGCTTTTTACTGATTTGTTGACAGTTGTATACAATGTTGCACTGTTACCTATACAGGTACCAAATATAGATATGAGAATACAACATTTTTTTGAAAAATTTAAGGCACAACATGTTAGGGGTGTCAATGTTTGACATGATTCACGAATACAACACATATTTTTACGGGTTAAGCTTATACAATCATGGCTTGACTACACCAATAAAATAAATCCCTATAAATGCCAATTGTGACAATGCATACGTGGCTAATTTTCAATGTCAACATATAGGAGCCATCTCGGTGCCCCCTTTAGCTAAGACGACGGGACTGGCTTGTCCTTGTAGTGAATATTCTTCACACACAGTCTTTCATTGACTGGCAAAATCACCATTATCGCACAGCACATCTTGGGATCAAACGATACAGCCATCTTTCATGAAAAGGAAGTTTCAAAAATAGGTGCACCGTTGCCCTCTCTTGTGGAATGACACTTTGATGTTTACTCTCATCAACTTGCAACTTCAGTAATTTTACTCCCACAACTCACGGCACACCCAATGTATACAAGACTTACGAGAATGATGTCCATTTTTCCTTTGTTTTTTGCAATTAATATTTAGGAAAAGAAGGGTTTGAATCCTAAATGTTGAAAACATCAAGAACCATAAATGTTGAAGACATCAAAGAGTACTACCAATTGAACTACAAAATTTTTTTTGTCATGATATTGCTTTTACAGTTTGTTGCTAAAGAAATTAAAAATTTTGAGCATTTAGAAGAGCTTTTTACTGATTTTTTGAGAGTTGTATACAAAGTTGCACAGTTACCTATACAGGTACCAAATATAGATACGAGAATACAACATTTTTTTGAAAAATTTAAGGCACAACGTGTTTGGGGTGTCAATGTTTGACATGATTCGCGAATAGGACACAAATTTTTATGGGTTAAGCTTATACCTTAGCGGGTTTGGACCAAAAATAGGTAGACTCAAAAGCGGCATGAAAAGAAATGTGTCATAAGTAGGTCAACTCACATGACCCGTAATTGGCACATTTGACAGCCAATTTATTTGTGTCAACTTGAAATTGCCCATTTACCATAGTCCGTTTGAACTCGTATAATAAATAAATTAATCTTCATTTTTTTTAGATTTTTCATATACCTATTATATCAAACCTATATTTTAAATTTAGAAAGAAAATAAGAAATACATAAACTATGTTATAGTTTTTATACATAGCAATTGACGAGTTTTGTAGATGTTATATTTGTGTTGAATTATATTATTTTGAATTTGGGCCGAAGTGTATGTACTTATTTTGGGATGTAAAAAACGTATTTCTAGATGAATCTTATATTTTGTGGAACTATATTATTTTGAATTTGAGTTAAAGTGTATGTACTTCTGGAATGTAAAAAACTTATTTTTAGATGGATGGTATTGCATTATGGACTTATTATTTATAAAGTGCTCTGATGTTATTTTGAACTTTTGGACGATATGTTTTAAGTATTTGATGTTATTAGTAAACTTCAAATTGAATGCTTAATAGGTATTTTGATGTAATGAGATTGTATAAAATTAGTTGTTCATTAAAATTTATAACAATATTAATCAAGTGCTTTTTTAGAAATGAGTTAAATGGATTGAATTTATGCCAACTCAACTAGTTTAATATTAAGCAGGTTGATATGTGATTATTTTATGTTCTTAATGTGTAGTGGAGTGATGACATGTCAATTTCAAGTTTAGCCATGCCATTATCTATGGGACTAAAAGAGATCACTTTAAACACTAGGAACTAAAATCTCTCGTTAATTAAAGTTTAGACCAACAGTATATTTTGGCCAAGTCTTTTTTTATTTTGTATTTAATTAGAGAGTTAGAGATTCGTATTCATTAATTCTTTTTATCTTTGGACAAAGTTTGAAGAACAACTTGAATGTTGTGAAAGCTACAACTCCTATTATGAAAATTAACATTATTACATACTTTGAAAATTAAATTATTGGATTGTATTTTTTTTTACTCTCATGTCAAATTTCATGCCAATTGGATATTATTTATCATTCAATCCATAAACTTATTTTTTATAAATAATTTTATACTACAGAAATTTGAAATTTTAACATTTGATTGATGACATAGTTATTGATCTTTGATCTTATGGAAATTTTGTAAGCATGGAGGATATACGAAGAAAATTTAATCTATTGGTGAATTTGTTAAAATTTATATCCAATAATAAGATGTTGAGTAGAATTATAGCTATTTGTCATCCATCTGCAGGAAAAAAAAATTTATTTAGTATTTTTAGTATTATATTTCTCTTTTATTGCATTTTATAAGTGAAGACATTTAAAAGACACATTTATTATTTAATTTTTCTAAAATTATTTGATTTGTATACATTTTATATTTTTTGAAAAATTTATTATAATATGTAATCTTTAAATTATTTAACAAAAATAATTAATTTAAAATATTCAAAGAATATTAATTGTGATTAGAATAAATTGAAAGAAAATTATACATAACTAGTGAGTTTGTCTTGCAATATATAGAATTGATAGATGAAATTTATTTTTGATAAGTAACATTATAAGAAATCATATTAAAGATATGCTTTAAATATACATTGAAAAAAAATTCTTACTTAAAAAATATTGAAAATATTTTTATATATTTTTTTCATGTGAAAATAATTTTTTAAGGACAATTTTTCAACAAAATTGGACAGAAGATCTAAATTGAATAAATTTAAAATTTAGAAGACTCAATTAAACGAAAGTAAAGTTAGAGGACCCAAATGAATTTTAGCTAAACTTAGAGGGCGTCATTTACATTTTTTGCCTAATTTATGTGTTTTATTTTATTGATTTGAAAATTATTGATATATTCAGCTTGACCCCATGAAAAAAATTTATGACTTATGGTAAAAGATCAAAATATCTCAGGCTAAAAAAATAAACATAGACGCCAACATATATTTGTACTCGCTAAAATTCAAAATTTAGTGAAACTACATGATTTACAAAATTTGAAGTTGTGGAAAGATGAAACATGCATATTTGCACACTATTATTAATTTAAAATTAAAAAACAAAAAAAAAAAGATTCTACAATGTCCAAGAAAAAAAACATGGTCACAGCGTTTCTATTAGAGTGAAGTTACCCTTAAAGAATGACAAATATTCAAAACTCTATTCCTCATGGAAACAGACGTACTAAAGTTCTACATAAAACCTAAATCTTCAATTGCAAGAGGATTAAGAAAAAAAAAAAAAAACAGTTGCAAGAGATATTACTACGAAATAAATAGAAAAGTCGAATCCTATGGTTTGAAAATTGAAATTAAAAGAGAAAAGATTAAGAAATATACAAATAAAATAAATAGTGGTGGAAAATGGCTGGGTTTTGGATTGAGTAATATATGAGTAAAACATACCATTGCACAATTATTCATTTATTAGCCCCTTTATAGAAGAGATTAAATTCTGTAAAAATGTAGTGTATAACCCATATTTTATCCTTTTAATTCCAACATGCTACATTATCTTATCATATATTTAAGAATAAATATAACTACACTCAATCAATTCCAATATCCATATATAAATCCAAACAAATTGAGAGTTTATTGAAATGTTATTAAGTGTGATAAGATGTATTGAATTTTAAGTAAAATGCTAATGTGACAATCTTTCATTAAATGGTATAAAACATGAGTTTTACACCCCATGCTTACTAAATTCGGACTCTTTATGAAATAATTTATATCCATTATATACAGATGATAGAAAAGTTGAAAGAAATAGTACATATCTGTCTTAAAATAATAGCATTTTAATTCACAAGGATAATTTTTGAAATCCATGAGAAAGGAAATGTATAGAAACCTCTTATACAATAAATTCTGAATTATATATCTTATAAGTTACAACTGCAATATAAATTGTAAAGAAATCATAGGGTGGCTATGAGACCCTTAGGAAATCGTAATAAACCCTAATTCATGTTAGACACAAAATTATGCTAGTGAATAAGAAAAAGCTCCAAAAAGAAGAAAATTTTTTTTGAGAAAAATTACAAAATAAATTATCCCAAGATATAGGAAGAAAACTTATTATAAATAACAAATTCGACTAAACAAAACCCTAAATGAAACCAATTTGCTTGAAAAAGCGAAGTAGGTTAATAAGTTTTGATCTTCATGACAATTTCCTTCATATTACTAAATTTCACAGATTTCCATCATTTGCTTCAATGATTTATCCAGTACTTTTCTAGTTTTTGAACTCCTTAGCACTAAAGAATTTTCTGTTTAAGAGTAGTTCGTATTGTCGTTTTCAAAAAAAATTCAAAAAAAGAAAAGAAAAGAAGAGTTTGTTGTCTGTTTTATAGCATCCACCTAACTATCCCATTTATATCACAACTATTTGGTTTACGTCATAGTCAATAATCGTGATCAATCCGGACAGTCACGCTTTAGGCTCCGTTTGGGAGGAGGGAATGGAATGGAATGGAATGGAATAAAAGGAATATTTTTAGAATATTCTTCCCTCCCCTTGTTTGGGAGTTTTAACGGAGGGAATGGAATGTCCATTCCCTTGTTTGGGAGTTTAAGTGGGAGGGAATGGAATGGTTAGGAGGGAATGCTCATTCCTCCCTTTTCCCTCAAAACCTCAAATTTTTGTTCCCCTCAAAATTGGGAGGAATGGGAGGGAATGAATTTAGGTTTAATGAAATTTTTGTTAAAATCCCTAAAATACCCCTTTAATATCAGCCTTTTTTTTCTCATTCAGCCGTAAGAAAAATAAAACTATAATTCTTGCACAATATTGTCCGTCCTCTACAAAGTGAAGCTGCTGCTGCTGGTGTTTTTTTTTTTTTTTTTTGTCTGCTGCAATTTTCAGATATTGCTTAAACCAAGTATGTCTATCTTTTTCTTTTTCTTTTCGGTTGTTTGCTAGTCTTTTTTTTTTAACTTTTATGAACTGTTTGCTAGTGATTCATGAGAGTGATATATAGTGTTTTTGTACTCCTAAAAACCAAAACAAACTCATTCTGTACAACTAAAAACCTTGAAAGTGAAAAGAAACGAAAAAACCTTGAAAGTGAAAAGAAACGAAAACTGCTGTTACCTGTACAGCTAAAAAAAAATTGTATTTAGAAATTTAAAAGTGAGAATTGCTGGAAAACTGCTATAGAACTGCTGTGAATTTGAAACTGAGAACCGCTAGAGAACTCAAATTTGCTTTTTACTTTATTTCCTCTTTGATTCTTCTATTATTTACGAAGCAAGTGGTGTGTTACGTACACTTGCAGTTTTAAGTCAACCATCCAATTAGTTAATAGCTCCAAGGCTTCACCACGTGTCTGGTTAAGAGGAAATGTCTACAAAAGCTAGTGTACAAGTTTAGACAAAAGACAGGTGTGTGGTTAAGAAAAACACTAGAGTAAAAAAAAAATTAAATGAGAAGAAACTAGAAAGTAATGCACTGTTGCAGAAAATCATATACTGAGTTAGCATAGAAAATTATTTTTTTACTATTAATGTTGAACATGAAAATGATTCAGCCTAGGACCGAGTAACATGACTCTGCCCAAATTCAAATCAAGGCATTTCATTGAATATATTCTTAGCCAAAAATAATTCAAACAAATTTATTGCCCACTACTTATTCATGAAATCACAACAGAATTCTTGCAATGCAAATAACAAAACCAATATCAGACCAAGATAGTTCCCTTTTCTATCCATCAATCTATGTTATAATTTATCAATGTCAATTCCCTTTCTGTCTAAACAAAATATATACATAATATATTTTATGCATTTGCTTACAACTTATTAAGATGTTAAAGCTAGTGTACAAGGACAGGTGTGTGGTTAAGAAAAAAACAAGAGTAAAAAAAATTTAAAATGAGAAGAAAATAAAATGAAAAGTATTTTAATTAAAATAATAGTAGTTTAGAACTTTAATAAGTTGGAGTAGATTATTTTTAATATAAATTTTTTTATGCCTGAGGCCTACATATTTTTTATGGAAAATCCAACATATAAAGAGATGTTCTTTGGTTGCCCAGATCATGAGCGCAAATGTGTCTTATTGACACTGATGTCTAGGCCTAAAAATTAAAAAAGTGTGGGATTTTTTGGCCAACTTAGTTTTGGAATGGATTATGTTATTTTGTCTTGTTTTGGCATGACTCATTACCGGAGTTTTTTTTAAAAAAGATATTTGTTTGCATTGTTAGACAATATTTATTTTGTTGAGAATAAATATGTGATGCGTGAATTGCTTTACAACATAGAAATATACATAACTTGTTTTTTAGCTACAATAATTTTTTTTTTCCTTAATGAAATTGGGAGATGGAGATGTATTAAATTATCAAATCCATTGTAAAGCATACCAGCAAAAAAAGATCCAATCTAAAACTAGCAACTCCTAAAAAAATTTTGCAAATTGAAATAAAGAAATTGTACTATTGTTAATTTTTCATGCCATTATCTTCATCTGTTAAATTATTGATAAGCGTGATACAATCTATTCACCTTGACAAAACAATATTGTAATTCAATAATCTAACACAGACCCAATTGTGGCTAACTAGTTTCACATCATCCACTAAATACTAAGCATTTCAAAGCAATTATAAGTTCTCATTGATTATTTTTTATATTCTTTAAAATGAAGGGTATAATAGTAATGTTATTATAAAATGATTCCATTCCATTCCTTCCAATGTCACTCCCAAACGGTGTTACTTACTTTCCATTCCATTCCATTCCTTTATTTTATAACATCCAAACAAGATTTTTAAATCACATTCCATTCCATTCCATTCCATTCATTTCCCTACTAAATCCATTCCATTCTATTCCATTCCATTCCATTCCTTTAATGATCATTCCATTCCATTCCATTCCATTCCATTCCTTTATAAACTCCCAAACTGACCCTTAAGGTCAATGAATTCTGGGCCCTATATACAACGCATTTGTTATGACTTACGATACATAGACCCGTAGCTAGAGACTAAAATTAATGTCATATGCATAAAATTAATATCATAAACCCAGAATTTTGTACCACGCTATAGAGTAAAAATCCCAATGATAGGATCACAAACCTTTTTGCCCAAAAGAACCCATCAGACACCTTTGTTTATCTTGCCACGTCATGGATGAAAGAACGCAAGCCTTTAAATGGAATATTCAGTACCTCAAACAATTACAAAACCAGCTGTCAGACCATTGAAAGCCCATCAAAACCTACATTATTGAGCTTAGAGGCGTTACAAAAATGGCACTAAAGCCACAACAGCTAGAAGCAATGGAACCATATATAAACATTCCTTAAAACCAAATAAGGTACACATTTTCGTACTTAGGTTCAAGAGTGTAGTTCCATTCAACTCACAAGTCCAGACAGAGTCCAACATTCCCCAAGATTCTGCAGCATTAGCTCTACAAATCCAGACACTCACAGCTAGTGTGAAGGAGCTTACTAGACAGAACCAAGAGATGAGGCTGCGATTGCAGCAAGACGAGAACCGGTCTGGGACCAACCAGGATGACAATGGAGATAGCCAAAGAAGGAATGACCGTCGATGACCCGCCACTCTATAAGGACCGAGCTTGCACCTTATCAGGGAAATGAAAAAGGAGATGGACGAGCTGAGGAGTGCAATTAAGGAAAAAATAGACCAAAGCCTAGATAGGATGGCTAGGAGGACGGATTCACCCTTCACGACGGTGGTCCTGGAATGCCCAATGTCGTCAAAGTTTTGTCTACCTCAGCTCAAGCCATTCAACGGGCTAAAAGACCCTCTGGATCACCTCAATACTGGTAAGACGACTTTGGGTCTTCAACAACCCCCTGAAGAGATATTGTGCCGTTCTTTCCCCACCATTCTTAAAGGAGTTGCGAAGGAGTGGTTCATGAAGTTACCAACATCGTCCATCGACAATTTTGAGCAGTTGGGCAATTCCTTCTTGTTAGGAAATATAGACCCCAGTTGATAGAATTAACAAGTTTTTAAACCCAAGTTGTTAATTAGATTTATTATGAATAAAACTTGTTAAAATCAACAAACATCAATATCATGTCAAAATCATGCAGCGGAAAAATAAATAAGACAAGATATGATGACCCAGGAAAACCAATGAACCAACCAGTTTTACAATAAAAACCTGGGGGGAAACCTTCCCGAAAAGCAATCCACTATACTAAAGAGAGGTTTCAGATCTAGTACAAAACCTTTGTCTCTAGACTTTACAATCCCCATAGATGAACTTATAGCAAAAACCTTCTACCGCTTCTCTGAACTCTTCAATATATGAACACCACCCTTTGATGCACGAATCCCAGTACGTGACTAACCAATGATGCACGGCTTCCAGTACGTGACTAACACATCAACTAGAAGAAGATGTTAGCTGCAAAGTTCTTCACTTCATCAATAATGAAGATCAAGAAGCACTTGGTTACAAAACCCTAAGGTGCATTGATGCAGTAGCTTCTTTCAAAGAGAATAAGGCATCGGTCACCTTTTGTATATGTTCTCCTTGTATTCTCTTATGTTACGGCCTCTAAAATAAGCCTTATATAGGTCTAGGGTTATGAGAAAAGAAACCCTACACATACATGTCAACATGGGCCGAAAATCAGATCTGAAAGATCTGAATTCCTGTAACCTCGATCGATCAGGAGGTGTCGAGCTTTAAAATTCGACAGATACAGCTATCGAGAAGCTATCAAGAAGCTGTCGAGGAGACAGGAGCTTTCTCGATCGATCCATCAGCTATCGAAAGGTGTCGAGATGGCGATAACAATCAACTAAAAAGCTCGATACATAGGCTAGCTGTCGAGAGGTGTCGAGCAGTTGTCGAGCTATCTGTCCAGCTTTAGTGAACAGCTTTTCTTCACTTGTTTATTGGTCCAATCTTTATGGCTTTAATACTAGAATTAAACAACATGTTTTTTGAAGTATTAAACACATCCTAGATCTACCCAACTACAAGTAAAGTGCGTTTTGTCAAAGAATTAGCCAATTACACAAAATATGTCCTTAACATTTCTTATGCCACTTCGTCAGTGAACAACGTCTAAAAAGGCTGACAGACCACTTGCTTACCATTAGACAAGGAGAAAAAGAGACCCTAAGGTCAAACATGAAGCATTTCACTCAAGAAACTTTAGAGATGGATGAATCGGATGACAAAGTACAGCTAACAACCTTTAAGGCTGGTTTGAAGTCCAGGGAGTTCGTGGTCTCACTTGCGAAGAGTCCCTCTAAGACGATGGTGGAGATGCTCCTGAAGGCACAAAAGTACATGAACGCCGAGGGCAAAAAAGAAAGTGAACAAATCGTCAAAATACTGACAGGAACAAATGAAAGGATGATAAAACCCCTCGGAAGGTAAAATTCACTCCTTTAGTTATGCTTGTTGATAAAATTTTGGCGCAGATTAAAGATAAACATTACCTCAAATGACCAAGGCCATTGCACTCGTCACCCAATGTGCGTGACAAGAAATATTGCCATTTCCATAAGGATCATGGCCACTACACAAAAAATTGCTGAGACCTAAAGGAGCAAATAAAGGAACTCATCCAGAAAGGGAAGTTGTAGAAATATGTCAAGAAAGGTGACTCCAGCAAATCCAAAGATAATAATAAGGACAAACACGAAGCCTCTCCGAGGGACGAGGACAACACATCCCATCGTCCACAGAGTGCGATAGGGGAGATAAAGATGATCACAGGAGGGCAATCCATAGGAGGATTGTTCAGATCCCTCAAGAAATCACAATAGAGGCAGGAGAACAGCATCCATAGGATACCACCCCTGAAGTAGAGATGGAGAGACAGGGACATCCTTTTTTCAGAAGAAGATGCTAGAGGAGTGAAGTAGCCACATGACGACCCCTTAGTTATAATGCTTATGATAAAGGGGTTCAACATCAGGAGAATCCTTATGGACAACGATAGCTCTGTAAACATCATCTACCTCTCTGCTTTTCAATAGTTGAAGTTGGATCCAGGAAGATTGCATCCCTTCGAGTCCCCTCTCGTCAGCTTCAGTGGGGACAGAGTGTATCCCAAAGGCATAGTGACACTGATGGTTACAGTGGGGTCTTACCCATGACAACTGACTCATCAACTAGACTTCTTGGTGGTAGACTTTCCTTCTTCATACAACATGATCATTGGGAGGCCGACACTCAATTGTTGGAAGGCATCCACGTCCACCTATTGCCTGAAAGTAAAGATCCCAAAGGCAAATCGTCTAGGCAAGGTAAAAGGAGATCAGGTGCTAGTTAGGGAATGCTACCAAGCAGTTTTAGCTGCAAAGGAAAACCATATGTGGATGATCGAGGAGAAAGAGGAAGAGAATGTGGAAGCCTTGGAAACTGTGGAGCTGGTAGACAAAGAGCCAACGAAGACTACAAAAGTAGGGATGACCCTAAGTATAGAGATGAGGAAGAAAATAGTCCCATTCCTCAAGGAGAACCTGGACGTCTTCGCATGGAGCTACGAGGATATGCTAGGCATATCCATAACGAAACCAGAGATGACGAGTCTTCGCTCCAAAACGAAACCAGGCAATCATGGACGAGGTCAACAAACTGTTAGTAGCGGACTTCATTCGCGAGGTCTATTACCCGGACTGGCTAGCCAACGTCGTCCTGGTAAAGAAGGCAAATGGAAAATGGAGGATGTGTGTAGACTTCACGAACCTAAACAAGGCCTGCCCAAATGACAGCTTTCCCCTACTAAGGATAGATCAGCTGGTGGATTCCACAGTAGGGAATAAAATCCTGACATTCATGGACGCATTCTCGGGGTAAAACCATATAAAAATTGTAGAAAAAGACCAAGAGAAAACTACCTTCATCATAAGCTAAGGGCTCTACTACTACAAGGAAATGCCCTTTGGACTAAAAAATGGAGTAACTTAACAGAGGTTAGTAAACAAAATGTTTAGCAAACAAATCAGGAGGAAGATGGAAGCGTACGTGGATGACATGCTCGTCAAGAGCAAGGAAGAGTCTGCTCACTTGGACGACCTCCAAGAGACATTCACTACTCTCAGGCAGTATCAAATGAAGTTGAACTCCAGCAAGTGCACCTTTGGGGTAGCGTCAGGGAAGTTCTTAGGGTTCATGGTTCATCTCTAAAGCAACGGAAAAATGTCTGCCCTTCTTCAAGACACTGAAGCAAGCTTTCACCTAAATGGAAGAGTGTGAAAAGGCCTTCCAGGAGCTCAAACAATATCTGAGCAATGCACCCCTCTTAAGCCCATCCAAAGAAGGAGAAAACCTGTATTTATACTTGGCAGTGTCAGTTACAGCCATGAGCATGACCTTGATTCAGGAGGAAGGCAAAACGCAACTCCCAGTTTGCTATGTCAGTCAAGCCTTCCAAAGAGCTGAAGCAAAGTACCCACGAATCGAAAAGATTGCATTTGCCCTAATTGTAGCTTTACGAAAGTTGCGCCCTTACTTCCAAGCAAATCCTATCCTAGTGATGACGGACCAACCCATAAAGAAGTCCATGAATAAGCCTGAGGTTGCAGGAAGGATGATTTAGTAGGCAATCAAGTTTAGCCAGTCCGACATTGAGTACCACCCCAGGACAGCTATTAAGGCGTAGGCACTAGTAGACTTCATCGTCGAATTCATAATCCCAGATGTGGATGGGCCATCGGACGAAGCAGAAAGATGGATGATCTAGATTGACGGTTTGTCAACCTAGAAGAGGGGCGGAGTAGGGGTCATTATCATCACCCTAAAAGGAGAGATGCTCAAATACAAAGTTCAGCGAACGTTCCCATCCACCAATAAGAAAGCTAAATACAAAGGAATACTAATGGGAATAAAGGTCAAAAAGGCGCTAGAAGCCAAAAACTTGCTTCTTCAAAGCAATTCCAAGTTGCTTGTGAGGCAGATAAAGGGGGAGTATGAAGCAAAAGAGGAAAGAATGAAAAAATACTTGAGGCTAAAGAAGCATTTGGCATAGGAGTTTGATTGGGTAGAATTCACACAGGTCACCAGAAGCTAGAATATGAGGGCCAACGAGCTAGCGAAGCAAGCATCTTCAAAAGCAGGAGCAACGAGTACAGACTTAAAAATGGAAGTCCAGAAACGTCCCAGCATTGAAGAGGTCCTCACCTTCGCAATCCAGAGCAAAAGCAAATAGATGACCCCAATCTCGTCCTACCTCTAGGATAGATGGCTTCCACAGGACGTCGAGGAGGCCAGGAAAGTTAAGAAGAGGGCAACCAGGTTCACAATTCTAAACAACGCCCTGTATAAAAGAGGTTTCTCCACGCCCTACCTGAAGTGCGACGACGAGGGTGAAGCCAAATACATTCTGGAAGAGATCCATGAAGGAATATGTGGAGACCATGCAGGCCCAAGATCCCTGGTAAAAAAGATTGTTAGAACAGGTTACTTCTGGCCTATTATGTAGAAGGACGCAATGGAGTTCGTCAAGAGATGTGACAAATGCTAAAGGTTTGGAAATGTTCAATGCATCCCAGTACAGAGACTAGCACCAATAGCCTCCCTATGGCCATTTGCCCAATGAGGGATTGACATCATCGGTCTATTATCCCAAGGTAAGAGATAGGTAAAAATTTTATAGGTCACTATTGACTATTTCACAAAATGGGTTGAAGCAGAGGCACTATCAACCATCACGGAGGCAAAGATCCAGAACTTCGTGTGGAAGAACATAGTTTGCAGATTCAGGATACCATGGACGATCATATCGGAAAATGGGCGGCAGCTTGATAGTCAAAGTTTCAGGGACTTTTGCTCAAGGATAGGGATCAAGAACCAATTCTCGTCCCTAAGTCACCCACAAGCCAATGGTCAGACGGAAGTGACAAACCAAACACTGCTCAAGATCATCAAAACTTGGTTGGAAGATGTAAAGGGCGCTTGGCCAGAGGAGTTACCCAATGTCCTATGGGCATACAAGACTATAGTAAGAACCCCAACATAAGAAACCCCCTTCAGACTCACATATGGCATAGAAGCAGTAATCCCAGTAGAAGTGGGAATTACAAGCATGAGACGAGAAGTCTTCCTTGAAGGCAGCAATGATGATCAGCTGAGAGTCAACCTGGATTGTTTGGACGAAGTTAGAGATGAAGCATCCCATACGATGATGAGGTACCAATAGAAGATGGCAGAGTACTACAACAAAAGAGTGAAGCTCAAACGACTTAACATAGGAGATCTCGTCCTACGTAAAGTCAGACCTGCTATTAAGGACCTGACCTAAGGGAAGCTTAGCCCAACCTAGGAAGGGCCTCATAAGGTCACCCATTATTCCAAGCAAGGCAGCTATCACCTAGAAACGCTGGACGGGAAGAAACTACCACAACCATGGAATATTGAGCATTTGAAGAGGTACCATCAATAAATATAATGGACGATTGTATTCATGTTTTGAAACAAAGCAATAAAAGTACTATTTAGTTAACATTTCAATGCACTGTATACAAGTCAAGAAGTCTAATATATATATATATATATATATATTTGGCTAAGTAATAAGATTTCGCCAAGACCAATGTAAATTACTAACGAAGCCAAGTGACAAGATCCCTTAAATGGGTGTAAGTCACCTAAAAATTGGCTAAGTAATAAGATTCCTCCTAGACGGATGTAAATTACTGACGAGGCCAAGTGACAATCCCTTAAAAGGGTGTAAGTCACCTAAAAATTGGCTAAGTAATAAGATTCTACCTAGACGGATGTAAATTACTAACGTGGCCAAGTGACAATCCCTTAAATGGTTATAATTCACCTAAAACTGGCTAAGTAATGAAATTCCGCCTAGACAGATGTAAGCCTAATCTAAGGTTAAACAGGCAAAGATGCATGCAAAAAGCATGAACCACATATGGATAAAAAGTGTTAAGCATAATGAAGAACAAACCAATGGAAGCAGGAAAGTAAGCAGGTAAACATGAATATATTTTGTCTGAATTAAAAGCCCAAAAATACCGAGCAACAAATATTGTTCTGGAGATAGAATTAAAATCCCAAAAACACCAGGCAAGAAATATTTTTTTGGCATTAGAATGAAAAGCCCAAAATGTACTGGGCACCAGAAAAAAAAAAAAAGCCCAGGTTCAAATGCCAGGCTCTCCTCCATTAGCTTCAGTAGGCTCTGGAACATTTCCCTCGAGAGCAACAATAGCAACTTGAGCAGCCTGGACAGCCTCGTTCGCAGCCATCTCTTTGTCCACAGCCTCGAAGTCCAAGTTCTCCAGGTCCACGTTAGTAGGGTGCTCGACGAGATATCGCCACAAGAGCTTGAAGCCCTTGTTGTACTAGCTGAAGAGCACAGTATTGTACTCGTCAATCTGTTGGAAAGCCTCGACAGACTTAACGACAATAGTTTTCACCCTTTCCCTTACAGCCTAGAGTTGCTCATCCTTCTCTAAGGTCAGCTGCTTCTCCGCCCTCAAATCATTAGACAAGACCCTCGCCTTTTCCTTGGCAGTATTGGCCTCATCCATGATCGAGATAAGGTCTTTCCTCAACTTTGAAAGCTCTACCTCCATACCCTTCACCTTGGACTCCGCGAATGAAGCCTTAGCCTCCTAGTTCGTGTACTCTGAGGTTATGTGAATGGTTTTCCCTAAAACCTGAAAGGAAGTTCCAACTTTCAGAACCATGTGAAAAGAGAGAAAGTGAAAAGCAAATTGCACAAGTGTATTACCTGGATGAGCTTATGGATGTGATGACCCACTAACTTGTTGGAGGGCACTCTAAAAAGGGCCTTCAGCTCGACAGTAGTGAAGGCATCCTGCGCCCTCGACAGTGCAAGGCTAGCATCGTCCCAAACACTGGACGATTGTGAGGAAGCCTTCTCCTTCCCCTTATCCACCATGTGTGGCTTCTTCATCCGCGGGGTAATTTCCTCCACCGACATAGCCGGAGAAGTCGTCCCTGTCACCTTAGGGACGGAGGTAGCAAGGGTGGCAGGAGTCCCTTTCTCCACAATTCGCACCACCTTCTTCCAAAGGCTGGAAATAAGCTCGTTCTTCTTCACCCTCATCTTGGTGAACATCTCTTGGTTGAATTTCGTCATCATCTCTATGGAAGAGAAACACTTAGTTAAAAAAGAAAAAAAATTGAGAAGAGAGCAACGAAGCAAATGGACACTCACTCTTCTCTTTAATCTCTATAGCACGCAGAATGTAGGCAGAAGGCTTTGGACCAAGGCAATGACGAGCCAAGGTTTGTGGGTCAACCAAGTTGTCAAAATCGTCAATCGTCTTCGCGTACTTTACAGCTGCCTCGACACAATGCCTGTACCTACTCTTGAGCTTTGGATGCTTCTTAACTACATAGACACAACAAACAGGAAAGTTAGTAACGATAATATATATATATATATATATAAAGGAAAAGAACAAAGAATGAAAGAGGACTTGCACAAAGACAATGCACCTAGACTCGAAACTCTCCAACGACGGAACAACCTAGGGACTTCACCCTAAACTTCATCAGAAGGAGTCTTCCAATCATCCTTAGACACAAAGAAGAATCGAGATTTCCAATATCTGAAGGATGACGGTAGATCAGTGATGATCCTAGCGTTCCTGACCTAGGGCACCAACTCATAGTACCCATACTCTTTGGACTCTATTAAACGATATAGGTAAGTGAACTCATCCACCTTGATCATGTCTCCTTCGATGGTAGCCAGCCATATCTGCAAATAACTGATCACTATCCTTCATAAGTTTGGCATAAGTTGCCCAGGAGTAATGTTGAAATGACTTAAAAGCTCCATAATGAATGGGTGGACGGGAAACCTAAGCCCGCACTAGAAAGCAGCTTCGTAGAAGCACACCTCCCCAGGTGAAAAGTGGCAGGCTCGTTCCTCTTTATAAGGACACGGAATCCTAACCATCTCGAGAAATTGAAACCTATCCCTAAACCTAGAGAGGGTCTCAGTGTCTAGGCCACACTCCTCCTTGAGGGTAGAAAAGGCCCTGATCTCCTTTGGGCCAAAAGCTACATTGTCTTCCCTTACCTCAACAAGGTTGTCGCTAGACGACAACCCCATCTTAAGCTCACTGGATCTCACCTCCGACGTCACTCTCTGCTCACCCACTAATTCCTTAAACCAATCAACAGATTGACGGAGTAAGGGGAATAGATTAGCTAACACTACACTTAAGCTACTACCCCTAAACATAAAACCTTCAACTAAAGGGCAAAAGGTGCAAGAAACTCTTAGAGAAGCCCTCAAACGCATAAAGAGAAATGAGACAGAGGGGAAAAGTATCCTAACTTCAGAGCTACCAACCATGGTGTTAGGATATATGTGGTTCACATGTTAAGAACATATGTCATGATTTTATGTAATTGGCTAATCCTTTGATAAAACGCACTTTACTTGTAATTGGGTAGCTCTAGGATGTGTTTAAATACTTCAAGAAACAAGGTTTCAAGATCAAGTGTTAAAGTCATCAAGTCTATCCAAGAAACAAACTGAGAAGTGCAAATTCATTAAGTCTCGATAGCTGGCTCGACAGCTGCATCTATCAAGGCTTAAGGAAGCTGTTCAGCCCATGGCTCGACACTTGCTCGACAGCTTATATGTCGAGATTTAAGAAATTCAGAATTTTGATATGATTTTTTGGAATCCGTGATTATGTGTTTAGGTCTTCTTTTCTCCTAACCCTAAACATATAAAATGATTATTTTAAGGGCCGTCAAGTAATTCACAAGTTGCACAAGCATTGAGCAAACTCTGTTCAAGCAAATTGTGACCGTAGACGAAGTTCTTACCCTTAGTTCATCTCTTTCTCTTGAAGAAGTTGCTATGTATGTGCACCGTAGGGTTTTGTAACCAAGCATCTTCTTGATCTTCATCGTGTGGATGAACTAAAGAACTTTGCAGCCAACAACCTTCTTAGTTGGTGATTGAAATCACATACTGGGATCTGTACAATTTGTTAGTCACGTACTTGGGAGCCGTGCATCAAAAGGGGGAAACTGTCACTACAGAACAAGTCAAATTGGGTATTGGGGTAAGGGTTCAACTGTAGGTTGGTAAGGTACTTGGGATTCCTTTACTTGAAACCACCGTTAGGTTTTCTCCATTCGTAAACAAATCGCCGTGTCATTTATTTTCCATTGCATAATTAGTTTATTGGTGATTTGTTTGTGTTACCACGCCTTTACATGTTAATTTGATTAATTAATAACTTGGCTAATTAATTAATTAATTCAATCACAAGAGGTCAATTCATTTTTGGCCTATCAAGGGGTATTAGAGCAGGCACACTCTTATTAGGGTTTAATCTTTGTTGTGTTGATCCATTGACCCCTATTTTTCGTGGATAGAGGACAATCATTAATTATACCTCCTTTATTTGATGGCACTAACTATGCATACTAGAAAGTACGCATGCGAGCTTTCTTGTAATCTTTAGATGAGAAAGTGTGGCAAGCTGTGGAGATTGGCTGGACTAAGCCTACAGAAGCGCCGGCCGATTGAGATGATGCCAAGATCAAGGCAGCAAACTTCAACAGCAGAGCATTGAATGCGTTGTTCAGTGCGATCACCAATGAGGAGTTCAAGAAGACATCCTCAACTGAAATTGCCAAGGAGGCTTGGACCATCCTCTAGACAACCTATGAGGGAACTAAGGCTATCAAAGACTCAAAGCTTTAAAGGCTTACTACATGAGGAGTTCAAGAAGACATCCTCAACTGAAACTGCCAAGGAGGCTTGGACCATCCTCTAGACAACCTATGAGGGAACTAAGGCTATCAAAGACTCAAAGCTTTAGAGGCTTACTACATGCTTTGAAGAGATTAAGATGGAGGAGGATGAGTTGTTCGACGAGTTCTATGCCAAGCTTAAGGACATAGTGAACTCAGCCTTCAATCTTGGGGAAACCATTCCTAAACCCAAGATTGTAAGGAAGGTGCTCAGATCTCTACCCGAGAGATTCCATGCCAAGATCACGACAATAGAGAAATCAAAGGATATTGACAAGATTCTTTTGATTGAGCTAGTTGGAAACTTGTAGACCTACGAGCTAGGATTGACAAGGATTGGCAAGACGGGTAATGGCAAGAGCATGGCACTGAAGGCCAACAACAGTGAGGCAGATAAGTCTTCAGATGATGAAGATTCCAAGATGAAGTCCTACATCACCAAGCAGTTCAAGAAGTTTATGAAGAACACAAATGGAAAGGGCTTCGACGAGGACCGCAGGCAATCCAGTTCTTCTCAGTTTAAAGGCCAAGACAAAGGGAAGAAGGATGCTAAGGAAGATGGTCAATACACTATTCCCGTAGGACCTAAGTGCTTTGGGTGTCAAGGCTTCAGTCACATGAAACATGAGTGTCCTACATATCTCAAGAGCATTGGGAAGAGCAAGGCACTTGCTGCTACCTTGAGTGACACCGAGCCTGAGGATGATTTTGACAATAAGGATGACGGAATCTTGAATGCCTTCACTGCCACTATTAATCCTACTGATGGGATTGTTGAAGATGTGGTTGAAGAAAAGGAATTGGTGGAATCCAAGTTTGAGAAGATGGATGATCAAGATGACATCCATACAGCCTATGAGAAACTGTACAAGCTTTCTAAGAAGCATGAGAAACTATATAGGCTAACCACCAAAAAGCTCAATGATGTGGAACTTGACTGTAAGGAGCTTTTCACAAAGTTTGATGAGGCTAATCAGACTATTGGAGCATTGAGGTTCGAGAACACTTTTCTGGTTGAGAAGACCAAGAAGCTTGAAGCGGAGCTATTTCAAGTCAGAGCTCAATTGGAGAGGACTTCAAGTGCAAAGCTTGATGAGATACTCAACCTTTAGAAATCTGCTTCTAACTGAACAGGTTTAGGGTATGGTCTCTTTTCCTCTAATATTGCTTCTTCTAGTACTACTATTTTTGTACCTCCTGCTAATAATGTTAAAATTGAGAATAATGAGATTAAAATTAAATTAGCTAGTGAGAACATAAACAAAGGTAAATCTATCTTAGGAGCACCCCCTAAGCAAGATAAGAATGAACCTAAGAACCCTAGGGCTAAAAAGGCTAACTTTCAAAAGCCTAAACAGAAGAAGTAGCATCTTTGTCACCATTGTGGAATTGCCGGTCATACTCGACCAAATTGCTACAAGTGGCTAGCCACTTAACAAAGCAACGGCAAGACAGCATCTGGGAACCAGAACCAACTTCAATCCTCTCTTGCTCGCTTTGAAGATCTTCTCAAAGCCCTCATGTTCCTTTCGAACTTGAACGGTTTTAATTCTTCCCCTTCACCGCCGGTTCAAGGGTTTAATCAAAGGAAAGGGTCTTCTAGGGTGTGGAAGGAAAAAGGATCCAAGTGATTCTGTCACTTTTCTCTCTCTTTTCTTGTTTTTGTGTGTGCATTACTTACGTGTTTTGCTTTCATGTTTTGAGTCAGTCTAGTTTTTATGCTTTGATTGTTTAACATGTTTTTTTTTAAGTTATTTTCTTTAGTTTTTCTTTGTTTTGTTTTTCATATAAAAAAAAATGAAAAATTAGAAAAATACAAAAACAATGTGTTTTGTGTACATTGGTACTTGTGTACCTTGGATGGCCATTGAAACAAAGTCTTCTAAACTTTGTATCTCTTGTAGCTTAGATGAGCATCTCCATGCACAACTAAGCAAATGAGGTTTGTGGCTCATATTTGGGATGAGTAAGATTAAGTTATCTCTTATACTTAACACTCATATCACTCTTTTTTACAGGAAGGACTAGAAAATCCTAAGAGAAAGGCATAAATAACCATTTCAACACTATTGCCCGCCAATCATAATATGACACTTATATGCTTCGGAAGGCATAAATAACCATCTCACCACTATTGCCCGCCAATCATAATATAACACTTATATGTTTCAACATAGCAAAAGTGCAGTGTCAATGACATTTGTGTGCTTAGGCATAGCAAAATTGGAATGTCAAATATCATTGGGTATTTCTTTTCTCTCTCTTATATACCCATGTATGATATGCTTAAAAGAAAAAATATGCAAAGAAAAATCAAAAGCAAAAAGATCAAAAATGCTTTAAAAATGATTGCAAGCATGTATTCTAGGAGATGTGGGAGTTATAGGATGTACCTTGAAGGTGATAGTCTCCATCAAGTAGTTATGATCGCGTGTGAGTTAAAGTGATTTTCTCATATCTCAAATCGTCATAAAATGTATACAGTTATGCAATCTTGCGATGTTTTTCACACACAACACGCAATATTCTTTGCTACTTTTGATACATGTAGGTACAATGTGATTTAGCCATCACAAGATTTTACATTTGTTAATGTATGCTCACTAAACTGTCTTGACTTGTTTTTGGAATATAAAATTGGTGAGACTTGTTTAGTGTGTGTGTGTGTGTGTTTTTGAGATCCATGTGCTTAAAAATCTTTGTTGAATTGAAAGCATAATATGCTGTTTGGATCATTGGTTGAGTTGCATGCTTGATTGCATTCATATTTGTGTTTTTCTCTTCTTGAAATTTTTTTTGAAAAGCTGGCTCGACACCTCCTCGATAGCTAGCTATCTGTCGAGCTTCCTAAGCTTTTTCTTATCGCAATCTCGCCAGCACCTCGACACCTTGTGGATCGATAGAGAAAGTTTCTGTCCCCTCGATAGCTTTTCGACACCTGGTGGATCGATAGAGCTTCATCTCTTGCTTTTGGTGTTTCTTTCCTCGACAGCTTCTCGACACATGATCTGTCGATGTTGTTTTTCTCGACACCTACTCGATAGATTCCTCAACACCACCTAGACACCTCATTTGTCGAGATTTACTGAAGGTTCTATTTAAGCTCCTTGTGCGATCCGCCTGTCATTTTCTCGATATCTCTCTCGATTGATCTCTGTTTTCTCTCCCAAACACTCTCTTCTCTCCCTCAAATTTGTTCTAAGGTTTCTTCAAGCTTCACCAAGCTTTTCTTCACGTGGTAAGCTTCTATTCTCTTGCATTTCATGCATTCATGTTTTTGAAACCTAAGTTCTGGGATATTTTCAAAATTGATGAGATATTGTTGAAATTTTGGGTTAGTTTTTTGAAGATTTGATCTTAAAAACTTCATGCATTGCATTACATTTGCAATTATAACAGTATTATCATGCATTAGATGTGTGCAATCTCTTTGAGTGTTGATAGGATTGGATTGGGCTAAGCCCATGATGTATTTACTTTGCATGTCACATGTTCATGCATTATCCATGCAGATGTACTTCTTTTCACATATTCATATTATTGTGAACTATTTTGGGACTTTTCTGATTGTCTTTTCCTCTCTCTCCCTCTCTTTCTGTTTACGTTAGTCGTGTCTATGGCATCTAAGTGTAAATCTACTCCGGCTCGAAACCCTCTTCGTTCTGGTGCTTCTTCATCTTCTGATCATGCACCTCTTTCTCTTTGGTTCCGTGATGATGATGCTCACAAGGCATTTTCGAAGAACTTTTCCCGATGAGGCGTTCATTCAGAGCGCCGAGTCATTTTGGGTCATTTTGTTGACACCGACCTTCCCACTATCATTCACAGTCAGGAATGGGATTCTCTTTGTGACGAGCCTGTCACTTGTCCTCTTGTGTTGATTCAGGAGTTCTACTCCAACATGAATGGGATTGACTGTTTCGTACCTCATTTCGCTACTCGTGTTAGAGGTGTTTCTATTCCTGTCACACCACAGCTTGTTGTGGATGTGCTTAGGGATCCTAGGATAGAGTTTCCCGACTATCCTTCCTGTGAGCATCTGAGGACTGTGTTTAAGGATGAGCTCATGTCCGCTTTTTGTGAGCATCCTTCAAAGTGAGCGCTAGTTCACTTATTGTTCGGCCTTTGCTAAAGGCCCGCGGTTTTTGAACATGGTGATGACCTTTGTACTTTATCCTCTCTCACACTACAACTCTATTACGAAGTCTCGTGCTCGTTTCTTGTTATCCCTTCTTGAGCATCTTACCGTAGACTTCCCCTCCCACTTTATTTTGTCTTTGATAGATGTTTTTCAGGGTTTGGCGTCCCATGATAAGCTCATCTTTCCTTCTGCTATCACAAGGATTTTACACCACTTTTCCGTCCCTTTTCCTGCGTCCAACCCCTTCACTTTCATGTGTGCCATAGACGCTGCTACTGTAAAACGTAGTGAGGTGCAATTTAGGTCAGACAACAGGATTTTGCACTTCCCTCCCATCCAAATCCATCTCGTTCTGCTCGACCCACATCCGCTCCCTCTTCTTCTTCGGGTGTTGTGACTCTTGGAGACATCACGGCGTAGTTGCAGCAGATGGATGCTCACCTCGATGCACTCTCTACGGAGTTGTATCAGGTGAATGTTCGTGTTGATCATATAGCACGGTGGCAGGTGACCATGGGCGGTTTTCCTTCTGAGGCTTCTCCTCCACCACCTCCTCCCGTGGCTTCTGAGGATGAGGATGATGATGACAGTGATGACGATGATGCTTCAGATGATGATGATGGAGATGCTAGCTCTACCGATTAGATGTCTACTTGACACTCTTACCCTTTGTCATTCGTGACAAAAAGGGGAAGTAGTTTTGGATATGAGAGTAGTCATTCTTAGGGGGAGAGTTATGGTTAGGGGGAATGTTGTTGAGTGCTGAGGGATATAGTGAGGATATTATGTATCTTTTTCTTTCCTTTCTTTTATAGATACATTATTCTTGTACATGAGGTCTTGTGACCATTTATGACATACATTGTACTTATCTCTTTCTTTATGTTGATGTATGTTGTTTCTTTCACCTATCCTTTCATGTGTTGTTTCTTTTCTCCCTTTATACACATGCTTCTTATTACTTGTATGCAATCTATTATTTCTGTTTCACACAAAGATGTCTGTATGAGTTTTGTTTAAAGTGTTTCAGAAATATAGGTTGTCAAAGTCTACTTGCCATAAACACTCTTCTTGCAAAGTTTTTCAAGAGTTTGTGTCAGGATAGATTTTATTATATTCAATAAGTGAATATGAGTTAAGTGATTTATGACTTTTCTCATATGTTCATTTGTTTGTTGTGGTTTTGTCATGGATTGCCAAAGGAAGAGATTGTTAGCACATATGTGGTTCACATGTTAAGAACATATGTCATGATTTTATGTAATTGACTAATTCTTTGACAAAACGCGCTTTACTTGTAATTGGGTAGTTCTAGGATGTGTTCAAATACTTCAAGAAAAAAGATTTCAAGATCAAGTGTTGAAGTCATCAAGTCTGTCCAAGAAACAAACTGAGAAGTGCAAATTTATTAAGTCTCGATAGCTGGCTCGACAGCTGCATCTATCAAGGCTTAAGGCAAAGATACAGTAGCTTCTTTCAGAAAGAATAAGACATCGGTCACCTTTTGTATGTGTTCTTCTTGTATTCTCTTATGTGACGGCCTCTAAAATAAGTCTTATATATGTTTAGGGTTGTGAGAAAAGAAACCCTACACATACATGTCAGCATGGGCCGAAAATCAGATCTAAAAATTTGAATTTCCGTAACCTCGATAGATACCTCGATAGCTAGTATTTGTCGAGCCTCATTAAACCTTGATAGATAGCTATCTGTCGAGCTATTTATCCAGCTTTAGTGAACATCTTTTCTTCACTTGGTTCTTGGTCCAATCTTCATGACTTTAATACTAGACTTGAACAACATGTTTCTTGAAGTATTAAACACATCCTAGATCTACCCAAATACAAATAAAGTGCGTTTTGTCAAAGGATTAGCCAATTACACAAAATATGTCATTAATAATCTCCCCCTTTGACAGTCCGTGACAAAACCACAACAAACAAATGAACATATGAGAGAAGTCATAAATCACTCAACTTATATTCACTTGTTGAATACAATAAAATCTATCATAACACAAACTCTTGAAAAACTTTGCAAGAAGAGAGTTTATGGCAAGTAGACTTTAACAACCTGTATTTCTGAAACACTTTAAACAAAACTCATGAAGGCATCTTTGTGTGAAATGGAAATATAAGATTGCATACAAGAATAAAAAGCATGTGCATAAAGGGAGAAAAGAAACAACATATGTAAAGGTAGGTGAAGAAGACATACATCATCATAAATATATCAAAGATGAGCACAATGTATGTAAACATGGTCACAAGACCAATGTACATGAAAAAGGAGGTAAGCACTCCCCCTAACAAGATGAAACACATCTCCCCCTTATAGAGGCATGTATTTCTCTCCCTAACTTGTAGAATCTTCAAAAAAAAAAAAAAAAAAAAAAAAAAAAAAACCACATATTATCCAAAATTTCTCCCCCTTTGTCATGATTGACAAAAGGTACAAGAAACTAAAAAGCTTTACTCGAGAAACATAAAGATGATCAAGGGGGCACAAGAAATCCATATAAATGCATGAATGTAATGAAACAAGATGCTATGGATGACAAGAGAAAAGAAAGATGCAAAACTTGTGAAAAACAATGCATGCAAAAAAAATCTCGATGGATCGAGAAGTTGTCAAGAAGCTATCAAGAGGACAGAAAGGTGCTCGATCGATCGACCTAGCTATCGAGAGGTGTCGAGATTACGATAAAGAAAATCAATTGAAAATCTCGACAGATAGGCTAGGTATCGAGAGGTGTCGAGAAGGAGTCGAGATTGCTTAAAAACAATTTTTCAAGAAGAGAAAAACACAGATATGAATGCAATCAAGCATGCAACACAACCAAAAATCCAAACATCATTTTAACCTCTCAAAAACATTTCTCAACAACAATTTTAAGCACATAGATCCCAAAACACACACATACACACTAAACAAGTCTAACCAATTTTATATATCAAAAATAAGTTAAGACAGTTTAGTGAGCATACATTAACACATGTAAACCTTGTAATGGCCAAATCATATTGTACCTGCACATGTATCAAGAGTAGCAAAGAATATTGCGTGTTGTGTATGAAAAACATCTCAAGATTGCACAAGTGTGTACATGTTATGACGATTTGAGATATGAGAAAAATACTTTAACTCACACACAATCATAACTGTTTGATGGGGACTATCACCTTCGAGGTATATTCTATAACTCTCACATCTCCTAGAATACACACTTGCAATCATATATAAAGCATTTTGTTCTTTTTGCTTTTTATTTTGCTTTGCATATTTTTCTTTTTAAGCAAATTATGCATGGGCATATAAGAGAGAGAAAAGAAATACCCAATTATGTTAAGCATTTGACATTCCAATTTTGCTATGCCTAAGCACACAAATGTTATTGACATTGCACTTTTGCTTTGCCGAAGCATACAGATGTCATTTCATGATTGGCGGGCAATAGTAGTGAAATGGTTATTTATGCCTTTCTCTTAGGATTTTCTAATCCTTCTTGTCAAAAAGAGTGATACGAGTGTTAAGTACAAGAGATGACTTAATCTTACTCATCACAAACATGAGCCACAAAGTTCACTTACTTAGTTGTGCATAGAGATGCTTATCTAAGCTACAAGAGATATAAAGTTTAGAAAATTTTGTTTCAATGGCCATCCAAGGTACACAAGTATCAATATACACAAACACACACTGTTTTTGTATTTTTCTGATTTTTCCTTTTTATTTTTATTTTGAAAACAAAGCAAAATAAAACTAAACAACCAAACAAAAACATAAAAAACAACATGAAAGCATGAAAGAAATATGCATATGTATGAAGGCATGATAAAAGGGTGCAAATGCATGAAAGCATGATTCCAAAAGTAGACAAGAAATCAAGCAAAGAGAGTCCTACTTTAGACAGAAAGAATTAAAGCAGAGGACAAACAAAAAAGACAATTAAGTCTTAGACTCCTTTCTCACTCACACAGCACGAGTCTTTGGCCGTGAAGATGAAAAGGCACATGTCTTAGTATGTCTACTAAAGGATATAAAAGAATTAGAATTCTCCTGAAATTGAGTTAAAAAGCTTAAGACTTTTAATAACTCTCCAAACAAAGGTGTAGGTCCTTGAAAGGAAACCTGTGACCATTTAGACAATTGCTTATGAGGATACAACTTAAAGCAATTAGGACGAATGTGTCCAGAAACACCACAATAGTGACAAAAATGAGGTTTAGCAAAGGATTTAGAATTAGTCAAATCAGTTTTGGATTTCATACCTTTATTACCTTTCTTAGATTGTGGCACAAAGATAATCATTGATCCAAAAGCCGTGGAAGAGGAGGGGCCAGAGGAAACAACATATCCTATGTCAGTCTTATCAGAACTAGGCTTTTGAGCACTCAAGACCTCATCAAGCTTTGCACTAGGGGTCCGTTTGGATATTGTTGAAAATTGAAAACTGAAACTGAAAACAGAAAAATACTGTAGCAAAATAATTTTTAAATGTGTGAATAATACCGTGGGACCCATTTTTAATGAAAAAATTGCTGAAAAGTGAAATTTGTGGGTCCGTGAACAGTACACGATGTGCACTGATTAGCTAAAAAAAGTTTGAAAAGTCAAAATTTGCAGTTACTGTTCATTGAACAGTACATGAACAGTAACGCAAGTCTAAAAAACGTGTGAAAAAAAAAAAGGGGGGAAAAATGCAAACACGCTGGAAATCAGCGCAATCCAAACGTAGCTTAGATATCCTCTTTATTTGAGTTCTAGCTTGACTAAGCTTAACCTCAAGATTCTTGACCTTCTCTTCTAATGAGGTGTTCTTCACAACAAGAGTCTCAACTAACCTTGTAGTCTCATTTAGTTTGACTAATAGATCAGTTTTTTTAGTTTTTACCTCATTAAGCTCTTTTTTACAAAGATAAGAAGTCTTTTCAGATTTTATAAATTCAATGCATAGCTTATCATAAGCTTCTTGAAGGGTCATCTTCTTAGGTACTTCATCATCAGAAGAGTCCTCATTGTCATTAGCATTCTCCACAATTACCTTATCGGTTGAGAAAGCAAAGGCCATAATGTAACTACATTCATCCACATACTCATTAGAAGACTCATTCTCAGTATCACTCCAAGTAGCAACCAACCCTTTTATCTTTTGACTCCTTGGTCTTTTCCTTCATAAGGTTGTTTGGGCATTCTATCCTTATTTGGCCAAAACCTTTGCACTCATAGCATTGGATGAGGGGTTTCTCACTCTTACCCTTCCTAGAGGATTTAGATTTCCTAGGAGGTTTACCCTTATCCTTTTTCCTGAACTGAAGAAGAATGATAATCTCATCAGTTATAAAGGTTATATCCTCATCCTCATCATCATCTCTTCACTTTCATCTTCATCTTCGAAGTCCTCAATCTCTTGCTCTATACCCTTAAGAGCTAAGTTTTTACTCTTTCCACCATTTCCCCTTGAGCCTAATCCTATCTCATAGGTTGAAGATTCCCTACAAGCTCAGTCAAAGGAAGTTGATCAATGTCCTTCACTTCTTCAATGGTAGTGATCTTGGCATGGAATCTTTCAGGTAAGGACCTAAGGATTTTTCTAACAATCTTGGATTTTGCTATAGATTCTCCAAGATTGAAGGCAGAATTCACAATATCCATGAGTTTAGCATAGAACTCATCAAAGGTCTCATCCTTCTCCATCCTTATTTCTTCAAAACTACTTGTGAGTCTTTGAAACTTCACAGTCTTTATTACCTTCGTACGTTCATAGGTGGTTTCAAGAATGATCTATGCTTCCTTGGTAACTTCCGTGGATGATATTTTCTTGAATTCCTCATTGGTCACCTCACAAAACAAGGCATTGAAAGCCCTATTGTTGAAATTTGCCACTATGATTGTTGCATCATCCTAATTCACCAGCGCTTCCTTTGGCTTAATCCAGCCAACTTCAACAGCTTGCCATACCTGTTCACCTAGAGCCTCCAAAAAAACGTTCATACGAACTTTCCAGTACGCATAATTAGTTCCATTAAATAAATGAGGAATCAAAAGAGATTGTCCACGATCCATGACAACAGGGGTCAATGATCACACTTAGGAAATTAATCCACTTGTTGGAAAATTTAGACCTCGGTTGAAAGAATTAACAAATTTTAAACTCAAGTTGTTAATTAGATTTATTATGAATAAAACTTGTTAAAACAAACAAACATCAATATCATGTCAAAATCATGCAGCAGAAAAAATAAATAAGACAAGATATGATGACCAAGAAAACCAATGAAACAAACTAGTTTCACAGTAAAAAACTTGGGGGAAACCTTCTCGAAAAGCAATTCACTATAGTAAAGAGAAGTTTCAAATCTAGTACAAAACCTTTGTTCCTAGACTCTACAATCCCCGTAGATGAACTTACAACACAAACCTTCTACCGCTTCAGAACCTCTGAACTCTTCAATATATAAATGCCACCCTTTTGCATGAATCTCAATATGTGACTAACCAATGATGCACGGCTCTCAGTATGTGACTAACACACTGTGAGAGTGATCTTTTTTGTGACACTCAGGCCCAAGGATCCCAGGCCTAAATAAAAAGGGGGATTTGGTGAACCGGGCCTTGACTCACCGCAGCTAACGAGCTGTTTAAGAATCAAGTGGGATGCAGAGGATGCTCCTGACAATATAAAAAAGTGACAAGCAAGGATATCGAAGAGTTCCAAAAATTAACAAGGTAAATTCAGAAGGAAAGAAGTAGGATTAGCAAAGTGATAAAAAAAAATAATGCTGTGGGGATCCTGGGAAATATGAAGCAATGTTTCATTAATACATCATCTGTTTGATTATAGGAAGCTCACTAGGACGTGATACAAGGTTCAATCAAGCTCAAAAATTGCATTCTTGAATGACTATTTCAGCCTTCAAAACTTGCAAAGTTTGATTCTCGTTGAATCCGAGCATGTGCAATAATGGCTTTTACAGGATGCCGGGAAGCAATATTTGTTTTTCCCTTAGTATTTTCTCTTCTGCACAGATTTTCTGATAGTTTTCTCTTGAGAATTTCTTCTTTCTGGTGTTTCTCTCCTTTTTTCGCTGCTTTTTCTTCACAACCCATCCCCTCCTTTTATAATGGAGTTTTTTGGTCTTCTTGGGGAATTGTTGGTTCCCCTGTTTTGCTTTTTTACAAACAGAGCATGTCCTGTTCCCATCGTCTCGGTAAGTCCCTTTTCCGTTTTTTCTCATTCTTTCCTTCCTTCAGCTCTGATTCTTTTGAAAGTTCCTGGTTGACATCTTCTTTGGGACGTGCTGAGGTATGACCTTCTCGGCATCTCCATTTTTGGCGTCTTCCACTTTTCCCTTTTCTTTCCTATTTGGGCGGAATCCTGTTCTACCATTTTGAAAGTCATTTGCTATCATTCTTCTTCCCTGTCCTAGTTCCCCGAGGCCTTTTCTGTTTGTGCCATGAGAGGTCGCTCGCGTTCTTTTTGCTTTTGTTTCTTGTTTTCTTCTTCTGTCTTTTTCTATCGAGCTGTCCCAGTCTTCCTTTTTTCTTTGTGCTTGAAGGGATCCGCGCCTATTGATGGTTCCTGAGGATCCTTGCTTCTTATACTTTGTCGTGGTCCCTTTTTTTTGGATGCTTCTTTTTCTGGGCTTCAGGATCCTCTGGGCCTTTCTTTTATTCTCTCATGGGTCTCCTGTATCTATTACTTTGGGCTTAGCTTGAATTTTCCTTTTGGGCTTGACTTATTCTTTTTGGGCTTATTTCACTATGACCCTTTTTTAGACCTCAACATTTAGCCCCCCGAGCTCGTGGGTTGCCTGAAGCCCACGCGTGAGTGATTTAGGTTTCCTAAGATTTTCGTGGGATCCCCTTTTTCTCAACTTCTACTGAGTTCCCTTCCTTTTTACTTGGGATCCCAGCCCTTTTCTGCTGCTTTTGGTCACCTCCTTTTTGCGTGTCGCGTTCCCTTATAATTATTACTTTTTGCAGCTTCCTCTTTACACGGGACGTGGCAGTTGAGTATTTGAGGTAAAACTCCTCTACCCACTTTTCTTGTTGTTGACCTTCATCTAGAGAGAAAGGCTGCAAGTCCTCCTGTCTCTGCAAGTGGTGACACAGTGATGGGGGACGCCTCGAAAGTGGCTACCTCAGATCTTGATTCAAGACTTTCCTCCTTCCTGGCTCGCTTTGATCTCACGGAATTTAACAGTCTTCCTGCCAGCCATTTCCATGTTTTTGGGTCTTCCTATGACAGCTTCCTGCGCTTCTCTGTTCCTGTTGAAGGCCTGCCGCTGTTAGAGAGTCTGCTTAAGAGTCATGGGGATTTCACTAATGGCTTCAGGGGAGGCGTTTTTCTGGGCAATATTTTGATGGAATTGCTATGTGCTGTGTTGGTTTCCCTGAGGAATTCTTCTGTAGATTCTTTGTCTGAAGAAAAGTTTCTGGAGTGGAGAGGGGTGGTGCAAGACCTTCTGGAGGCCAAGTTCAATTTGTCTTTTCTGCTGGATCACTTGCGTCTACTGGCTCATATGCTGTTTCAGAGGCAATCATTCAAGAGTATAGACACTGAGATAGCTGCTGCTGAGGAAGCTATGGCTCATGCTCACAAGGTTTTACAAGACTTGAAGGTCAAGCGGTAGAGGATCCTTTCTACTTTGACTATGCCTGTTATTTCCCCGGATGCCTCCCTGTTGGCCAGCCTCATTCCTTAGCTTATTTTAGATTTACATAAACAATTTGGGGTTGTATAAATTTTTTTTTTGAACATTGCTCTACTCTTTGTTTTTTTTTTTTTTTTTTTTGTGTTTCAAAACTGCTTCTCATTTCTTAGTATGTGAATCTGCTTTTCTCTTTGATATATTGCCCTTCTTTTTTTTTTTCTATGACTTTTTTTCTTTCCTTTCCTGCGTCCTGGACCATGATTTCCACAGGCTTCATTGTAAGTTCTGGTCCAGGTACTTGGTAATCTATTATGCAAGTACTGAATTGGGTACACTGGTATCCTTTCCTATGCATATTTTTGAGATACGGTCCCAGTTCATGAACTTTGACAGGTTCCCCTTTTGCCAAGTGCTAGGCTAGGTATCTTAGGTACTTTACTTTTATCTGTGATCCTAGACCTATGCACTTGGAACTGTCTGTGGGATATCTGAAATTATCTGTGAGGTGGATCCTGGGCCATATGTAAAAGGGTATTACATACCTCCTTTTTTTTTTTTTACTCAGGTATCCTTCCTTAAATTTATCCGAACTTGGTCTTTGCAGTATTTAAAGAAAGACTTAAGTGTTGAAGAAATAGGAACTTCATTAAAACATGGTCATTTTTAAGGAACAAAGAAAAAAAATCATTTAGTGCAGCATTGACCACCAAGTGTCAATCTATCACATGTTCCTGAACAAAATCATCTTAGACCAGAATTTATGATAAAGGCTGAAATAAAAAGATAAAAATAAAAAAAGAACTTAGCAGATAGTGAAGCTGGTAAAAGGACCCTGAGGTACTGGGATCTCCGCGTCCTTATGCATAGTATTGCTTCAGCCATTTCCCGTTTATGGACTCCGTCAGGACTGTCCCATCTTCTTTGGTAAGGTAATAATACCCACTCTCATAAGCTGCATTAATGATGTAGGGTCCTTCCCATTTTGGGGTGAACTTGGAAGGCCCTGGCAGGTTCCTCCTTACATGCTCCGCCATCCTTAGTACTAATTGCCCTTCAGTGAACACTCTTGGGCGTACTGCTTGTGCATGTGCTCTGGTCATTCTTTGCTGGTACCTCTGGCTCCTTTTCTTGGCCAGCTCTCTTCCTTCTTCTACCCCTTCCAGATCTGCTAGCCTCCTTTCATTGTTTGTGTCCTCACTTTCTCCTTGATTTTCCTCCAGAACTACCCTTGGTGTAGAAATGACTAACTCCACGGGGCTGATGGCTTCTGTTCCATAGACCAAGGAGAATGGGGAGAATCCTGTGGCTGTCTTTACAGAGCTTCTACATGCCCAAAGTACATCTACCAGATGGTCACTCCATTTCCTTCCATACTCATGCTTCATTTTCTTAAGGATCTTCAGCATTACCCTATTAGTAGCTTTAGCTTGGCCGTTTCCTTGTGGGTAGTATGGGGTAGATCTCCCATGCTTGATGTGGTATGCTTCAGTTAACCCCTTCATATCTTTGTTTATGAATGGGGTTCCGTTGTCACTGATCAACCTTTTGGGGATCCCGAACCTTGTAATGATGTGGTTTCGAATGAAATTTGCTACAGCTGCTCCAGTGGCTTTCTTTAAAGGGATGGCCTCTACCCATTTTGTAAAGTACTCGGTGGCTGCCAGGATCCATATATAACCGTTGGATGGAGGGTTTATAGGCCCTATGAGATCAAGCCCCCAAGTATGAAAAGGCCATGGCGTCGTCATATCCTGTAGGACATTTGGGTGAGTGTGAATTGCATCTCCCAGGACTTGGCAAGCATGACATGTTTTGACCAACTCCTCAGAGTCTCCTTTCATCGTTGGCCAGTAATATCCCAACAACAGTAACTGTTTGTACAGCCTTCTCTTCCCCGGGTGACTTCCACAATCTCCAAAATGTACTTCTCTGGCTTCCTTTGGTCCCAGGCACCTGAGGGGATCCCCATGGTATCCCTTTTTGAATAAGATGTCGTTCTGCAGGAAATACCTGCCTGCTAGCTTTTTGAGCTTGTGGGCCAGCTTCCTGTCGGTTAGCAGGATCCCCTAAGCCAGGTATCTTATGAAAGGAACCCACCAATCTTCCGCAATAAACACTATGTAGCTTTCTTCTTTATCAATTGCCAAACGACACTTCTGGCATTTCTCCTGTATGATTGCTGCTTCCTTGTCCATATCTGGCCAGTAATACCCCATGCGTTGCATTCTTCTATATAGGCTGACCTTTTCTGCAACTCCATATGCTTGGGCGTGTAATTCTTCTAGTTTCGACTTTCCTTCCTTCTTGGCGATACATCTGGACAGTATTCCTCCTGGGAGCCTTCTATACAATTCTCCTTCTATCTGAGTGTAATCCATTAGTTCTTTGATGTTCCCTCTAGGCCCTGCCTCTTTCATCTTTTCTTTGACTTCATCCCTCCAATCCCACTGTTTGGACTCTCCAGGGTACATCCCTTGGAGGATCCTTACAATAGAATGTTCTTGCCTTCCTATTTTTATCAGCGTATCTCTCCCATTAAATGGTATTTGGGATCCCAGGGTGGCGAGTGCATCAGCAAACCTGTTTTCACTTATTTAAGTGTATTCTATGCTGAAGGTCTGAAATTCCATCTCCAGCCTTTGTGCCCAAGTCCTGTAGGCTGCTAAGCTTTGTTCTCGTAATGCAAAGTCACCTTTCACTTGGGAGACTACAAGATTGGAATCTCCCAACACTCTCATATGTTTGACTCCTATGCTGAGTGCTATAGTCAACCCAGTCAAGTATGCCTCATATTCAGCTGCATTATTAGAGCATAAGAAACCAAGCTTGAAAGACAAGGGCATGATATCCCCATTTTCACAGCTTAGTACAATTCCTACCCCATTTGAAGTTGCTGTAGCCAACCCGTCAAACCTCATGGTCCATTTCTTCCCTGGGATCTCCATCGCTGCTACCTCACCAGGGATTTCTTCCCTCAGCGGGCCTTCCTCCTTTCCTGGGAATTGAGCTAGCAAATCTGCTATGGCCTGGCTCTTGATAGCCTTGGGAGTTCTTATACCTATATCATATTGTGAAAGCAACACTAGCCATTGTGCTATCCTTCCCGTGAGAAGGGGCTAGTGCAGGAGTGCTTTTATGGGGTGGGACTTGGTTACCAAGAGGATTTGGTGAGCTGAGAAGTACCTCTTCAACCTTTGGGATGCATAAATGATCACTAGGTAGGCTTTCTCTATTCTGGGGTGTCTGGTCTCAGTATCCTTGAGTGTTCTGCTTACATAATATACAGGCTGCTCATTTCCTTGGTCATCTTCTTGTGCCAGCAAAGCTCCTATTGCCTGGGAGTTTGATGCTAAGTATAGCAACAGAGGTCGCCCACGTACTGGTGCCTGGAGGGTGGGCAGATGATTCATGATGCCCTGAATTCTTTGAAAAGCTTCTTGCTGCTCTGTCCCCCAGGTAAATTCATTCCCCTTTTTCAACAGTTTGGATAGGCCTGCTGTAGCTGAGGCTAAACCAGGCACAAATCTCCTAATATAGGAGACCCTTCCCAGGAAACTTTTGAGTTCCCTAACAGTAGTCGGTCTTCTCATCGTGGCGATAGCTGTGGCCTTGGCTGGATCCACACTTATGTCTTTGTGATGTACCAGGAACCCAAGGAACTTTCCAGCAGACACTCCAAAGGCGCACTTCATGGGGTTCATACGTAACTTATACTTCCTGCATCTTTCAAAGACTTGCTCAAGTACTTGGAAATGTCCTGTTCTGGTTTTTGACTTGACCACAATATCATCTACATAATCTTCCATCTCCTCATGCATCATGTCATGGAAAATGGCTGTCATGGTCCGCTGATACGTAGCCCCCGCATTTTTGAGGCCAAAGGGCATTACAGTGTAGTAAAAGTTCCCAATCGGAGTTCTGAATGCCGTCTTCTCTGCATCTTTGGCTGCCATGCGGATTTGGTTGTACCCACTATACCCATCCATAAATCAGAACATTGAGCTTCCTGCAGCTGAATCTACAAGGAGGTCGATATTGGGCAAGAGGAATTCATCTTTAGAACATGCCTTGTTCAAGTTGCGAAAGTCTACACAGTAACGGATCTGACCATTTTTCTTCTTCACAGGTACAATGTTGGAAAGCCATTTTGGATGTTGGATGGGTTTGATAAAACCAGCTATTAGCAATTTTTTGACCTCTTAAACTATTTGAGCTTCTACCTCAGTGTGGAAGACCCTAGCCGGTTGGACTACTGGCCTCATCCCTGGGTCTACATTAAGAGAATGAAATACCAACCCTGGGTCTAGACCAGACATCTCATCATAGATCCATGCAAACACATCTCTGTATTTTTGAAGCAAGGTTACCAGTTGTTCTCTTTCTTGTGTCATCTATTGACTGCTAATAAAGACAGGCTTTCGGGATCCCGGTTCTGTCCCCAAATCTATTTCCTTTAATTCTTCCTCAGGCTGAATTTGGGCCTCCTTAACTGGTTCTTCTGGAATTTCTTCTTGGGCCATCATGCAGCTTGGTGGTCCGGGACCTTCCTGCACAATGCATTCGGGTCCCGCGCACCTTCACAAACGATAGATTAACCTTCCCCCGGGTTCCTGCACCACCACAAATTCTCAGGATCCTGAAGAGCTAGGCTCCCTTTTTTGTCTTTTTCTTTCTAGAAGGTTCCTCAGGTCACGGGTGCCCCTCCCTCCTTCTTCTTCTTTTAGGATAGGTGCCCCTGGGGTCCCCGGGGCGGGGTTTTCATCATCTGGCTCCAACTCATCATAAAACATCGTTTCTACAAAGTTCACTTCTCCTTGGCTAAAAGGATTATGGTTGGCAGGGATCCTTATGGGCCTCCCGTTCAGTCTCCCTTTAATGCATTGATGGAACGTGGATGGAATAAGGCGATGTTTATGAAGCCACGGGCGTCCCAGTAACACATGATAAGAAACTTCTGCATTAATTACATGAAACCTTGTCAGGGCTACTATTGGCCCTACCTTTAAGGCTAGCTGCACGTATCCTTCTGTTGATTCCATCGATCCTCCAAATCCTGTTATTTCCATGGGAGCCCCCAGGATCCTTCTGTCAACTAAGCCAACAGCTTCCAGGGTACTCAAGGCTATGAGATTGAGTGATGCCCCCGTATCCACCAGTGCTCTTCTGACTTGAACGCCGTTTATGGTGGCCATTAGATAAAGGGGTCTACGGTGGTCTGGGTGCTCAATCTCCATGTCTTCATCAGTGAAGGTTATTGCATTGGTTGTCTCCAGGAAAACTCGACTAGCATGTGACTCTGCTGTAAAGCATTCCATCCCTGAATCTGCTGCTATGCTCATGAGAGACTCTGTGGCCACTCTTCTTGCTTCTGGTCCGAATCCTAATTGATTGAATAGTGACCTGAACTTAGGATTCTTCTGGAGGGTCCTGACTGTGCTCGGGTGGAAGGATCCTTCATATTCTCCTGCTTTTGCTGGGTTCCCATGTATTACTACTGCTACCACCCCTTTTCCTTTGTGGTTAGGCAAGGGGTTCCTCTGCACTTCTGGCTCCTTCTGAGTGAGCTCCAGGGTTCCTTCTCTCAACTTTTTATGGAAGAGTTTGCGAAGGGTCCAGCAATCCTTGGTGGAGTGCTTGACATAATTATGGATTCTGCAAAATAAAGGATTCTTCCTCTCTTCTTCAGTTGGTGGCCTGGACACAGTGAATGGCCTAACAACCCCATCTCCGATCCATTTGTCTAGGACATGGCTTAACTCTTCATTTGTACATGGGATTACTGGTGGTTCCTCGAACACCTTCCCATCTGGTCTCTTCCTTTTCTCTCCTACTGATGCTGTCATAGCTTGGGACGCGGGCAGCCTTTTTACCCTCATGGTTTGCGCCGTCCTTCTGGTTCTCTGTAGCAGGTCAGCAAACTGCGTGATACATAGATTTTCAAGGTTGAGCCTGTAATCAAAAAGCATGTTGGCTATACAGGTTTCCACGAGCTCCTTTTCTTCATGGTCCCCGTAGTAGTCTAGGGACACATCTTCAAATATTTTAATAAATTGGACGGGATCCTCTCCAGGCCTCTGCCTCACCATTTGCAGATTCTGGAAAGTGATCTTGTCTTCATTACGGTAATGTTTGGCGCAGAATTTTTCCATCATCTCATCCCAGGTTTTGATGGACCCGGGTCTCAGCGTGGTGTACCAAGTGTATGCCCTATCCACTAAGGACTTGGCAAACTCCCTTAGACATAATTCTCTGTCTCCTGCATAAGGGCCCATAGTGTGGACAAACCTACTCACATGTTCCACGGCACTCCCATTTCTTCCATCGAAAGGATGGAACTTTGGGGGTTCGTACCCCTTAGGGTATGGTTTGCCAAGTAGTTCTGGAGGGAACGGGGGATCCCAAGAGAATTGCTTGGGGATCCCTGAGAGTTTTTCTCTTTCTTGCTCCAGGAGGGCATTGACATCTGCCAGTGTTAAGTACTGAGGGTTGGCTCTTCCTCCCACTGCTGACCCTCTTTCTGGCTGCGTCCCATCTTGGTGGCCAGTAAGGGGAACATTGTCTCTAACTTCCTGTGTCCTGCCCTCTTTGAGAAGACGAACTTCTTGCTCCAGATCCTTCAACATTGCTGTCATCCTGGCCATGAGGTCTGGTTCCTGCCTTGCGTGTCTTTGTTCTGACACAACCTCCTGTTCTACCAAGGGTATCCCACCTCCTTGCCTGGAAGCTACCTCGTTTTCTCCTACGGGCTCAGAGGCCGTAGGTGGCACATTAGTTCCTTTGCTGTTTCTTTGTCTTGGAGGCATTCTCTGCGAAGGGATTGCTTCTTCTTTTTTCTTTGCCCAGTCCCCAGCGAAGTCGCCAAAATGTGAGAGTGATCTTTTTTGTGACACTCAGGCCCAAGGATCCCGGGCCTAGAGAATTTCTTCTTTCTGGTGTTTCTCTCCTTTTTTCGCTGCTTTTTCTTCACAACTTATCCCCTCCTTTTATAATGGAGTTTTTTGGTCTTCCCGGGGAACCGTTGGTTCCCCTGTTTTGCTTTTTTACAAACAGAGCATGTCCTGTTCCCATCGTCTCGGTAAGTCCCTTTTCCGTTTTTTCTCATTCTTTCCTTCCTTCTGCTCTGATTCTTTTGAAAGTTCCTGGTTGGCCATCTTCTTTGGGACGTGCTGAGGTTTGCCCTTCTCGGCATCCCTATTTCTGGCGTCTTCCACTTTTCCCTTTTCTTTCCTATTTGGGCGGAATCCTATTCTGCCATTTTGAAAGTCGTTTGATATCATTCTTCTTCCCTGTCCTGGTTCCCCGAGGCCTTTTTTGTCTGTGCCATGAGAGGTCGCTCGCGTTCTTTTTGCTTTTGTTTCTTGTTTTCTTCTTCTGTCTTTTTCTATCGAGTTGTCCCAGTCTTCCTTTTTTCTTTGTGCCTGAAGGGATCCATGCCTATTGATGGTTCCTGAGGATCCTTGCTTCTTATACTTTGCCGTGGTCACTTTTTTTTGGATGCTTCTTTTTCTGGGCTTCAGGATCCTTTGGGCCTTTCTTTTATTCCCTTATGGGTCTCCTGTATCTATTACTTTGGGCTTAGCTTGAATTTTCCTTTTGGGCTTGACTTATTCTTTTTGGGCTTATTTCACTATGACCCTTTTTTAGACCTCAACACACACCAATTTGAAGAAGATGTTGGCTGCAAAGTTCTTCACTTCATTAATGATGATGTGTATTAGCACCGTCTCCTACTTAGTACTAATTAATGGGGAGGCCAAAGGTAATATTGTTCCATCAAGGGGTCTAAGGCAAGGAGATCCAATTTCTCCATATTTGTTCCTTTTGTGTGCCGAGGGGCTATCCACCATGTTAAGAAAGGAATAAGAGTAAGGAAACATCCGGGGAATCTCAGTTAGTACAGGGTCTCCTCAGATCTCTCACCTATTTTTTGTGGATGATAGCATTGTCTTTTGTCAAGCAATAGTGGAAGAGGGCAAAAGGGTTCTTAAAGTGCTAAAGGACTATGAAGCCGAGTCAAGGTAGAAATTAAATAAGGAAAAAACATCCTTATTTTTCAGCAAGAACACTAAGAGAGAAGTCCAAGACCAAGTGAAGTAGATTTTTGGGGCCCAAATCATCCAACACCTTAAAAGATACCTTGGCTTGCCTCCGTTAGTGGGGAAAGGCAAAAGAAAGGCTTTTAACCACATTAAGGACCAAGTGGGGAGGAAAATAGTTGGATGGAAGGATAGGTTGCTATCAAGTGTGGGGAGAGAGATCTTAATCAAGGAAGTTGCTCAAGCAACTCCCACATACATGATGAGTTGCTTTAAGCTACCGGATTCACTTTGCAAAGACTTAAATCCAATGATAAGAAATTTTTGGTGGGGGCAGAAGGATAAGGAGAGAAAAATGGTGTGGATAGCTTGGGAAAAGCTTTGCACTCCTCAAGAAGAAGGTGGTATGGGGTTTAGAGACCTTAGAGCATTTAATCTTGCCCTTCTCGCCAAACAAGGGTGGAGAATCCAACAAAACACCAACTCCCTAGTCCACAAGGTGCTTAAGGCAAAGTATTTTGTGGATAGGACCTTTAAGGAAGCCCAACTAGGAAGGAGACCATCATACATTTGGCGAAGCATAATGGCAGCCAAGGATATTGTGGATTTAAGGTCTAGGTGGATTATTGGAAACGGGGAGCATATTGATATTTGGAAGGATAGGTGGATACCCACTCTGGATTCCTTCAAGCCTATCAGCTCGAAGGTCCCTTTAGATTCAAACAAGGTTGCTTGCCTCTTGGATAATGAGATAGGGTCTTGAAATGTTGATAAAGTGAGATGTTCTTTCCTCCCTCATGAAGCTAAGGTAATGCTATGGATCTCTATCAGTCCCTGACTCTTGGATGACTCCTTAATATGGGCATGGACCAATAATGGAAGATTCTCAGTGAAAAGTGCATACAAGTTGGCCCAAAAATGGTTGAAGGAGCATAGTATCAAAGCTGATGCTAGGGGAACCTTTGACAACTCACAGATGCAAACTCTATGGAAATTGATTTGGAACCTAAATTGTCCAAATAAGATCAAACAATTTATGTGGTGCTCTTGCAAAAATATCCTTCCAACAAAGGACCGCCTGAAGTTTAGGGGAATAAGCATAGAGGACTACTATGACCAATGTGGCTTGAGTGAATCTTCAGGTCATATTCTGTGGGGTTGCAAACTAGCATCAGAGGTGTGGAGTGAATCAAGGCTAAAATTACCATCTTTCCCTAACCAAATGCAGGAGTTCATGGAGTTAGTCTGGGAGATTAAGGAAAGAAAGCCCGACATTGACTGGGAGCTCTTTGTTGTCACGGCTTGGAGTCTATGGAACCATAGGAATGCAGTTAAGCATGGAGGGCAATTCAAGAATGCAGCCAGGATTACAAAAGAAATAACATAATACATGAAGGAAATTAGACAAGAAAACCACAATCTAGGTAAGTCTTTAAACTCATCCAATCCTCAATGGTCCCCCCCGCCCCCCCAAGGAAGGGCTGGTACAAAATCAATATAGATAGAGCAATTTTTAAAGAAATTGGCTACTGTGGGGTTGGGGTGGTGATTAGGAATGATGAAGGTTGTCTGATGGGGGCAATGAGTAAGCGCATTAAGCTCCCACTGAAGGCATTGGAGACAGAAGCTCTGGCAATGTAGGAAGGTATCCTATTAGCTTGGGACTTGGGTTTGAGGGAGATTGAAATTTGAAGTGACTCCCAAATGGTGATTTCTACTCTATTAAACCCTGAAGTAGTGTTGTGGTCCATCTCCAAAGTGATTGAAGGGGTTAAGTTAAGCCTTCGTTGTTTCAAGGCATGGAATGTAGCTCATATGTGTAGGAAGGAGAATGTAGCAGCTTGTCTGATGGCTAGGAAGGCTATCTATGTTTCAGATTGTAATGTTTGGGTTAAGGATACCTCACCCATTATAGCTAAACAAGTGCTTAAAAATGTATCTAACTTGTATGATGTTCTGGTTTAATGAAAGTGTTTCAAAGTTTCTAATAAAAAAAGATAAATAAAAAAAAAATCAGAAAGAATAATGCTAGAGATACAAATTTTTTTATAAAAAATTTTACAAACTACTGATGTGATGAATAGTTATTGCCTTATTGGTATATGAAAAGGTAATGTTAATGGTAGGCTTATATGAAAACCAATAATAAGTTAGTCATATCAACAATTTGTAAAAATGCTGTTGTAAGGACCAGATTTGGGTTTCTCACCCAAATGATGGATGGACTTAGGCCCAAAAGGCTCAATACAATGAATTTATAGAGAATGGGTTGGAAAACTAGGCTTTAATGAATCGGTCCACAAATGAAATGGATTCAGATGACAAAAAAATGTAAATGGACTAGTTTAATCTAAAGAAAACTGTCATCGGTGTAGTCCAAGGAGATCAGTTCTTGTATATGGATTCCCAAGTTCGCTTACAAGTTTCAGTTTTTGATTGCTAGGGTATTTTTCTTTTTATCTCCGATCCCCTTTTCCTCAGGGGTCTCTTACATTATATATCCTCCTTTGAACGATCTTGGCCTTCCACTTGTCGATTATCCAAATCACCACTTGAGTGTATGTCCTATCAAACACCCTCATAGGCTCTCTGTGAGTTGGGACGACGAAGGCAGCACTGTTCAAGAGTCTTCTCCACATAAATGCGGCCAAGGTGTTAGTTATAAAGTATTCAATGTGGTGGTAGCAGCTTTTTCTTAGATATTTCTCAACTCCCACTTTGTACCGTACGTTCATAGTGCATATCCTTATCAACAGAATTTCCTGGAATGTCACTCTGGATAATAGAACTCACCTTCTGATTCCTTCTTTGTTTAGCTGAAGAGATACTTCTCCTCGACTTACCTCTCCCAGCCTTTACAACCATAGCTTGCTTGTGAAGTTCTTGGTACCCCTTCCTTACTATCGATCTATTCTCGGACCGCTGTGCCTCCTCGGACAAGCCCAAGGCCTTATATATATTTGGCCTTGCGTCCCCACAATAGCCCCTCAAAACTCCGTTTTTCTCTTCCTATCCTAGGAGAAAAGTGGGGTTTTGATGTTGAAAACAAATCTCATATGTTTCTCTGATTTCTGCACGTGAGAGTGTTGTTTCGCGTGTCCCATAACTGTTCTTGACGCTTCGAAACCCGCGATACCTCATTAAATGCTCTAGGCAGTGCTCTATTCCCCGTATCCTACGGTGAGAAGTAGATCCTATGGCTGGCATTTCTCCTTGAAATTTGAGTAGGATAACTCCCACTCAGTTCTTCCTCCTATATAAGGCCCCCGAGGGAATCACGTTTCCTCATTTTACAAATCTTAGCATTCTCAAGAAATTCCTAACTCTTAAACCTTCAAGGCTTTCTAAGTTTCCAAAGTCTCAAAGTCCTTTTCTCACAAAATTTGAATCTTCAAGAAGTACCAGAAGCAATACACGTGTTCATTCTCGTAAGTCTCTTTTTTTCTAGGTTATTTTCTTCTTGGCCAGTCTCCTCAACCTTCCATTCTTTATTTCCTTTCTTTGAAAACTTCATCCATTTCCTTTTAGCTTAATCAAATGGGTTAGGTTTAAGCACCTTGTAAACTCTCCCACCGGTATGGAGGGCTTCAGGGCTAAGTACCGCATTCTGCAGGGAGTAGCCTTGTGGTATTGTGCTCCAGACCAGATAGTCACAGATAGAAAGGAAGGGGAAGTCGTCATTCCTATGATCACTTTCATAGAAGGAGGAATGACACTTCCTATGGGTAGGATGACCTGAGACTATCTAATCAACCATAGGTTGTGTCCCCACCAGTGCGCTTCTAACCTGTTCAGGGTCTTAGGTAATGTAGATGTTCTCAATGAGCAGATGGACTTGGGACTTACATGGCACGACGTCATTCATATGTATGAGTGCCATTCTCTTGCCGATATAGGATTACCTTAAGTCCCGATCCATTGTTGTTAGGCAAGTATCATGTCTTCCCAAGTCCAACAAGGGCATGAAGGACGACTACGTGATTGCCTTCAAGGAGTGGCATGACTGTCTTCATTGCCCAACTCGAGAGGAAGAGCTAGGTGGTGTACCCTAGGATTAGGTCCCTTGGCATGGGACTTAGTTCTCTTAGCTTTGCAATGCCTTCTTTTAATATTTCGTTTTCCTTTGGTAATGGGTCTTGTTGGTCTGACCATGATCTGCTCCTCGACTGATTTTGCATATAAAAGGCACGTCGCTCTCAGACTCAGCCTTGTTAACGTTACAGGTCTCAACAAGGTGCTGAGGTCCGAGATTTTTGTGAGTGAAAACGTGGGCCAAGTAATAAAGGTAGGCGACCCTAGACTCTGCCAAATAGACATCTTTGTGCCCGGTTTTTTGGCTGAAGGAGACCTCCCTCCTGTTGAACTTCCTCTCCCCCATGCTTTCCCTGATGTAGCAACCCCGAGGGAAGAGATTGCATCCTCCCGCTTATCCTTGGAGGCTGAGATAGATCAATTTCACCTTAAGGAAGAAGGAAAGGTGCAAGAAGAGCCTGTTGAGATCTTGGACTCTAAGGGCAAGCTTGACAAAGCCTCCGCAGCTTGCTTCCCCAAACTAATAGTCACCCGCGTAGACCTCAGCTTCGAGGAAGACGAAGAAATGGACTTGAATTCAAGGAGAGGCTTGAAGGACCTCCTTGCTGGGAGGAATAAAAGGTCCTCATCTAAGAAGGTCTCCAAGTCCTAGGTTTCTGCCAACCTCTCCCCTCCTTCTCCTCTCCTAACAACCTCAGTCGGCCTGCTCCCTAATCCTGACTTGAAGAAGAAAAGGAAGGTGACAGAAGTAGAGGAGGGGGAGGTAATCCTTCAGAAGGGGGCCAAGCAACAAAAAAATTGCCAAAGATAAACAGGCCCCCTCTGTGGAGAGTAAAGAGGACCTAAGTGGGGCCAAGGTGCGTACACAGTAACACACATGGGCTCCTCAGTTGGAGATTGATGGTGCTGCCATCCTGTGGAACGCCTCTATTAGGGAGTTCCAACGAGGGCACTCTACCTACATCGCTGAGGCACTAGAGCAAGCCCTCTTCCTGCCCAAGGACATGGAGGCTGTCAGGCGCATGAGGCAGCCAGACCTCTTTATGTCCTTGAAAAGGGACCTTGCCACAGTACGTTAACCATCGTATCCTTTTTTTTTTTTTTTTTTACTTGGGATTCCTTTGTAATTTTTGTGCAGGTTGCCTAGTAAGTTTTTATAGCGAAGGAATGAGTCAAGGATGCTTGGAATGAGGCCAGGGCTAAGGCTAACCATCGCGCCGAGGTCACCAAGTCCTTGGGAACCTTGAAGCAAGAAAACCAGGAGATGGCCGCTTAGCTAATTGCGGAGGAGACGGTGAGGAGAGGCATCGAGGCAGGGCTGAAGAATGCCCAGGACCAAGCTGAAGACCAGTGCAAGAAGCTCTATCTCATCGAGATAGAGTTCGCCACATAGAAGCAGCTGGTCCTGAACCTAAAAGCTGACATGGAGAAGGCCAAAGCTACCACTCGAATGGCTGAGGAAGCAGCAGAGGCCTCAAGGCATGCTTTTTACAACCTTGGGGCTGAAGAAACCGAGATCCAGCTTGTTAAGGAGTTGGCTGAGGTATGCAGGGACTGCTGCAAGGAAACATGGGAGGAGGCCCTTAACCTTGCAAGGGTCCCTACTGACTCAAAGTGGAGGTAGGCTGGGAGCGTGTTCTATCACCCTGACATCCACCAAGCCTCAGCTGCCCTCCTATCTCCCTCTGCTCTCGTTCTAGAATCCTCTGAGCAAACCCAAATTGCTTAGGCCCTTCTCCCCCCCCCCCCCCCCCCGGGAGGCTTCCAAAGGATGCAGCCAAGCTGGTGACCAAGTTCAAGGGGTTAAAGGAGCCAAGGACAAGGAGACCAAGCCCCCCTTAGAGGCCCATAATGCTGCCGAGGCCGAGGATGTTATAGTAAGGGCGAAAGAGGCCGAGGCTAGATCCAAGGAGGCTGATCCTAAGGCCAAGGATGCTCCTGCCTCTCATCCAAGCAAGAAAGAAGATGCTTCTCCTCCCAAGGCCAAGGCTTAGTATTAGGATTTTATTTATTTTTTTCTTTTTTTCTTTTTCCTTTGTAGCTTTCCTTGTGTATATATATATATATATATATATATATATATATATTTTTTTTTTTTTACAGTGGCATTCTGCCATTGTGTATAATGTACCTTTCCTTTCCGTTAATGAAAAGACTTTACTTTTCACTTTATGTGTCTTTATTTTTCTTTCTTGTAATGTTTATTCCCTAGTTGGTGTAGTTATTATTTTGCCCTTTGATAAGATTTAAGATTGATGATGTTGCAAACAGTATTAGACTGCTGCTACTCTTTCTTTAATAAGACTTAATAGTAACATATTGTTGCTAATTCCAATAAATTGAACAAGTAAAGACAATAAGGAAAATGATCACAGGCTTTTACTGAGAACTAGACCTCTAGCAGGGAAGGCTGAATCTCATGGACATGAACAACACACTTAGTAAAAAATAAACAGGGCAGACAACTTTTGTTTTGCCCAACACTTAGGCAAATAACCAAGAATATTAACTTACTCAAGGCAAGTGATTTGAGAAGCTGGGTTTAAACTGGGACCTGGTTAAAACTTAGAAAAATAAGTATAGAGTGTTAGTTTACAAAAAGCATATGATCCGAGAAGCCAGAAATGACTAATATTCTGTTTAGTGTTATTAAGTATTAATTTACCCAAAGCATGTGGTCTGGAGAACTAGACATGACTAAGGTTCTGTTTAATACTTAGTAAAATGGACTGAAGTATTAATTTACCCAAAGTATGTGGTCTGAGAGACCAGGAATGACTAAGGTTTTGTTTAATACTTAGAAGGATGCCTTAGAATATCAATTTACCCAAGGTATATGGTCTAAGGAACCAGGCATGACTAAGGTTCTGTTTGATATTTGACAAATAGTAGAACACATGACATATGATGTAATAAACCAAAAATATGGTAAAGATAGCTTTCATTAATAATAATACCTTCTTAGGTTTTTTACATTCCAGAGGTATACAACATTGTCATCTAGATCTTCAAGATAATATGCACCTATACCTGCCACTAATGTAATGCGATATGACCCTTCTCAATTAGGCCCTAACTTTCCCCAGGCTAGGTTCTTGGCAGTGCCCAAAAATTTTCTCAACATCAAGTCTCTAGGTGCTAGTGGTTTTAGCTTCATGTTGGCATCATACCCTTGCTTGAGCTTATGTTGATAATAGGCCAATTGGACCATAGCACTTTCTCTTAGCTCTTCAATTAAGTATAAGCTCTTCCTTAACAACTCATCGTTGTTGCTCAGAGTGAAAGAACTAGTTCTCTGTGTTGGGAACCCAGTCTCTAGAGGAATAACAGCCTCGGCACCATAAGTCATTGAAAAGGGCATTTCCCTTGCTGATCTACGAGGCGTAGTATGATACGTCCAAAAGACGTGTGGCAAATTTTCCACCTATTTTCCCGTCACGTCATCTAATCTCTTCTTAAGTTCACCCACTATGACATTATTTATAGCCTTAGCTTATCCCCCTGTGGGTAAGCTGGGGTGGAATACCTATTCACAATTCCCAAGTCACAACAATACCTCCTGAAGGCTTTGCTATCGAATTGAAGTCCATTGTCCGAGATAAGTGTATGAGGGATCCCAAACCAAGTGACGATGCTCTTCCAAACAAATCTCTTGGCATCCACGTCTCTAATATTTGCCAATGGTTCAGTTTCAACCTACTTGGTAAAGTAATCTGTGCCGACTAGTAAATATCTCTTGTTCCCTACTACCTTAGGGAAAGATCCAACAATATCCAACCCCCATTAAGTAAAGGGCCAAGGGCTGGATAGAGGATTAAGGGCCCTTCCTAGTTGATGGATATTTGGGGCAAATCTTTGGCATTGGTCACACTTCTTCACATATTCTTGTGCTTCCTTCTGCATGTTCGGCCACCCGTATCCTAGTGTAAGGACTCTGTGAGATAAGGATTTGTCTCTTGTGTGTCTTCCACAAATCCCTTCATGCAACTCTTCCAAAGGCAGCTCTAATGCCTCAGGGTGTATACACAGCAAGTACAACCCAGAGAAAAAGCGTTTGTACAATTTTTGGTCCTCGGACATCCAAAACCGAGGAGCCTTCCTTCGCACCTTGTTAGCTTCTGATTTATCCTCGGGCAAGATATATTCCTTAAGGAATAGCACTATAGAGTCCATCCAGCTAGGCCCCACCCTGATCTGATGGACATGGACCATTTCTCTCTTCCCCTCAATAGGCTGGTATAAGTCTTCAAAAAGGATTACTTGAGGTAGACCTTGTGCCGAGGAGGTTGCAAGTGTGGCTAAGGAGTTAGCATGTGTGTTTCCATTCCTAGGGATATGCAAGCGCACAAAAACTTGTTCGCGAAAAATAATCTGCAAGCACACAGAATCGTAACAAGTAGTAAAGTGATTTTAGAAACGAATGTCGAACCCACAGGGATTAACTATGTTATTGAATACCAAAATTCACTAAATTAATTACTATTTGGAAAATCGAAAATAAATGGAATGTTCTACTATCTGAGTTAAATTAAAATATTTAATAAAAATAAATCTACGAATAAAAAGAATTAACAAAGCATAAAAATTTAACAGTGTAAAAATATAGTAAGAATGGATCTAGAGTAGTTGATTTCACCTAACAAATCCCACACAATTTATTCTTCCTAATTATTAAATTCTAATAATCTCTCGTTGATGATTAAAAATTCCTTAATTATTCAATATCTTCTCTCGAATAATATCAAAAATATCTTCAAATAACAATTCCATATCTCTATGTGAATTTAATTAATTGGAGACTCATTACATACTTTGAATTTTCTGAAAAAATCACACTAATCGTGATAAAGCATCTCTAATTTCGCTTAACTAATGGTGTTTAATTCTAGAACTAAAATAACAAATCACCTCTCGGTCTCATTGTCATTCAATTGATCAATCAATAATTCGTAAAAAGAAATATTAGGCATTAAGAATAAGAATTAAACACTCAATCATAGAAATATTAAAAATAAAATAACTCAGAATATAAATTGTGTGTTCATTGCTAGACTACATCAACGCTCTAGAAAATAAAATTTAGTTCATAATAAAATTGAAGAGAAAACAAATAAAACTTATGTCTTTCATCTGAATTGGTTGATCAACATGAAGCGGCGCCCCTTTGTCCTAAAAAAGACTCCAAAGAAAATTCTTCAAATGCAGCACACCCTTTTCCTCTCAGGTTTCCCCTTTCTCTTTTTTCCCTAAAGAGCCTTTAAATAGGTCAAGGAATCCTATTCCCGTTTGGAGAAAATCCTAGATTTTTAGGCTTCACTTAACTGACTATTTTGGAACTTTAGAATTCGGACTTTTGGTAAACTACAAAGTTGTAGCCCTTTAAGTTAAATTTCCAGCCTAACTTGAATCATCTCGATTGGACATCTGAACCCAAAGTTATGCTAAAAATACTAACTGATGTGCAGGCTGGAATCCTAATCCAAATTGGACTTGGATTTGGTGCAAATTTCATTTGATTCCTTGCTCCAATTGGACTTGAATTAAATTGGGTTGGTCTTCTCTTGATCGTCATGCTTGGCTGGATGTAAGTTGACTTGATTCAATTAGCCTAGCCCCACTTTGCATGTAAAGCCCTTGTAGATTAATCTGAAATCTTCTCATTCCTTCAAAGCAAAAATGAATAGATAAATATAAATAAAAATCAAATCAAATCAAAAGAAATAAAGGAAAACTATCAATTTTAATAAAGAAGAGGACGATAAAAATCATGTAAAAATTACACTTATCATGCAGCAAACTGAAAGACTTAAACCCTGATTGCAAAGCCTAGTCTTAAGGATTTCTTAATAGTGACCTTCTCAGGAGATACCAAAACTAACCCAGTCCAGAACCCCTTTGATTTGCTACGCCATCAACATATACCTTTCAGGATAAAGGCTCCCGCAAGGAGACCATGCCAACTCATTTTCCATCCATGCCCTACTTCTTCTTCTGTTGAGGATTCAGTGAACTTGGCCACCAAATCTACGAGGACCTGACCTTTGACAGAGATGCGAGGCATGTACTTGATGTCAAAAGCCCCTAGGATTGTACTCCATTTGGCAATCCTCCCTGTGAAGTTAGCACTCCGAAGTAGTGATTGAAGTAGAAGTTAGGTTAAAACAACAACTGTGTGGGATTGGAAGTAGTGGGGGAGTTTATGTGTAGCATGTACCATTGTTAAAATAGCCTTTTCTAATGGTAGATAACGAACTTCTGCCTCATGTAATGACTTGCTCACGTAGTAAACTGGCCTTTGCACACCATCATCAACTTGGATCAGCACCAAGCTTATAGCATGAGATGCCACAGTAATGTAGGCAAACAAGAAATCGTCCACCTCAAGCCTGGACATGACAAGTGGCCGAGAAAGGTACTCCTTAAACTGCTAAAAGGCCAAGGCACACTCCTCGGTCTACTTGAATCCCTTCCATTTATTCATCAATTGGAAGAAGGGTCTACATCTATCCGTTGATCAAGAGATAAACTGGTTCAGGGTAGCAATCAACCCTGTTAGCTTTTGGACCTCTTTGGGATTCTGAGATGGTTGTAGATTGTTGATGGCCTTCACCTGATCAGGATTGACCTCAATTCCACAGTGGGTAAACATATATCCTAGAAATTTGCCTGATCCCACACCAAAAGAGCACTTGGAAGCATTAAGGCACAGCTTATGTTTCCTCAATGTTTCAAAAATATCCTCGAGGTCTCCCACATGCTCGGACACTGCCTTACTCTTTACCACCATGTCATCTATATAGACTTCAATATTCTTGCCCAATTATGACTCGAACATCCTAGTCATCATCCTCTGATAGGTGGACCTTGCATTCTTCAAACCAAAAAGGCATCACCTTTTAGTGGTAATTTCCAATAGGGGTGACAAAAGCGGTCTTCTCCTGATCACTCAAGGCCAGTGGTATTTGATGGTACCCTTGAAAGGCGTCTAAAAAGCTCATCTGAGGATGGCCTATAGTTGCATCCACCAACTGGTTTATCCGAGGTATAGGGAATGGATCTTTTGGACAGGCCTTATTTAAATCAATGAAGTCCATACACACTCGCCACTTCCTATTCTTCTTTTTCACCACCACTATACTGGCCAACCACTTAGGCTAAAAAACCTCCTTAATAGCCCAAGCTACTTAAGCTTCATCACCTTGTCTTTGACAGCATCAGTGTGGTCCTTAGATGAGCACCAAGGTGGTTGCTTTTTGGGGGAGACAGATGGATTGACGTTCAAATGATGACAGATGAAGCTCAAATCCACCCCAAGAGTTTCGTAAGTACTCCATGCAAATACGTCAAGGTTCCTTCTGAGAAACTCTATCAGCTCTTCCTTCTCTTGAGGAGGTAGCCGAGCCCCGACTTGAAAAAACTTCTCTAGATCATCACCTACAGTAATTTTCTTTAAGTCCTCACATTTCAGCCCTTCGGATGTCTCTTCCATGGGTAACACCAAAGTCTTTGATTGCTATAAGCTCCTTTCAACGGAGGCCGAGGTTTCCACTCCTGGCTGATGCGTTATTGCAGCAATTAAGCATTGCCTCGCCACAAACAGCACTAACTAGCTCCTCAATCCGGTCCCTAGATGGATATTTTACTTTCAAATGCAGAGTGGAGGAAATGGCCCCCAAAGCGTGGAGCCAGGGCCTTGCCACAATGGCCGTATAGGGGGAATAGGCATCCACTACAATGAAATTCACCTCCACCACCTCCAATCTTGCTTGTACAGGCAGTCGAATCTAGCCCTTGGGAATAACTACTTTCCCGTCGAAGCTTACTAGAGGCAAATTAGAAGCCGTCAAGTCTTCAGGCTTCAAGCCTAGCCCATTGTACAAATTGGGGTACATAATATCTGCCCCACTGCCTTGATCCACCATCACCTTCTTAACATCATATCCTCCTATCCTTAGGGTGACCACTAGGGCATTATCATGCAGCTTTATGGTTCCCACCTTGTCTTCCTTAGAGAAACTCATTGCTAGTTGGCTCTCCACTTTAGCTCTCTTCGGCTTAGGTTTTGAGTCCACGGTACGTAACCGGACTACAGACATCACCCTAGAGGGATGAGAGTCGGTTCTCCCTGAGGCCGCAAAGATGACATTAATTGTGCCCAAAAAGGGCCTTGAAGAAGCATTCCCATGAGCCCTCAACCCTGCCTGGTCTCCTCGCCCATTGGGCCGATACAGAAACTATTGTAATCTTCCATCTCTAACCAATTGCTCTAAATGGTTCCACAGAATTCTACAGTCCTCGATGGTGTGTCCTCATTCTTGGTGGTACTAGCAATGAAGACTCTAGTTGCACCTCATGGGGTCTCCTCCCATTTTGTTTGGCCATTTGAAGTATGGCTCATTCTTGATTTTTTTCAAAACTTGATGTACTGGTTCATGGAATACCGTGTTAACCATCTAAGGAGCCGTAGGCCCAGATTGCCCAACAAAATCCCTTTGGGGTCAGTTATTGTTGTAGCAGTTTGACCTGAAATCCCTCCTCTCTTAAGGGATAACCTTACCCTTCCCTTTGCCTTGTTGTTGGTCCTCCTCGACCCGCTTATACTTATCTATCTGATCCATGAGATGGTGTACACTAGTAGTAGGCTTCCCAGTCAAAGACTTCCTCAAGCCATGCTCAACAGGCAGGCCAACCTTGAAAGTCCTGATGGCTACGTCATCAAAGTCCCCATCTATCTCATTGAACATCTCCCAGTATCTATCCGAATACGTTTTTAGGATCTTCCCTTCTCTCATGGACAGAGAGAACAAGGAATCTAAAGGCCGAGGAACCCTGCTGCATGTAATAAAGTGAGATCCAAATGCCTGAGTGAGTTCCTTAAAAGAATCAATGGAGCTTGCTCCTAAGCCATCAAACCACCTCATGGCCATGAGTTCTAAACTAGAGATGAATACTTTGCACACTTGTCGATTATCTAAGCCACCACTTGAGTACTTGTCCCATCAGACACCCTCATAGGCTCTCTGTGAGTTAGGGCGACCAAGGCAGCACTGTTCAGGTGTCTTCTCCACATAAATGGTCAGGGTGTTAGTTGCAAAGCATTCAATGCAGTGATAGCAGTTTTTTCTTAGATATTTCTCAACTCCCACTTTGCCCCATACGTTCACAGTGCATATCCTTATTAACAAAACTTCCTGGAATATCACTCTGGATAATAGAACTCACCTTCTAACTCTTTCTTTATTTAGCTGAGGAGATACTTCTCCTTGGCTTACCTCCCCCAGCCTTTACAGCCATAGCTCGCTCGTGAAGTTCTTGGTCTTACTCCTTCCTTACTGCTGATTTATTCTCGAACCACTGTGCCTCCTCAGACAAGCCTAGGGCCCAATATATATTTGGACCTGTGTCTCTACAATTGTAAAATAGTTTGTGACTGTAGCATTACCCAATAAAAGCTTATATGTAGTAAACGCTAAGTTATACATACCCCAAGAGATTTTGAGAATATAAAATATACTATTCGTCTAGTTATTTTTCTCTCAAAATTGTTTAGTTGTCTCTTAAAATTCATTTAGGCTCAAATTACAAATTGATTTATAAAAAACCTATTAAAAGAAAAATAGAAACAAACAAACATCTTGCCCATATCTATCCAAACACAAATCACAAAACAACTTTTTAATAAATTCCTAAATCAGCCATTTAGTAAAAAAAAAAAAAAAAAACCACCTTTGTTTCAAGGACTCCTCTTTCATGTAAATCAGAAGTATTCCTAATAAAGGGAAAATCCTTACACGTGGTCACCATTTTGAGTTCCAGCCCACCTCCGTCCAAATCAGTAATGACGGTTTGGTCTATCTCTCTTACTCTCTTTCTCTCTCTCTTTTTTTTTTTTTTTTTTTGCTAAGCTATCTCTCTCTCGCTCTCAGCAATCAACTCTCTGGTTTTGTTTGTAAATAAAACCGTGTGTGCATATGTGAAAGTGGGAAATTCCACAAAAGACGTTGATAAATGTTTGGTTTTTGCTTTACAGCTTGCTTGCACTTAAATGCTTTGATGATATTAATTTTTCAATTATTTTATTTTATGTGCAAAGTGTTTTGTTAACCAAGTTGTGTTACCTGTGTATATGTTTTGTAACCATTTTTGTTTTACTTTTACAGCTAAATCTCTTCATGTTCTATTATTTTATTTTATATTAGGTTTTGATAATTGTAATGTGTAACTATTATATTGAGGTATTGAGAGATAAAGATGAATTCAATTTACTTGTTTAATTTTGTTTGATTGCATACACTTCACTGTTAACACTTTCTTTTGTAAAAACTAAAAATTGCTATATAAGTAATTTATAAATTTTAATAGTTTAAATTTCAAAATATGAGTAATTAAAGTGGAAAAAATTTCACACTTGATGAATATTAATAAAGAAAAAGTATTCTTAATCCTTTATCACAAATGTTAAAACTTTTTGAACCCCTAAAAATGCTCAAAGATTTAAACCTTAAAACTTGGTTAGAGATTAGGACATGAATATATATGTACACACACAAGAATTTTGTTATAGTTAGTTTGGCCCCCCCAGAAAAATTTATTAGCTCCTCCACCGATACATGCACAACAATTATTATGACACAAAGAAGACTATCTCCCGGCCAAAGAATAATGAATCTTTTTGTTAATTTTTATTTAATAATCGCCTCAAATTCATTTGTTATTCAATTCAATCCTATTCCAAACTAATCATCTCAACATATATTGAGAGGTTTTTAATTTTTTTTTATTATATTATAAATTTGATCCAAACGAACAATATTCTAATTTGCATATATGAATATATATGTACACACACAAGAATTTTGTTATAGTTAGTTTGGCCCCCCCAGAAAAATTTATTAGCTCCTCCACCGATACATGCACAACAATTATTATGACACAAAGAAGACTATCTCCCGGCCAAAGAATAATGAATCTTTTTGTTAATTTTTATTTAATAATCGCCTCAAATTCATTTGTTATTCAATTCAATCCTATTCCAAACTAATCATCTCAACATATATTGAGAGGTTTTTAATTTTTTTTTATTATATTATAAATTTGATCCAAACGAACAATATTCTAATTTGCATAACTCATCCTAATGCAGTACAATTAAAAAAGAAAAAGAAAAAGTGCGGAATACACTTGAGCATGATCACACCAACAATTGTCCCAAGGTAATCTCGTCAAACATCTCTGACAGAGGTGATCTTTCGATAGATAGCTCCCGGGAAATTCGCTGCATGGTTGGACGAGATTGAGGATTAGTTTCCAAGCACGCAAATGCAAGCTTTGCAACAGACACCACCATCCTTGCGACTTGATTTCTAGGAGGTTCAAGTCGTTGATCCAACACATCCTTCAATAGTATACCATGGGCAGTTGAAGTTGTTGTTGATGATGAAGATGATGATGAGAGAAGTGAGATGAGATCTCCTGGATGCTTTCCCATGATCACTTCCAGTGTCACCACTCCAAAGCTATAAACATCGCATTTCTCATTCCCTTTCATCGTATATGCAAGTTCTACAAAACAAAAGAAATCAGCTCATCCATTTCGAGTATGGTTAGAAGGTAACCTCTAGTTGCTATATATCTTATTGTTGGATTGCATCCCTTTGACTTCTTCATTTACTATGACGGTGGATAACTTGAAAATGAAAAATTTATCTCAACAACAGTTTTCCTCATCTTTTGGACTAAAATGATGGTACCTATATTCTTGCACCATGCAAATCTAGGGAACAAGGCACATTTAAACCCAACTATTGTCTTCAATAAATACTATTTTCTTAATGTAAACAGACTCTTTGCTTAAACACACCATTAGTCCCTAAACTTTAGCCTATTTTAGTTCGTAAGTGATAATTTTTAACTCTTTATAAACTTTAAAATGATAATTTTTGTCTCCAACAAACTTTTTAGTCTTTAAATTTAACATGATTGTTTTAGTTCTTAATGTATAACGTGGAGATGACCTGCGACGTTTTAGTATGGTTACATCATCTAAGTGCCTATAAAAGATTACTTTAAACCTTAGTGACTAAAAATCACTCACATTTTGTATTTAGAGATTTAGGGATATGCATGCATAGATTTTTTGTTTTTATTTTATTTTATTTTTTTGTTTTTTATTTTTAAGAAGAATTGATGCTATGATCTTTATAAGTTTGTAAACATGTTTTACGCTGTTATCAATAAACCAAATATATATATATATATTTATATATTTATTTAGTATTGTTATTCTTATGTATATCATATATTACATTAAAGAAATTAAGCCAAAAAAAGAAAAAAGACATTTATTATTTAATTTATCAGAAATTATTTTATTTGTACACATTTTATGTTTTCAAAAATGTTATACTCAAATATGTAAATTATAATTTATTTAAAAAAAAAAGGCTTAATCTAAAATGTTCAAAGAATGTATCAAAAAAAAAATATTGTTCAAAGAATATATTAATTGTTATTAATGTAATTTAAGGGAGAATTACATATAACTAATGAGAAAAAAATGTTTATCTTTAATTATATAGAAGTGAGTGGATGAAATTTTTTATATATGAGATGACAATAATAATAATGTTAAAAACATGATTTAACTCTAAATTCTACATACATACATACATATATGTGTGTGTGTGTGTGTTATTTTGTATTTTTAAAAATTTGTGAGATATTTAGTTTACTACCGTACATGAAAAATTTTGTGACTCTTCTTTTGTTTCAGTGACTAATTAATTTTATAGTAAAGATTAATTATCATAAACTGGGTTGATTTTTCATACATATTGAAGATGCTGTAAGGTATTCATAAATTGATCACTTAGCTATTTACTGGCCCATAAACTAAACATAGCCATATTTGGAGTGAACCATAATCCTCATGTGATATAAATAAAAGACCTTTTACTCTGATACCAGGTTATATTACTAATTCTTCCAAAAGGTTAAGCAGTTAGGAGATGGTGAATTTATTCATTTAATTTAACAACCACTATGCACTTTGGTTGGCACATGATTACATGAACTAGCTAGAGGCAAATATTTCAAGAAGAATATGCATGCCAGTAGGGAAAAAAAATAATTAGGGAAAGGTACAAATGAATTACCTGGAGCTGTGTATCCAAATGTTCCGGCAAATGAAGTTTGATTCAATGAGTCAGGATTTAAAAACTTAGCTGTGCCAAAATCCGAGATGTAGGCCTTATACTCCAAATCCAACATGATGTTCTTGCTTGATATGTCTCGGTGAACTATCGGAGGTGAGCAATCATGATGCATGTAGGATAAAGCATCAACCACACCTTTTACCACATTCACCCTTTTGACCCATTCAAAATTAACTACCTCTTTTTTATTGCTCAATATCTCTTTCAAGCTTCCCCCTTCTAAAAACTCATAAACTAAAAATGAGTGTCGTGCATGTGAGCAGAAGCCATAAAGCTTTACTACGTTTCGATGCCTAATTTCTAGCAGAGCAAGAATCTCATTTTCAAAAGCCTTTGCATTGGCAATCCTATTATCCTGTATTGAATGAAATTTTTTCACAACAACAACTTGACCTGTTTGTAGCTCCGCTTTATAAACACTTCCACACCCTCCCACTCCAACACAATGCTTGGAGTCGAATCCCTCTGTTGCTTCAATGATACTTTCATACACCATTTTCCCATCATAGCTCCAAAGTTCGAACATATTACCATCTTGAGCTTCTCTTAGATTGTTTAGCTTGTTCCTCTTACCTTGGCACTTGAGAACATGGTAAAGAATCCCAAATACAATCAATGATAGAAACATTGTGCCTAAGATAGGAACCATAAAGAAAATTACAACTTTATTTTTCCTTTTCTCACCATAATTCTTGCTTCGGGGAATAGAAGAGGGGCAGGCCTTCAAACCACTATTATTTCTTAATGCTCCAAAGGGAGCCTCACAAAAGGCTTTATTGTTGGGAAGAGGACCCTCCAATCGATTGTATGATATATCAACACTGATCAAGCTTGACATTTCACCAAAAGTGTAAGGAATGGAGCCAGACAGATCATTGTGGGAGAGATTCATTGTTTCTAACCTTTTCATATCTCCAAGTTGAGGGGGTATTTTCCCGATAAGTGAATTCTCACTTAAATCGAGTATTTCAATAGAGTTTAAGTTTCCAATCTCAGAGGGAATAGCCCCCCTAAGTTTATTTTTGCTTAAACTTAAGTTCAACAACATTGAGCACCCTTCTATTTGTTTAGGAATTGATCCAGTTAAATTGTTGGCTGAGAGAACAAGATATTGTAGATTGGATAGCATTCCAATTTCCAATGGAATACTACCTGAAAGTTTATTATCACCCAGATTAAGTAGAAACAATGGCGTCAACCTTCCTAATTCCTTTGGAATCTGCCCAACTATATGATTGAAGGAGAGATCAAGCAAATTTAGCTGGATGGATCTTCCAAGCTCAAGAGGTATTACACCAGAAATTCTATTATTGGAGATTTTTAAGCTTTGCAGACTTTGGCACTGCCCCCACTTTTGAGAAAGTTCCCCATAGAAATGATTATGACTCAAATCAATATACGTCAAATTTGGGTATAATCCAAAGTCTTCTGATAAATTTCCTCTTAACTGGTTCCTCTCAAGCCTTACTCGTACTAAGCTAGTGCAATTTCTCAAACTTGTTGGAATGGAACCTATGAAATTATTGTCAAATGCTGTGAAGTTTTGAAGGGACCCACCATTACAAACATTTCGTGGAAGATAACCAGTCAACATGTTTTCATGCAATCCCAAAGACTGCAGATTTGTAAGATTATTAAATTCGAATGAGATGGAGCCATTAAGCTCATTCGTAAACAACTTTAAAGAGGTAAGAAGTTTGAGCCTTCCTATTTCTGGTGGGATATAGCCTGATAATTTATTCATGTACAAAATCAATTTAGTGAGCTTTGTCAAGTTCCCAATTGAAGCAGGGATTGAACCAGTGAGATCGTTCATGAATAGAGCAAGATAACTAAGAAAGCCCAACTTTCCAATTTCTTCAGGTATGGGTCCAGAAAGTTTGTTTTCGTTAAGTCCTAAATTGGCTAAATTTCCCAAGTTTCCTATGGAAGAAGGGATAGATCCATAAAGATTGTTCTCCCATAGATAAAGAGTAGACAAGTTGCTCAAGTTTCCTATAGAAGCAGGTATTGGACCAGAGAGATTGTTCATGTACAGAGCAAGATCACTAAGAAATCCCAACTTTCCAATTTCTTCAGGTATGGGTCCAGAAAGTGTGTTATTGCTGAGGCGTAAAACACTCAGGTTGCTTAAGTTTCCTATAGAAGTAGGAATTATACCTGAGAGATTGTTTTTATACAAATTAAGCCAAGCAAGAGATCCCAACATCCCAATTTCATGACAAATGGATCCAGAAAGTTTGTTGTCGCTAAGGTCTAAATTGGCTAAATTGCTCAAGTTTCCTATAGAAGAAGGGATAGATCCACAAAGATTGTTCTCCCATAGATAAAGAGTAGACAAGTTGCTCAAGTTTCCTATAGAAGCAGGTATTGGACCAGAGAGATTGTTCACGTACAAAGAAAACTTACTAAGAAATCCCAACTTTCCAATTTCTTTAGGTATGGGCCCAGAAAGTGTGTTATTGTTGAGGTATAAAACACTCAAGTTGCTTAAGTTTCCTATAGAAGTAGGAATGAAACTTGAGAGATTGTTTTTACATAGATTAAGCCAAGCAAGAGATGTTAGCTTTCCAAGTTCTTGAGGAATAGACCCGGAAAGTTTGTTATGATAAAGACGCAGAGTAATTAAGTTGCTCAAGTTTCCAATTGCTACAGGGATTGAACCTGTGAGACTGTTACTAGACAAATTTAGCTCATTGAGCAAGTGTAACTTTCCAATTTGATGAGGAATAGATCCGGTGATGTAATTTTCATGAAGATCTAATATACGAAGGCTTGTCAGTTGGCTTATTTCACATGGAATTCTTCCAGAGAGTTGGTTGGTAGATAAATCAAGGTATATCAGCTTAGAAAGGTTTCCCAATTGGGAAGGAATGGTACCATAGAGTAAATTGTTGCTGAGATTAAGACTTATGAGATTGTGTAAGAATGAGAAGCTGAAAGTGTGGAGTGTACCTTTTAAACCAGCACCTGGGAGGTTGACATGAGAGATGCTGCTAAAGTTGTTGCAAGAAATTCCAACCCAATGGCAAGTGATGTTTCCAACCCAAGAAGACAACCGAAACTGGCTTTGGTTGTCAAGGTTGGCTTTCCATTCCAAAAGAGCCTCTGCTTCTCGTCCCATCATTGTTACTATATTGGAAGGTGAAGTTGCAGGGGAAGAAGAAATAGCAACATGGAAAGAAGAAGAAGCCAAGGCAAGAATGATAATGAAAGGCGCGGTGAATAGGCAATGGGAAATCGATCTCTCTATTAAGGACATCATGACTTTTATAAGTTGCATGCGAGGATATAGATTGTTGGTAGATGGCAGAAAGGAATTGGGTGATCAGAGAACTAATGGCTTTATGGTTATGTAGGTCAGTAGGTGCATGAAGTAGTATATATAGACATTCTCCACGTTAATTAGGAGAATCCTCTGAGGGCTTTAACGTAATTTTCTTTGTTTTTGACAGGTGTAACATAATTACTGTATGTCGTTGTCGTCTGAATGATTTTTATTTTTTTTTAACTTTAATTATTTTATAAAAAATAGAAAAATGAATATGCGGCAAGGTATTATACTATTATTTGAGGTGTATAAGGTTTTTTTTTTTTTTTTTTTTTTTTTTTTTTTTTTTTTTTTAAGATAATTACAATATATTTTTAACATGCAGTTCGAATATTTTTCTCTTTAAATTCCCAAATATTTTGTACATAAAGAGATGCTATATGGTTTTTATTGGGTGAAAACTTATAGTTTGACAATTGAAATGGGAGAAAAAGAAGAAACATATAGGCAAACAAAACCTTGACCAACATGGTTAAATAAATTCTATTTCTACCTCCTATTTCGCCTAGTTTTTGTAGCATATAAGCATATTTCTTAGTGATGGTTTGTGATAGCTATTTTTTCAATCAATTTTTTTTTTTTTTTTGGTACCAGTTTGCTTAGTGGCTTATGATTGTTTACATTCATTAGATTAAAAATTAAGTTGCACCCCAGGATCCAGGGGTCATGGCCCTAACTTTTTGAAAATATTTTTGAGGAAATTGATGTGAATGTTCTTATATTCATTATTACTTAATAAAACTTGTAAGTCAATTTTAGGAAAATTAATGCCTTCCCCCTTACAATTACTTCTAAATTATTTTTTTGGCAAATTACTTCTAAATTCTAATTGTACCTTAAGTAATATAAAGAGACATATAAGGAAAAAAAAGCTTCAAAAAATTAAGTCATGGCTAAAATGTAACTATTGTACATAAAGGTAAAAGTTAACTGAATAGTATAATGAGACTCATGAATAGTACCAAAAAATACAGTAGGACTCATAAATATTAGCAAAAATAAGTTAAAATTGCAAATAAGATGAAATTTTCAGCTTGTCACAAACAAACACTAATATGTTTGGCAAAAATTATTTTTGCCAACTTATTTTACTATTTAGCTTATTTTTGCTATTATTCATGGACCTCACTGCTCGTTTTGGTATTATTCATGGTCCTGCTATACTATTTCAACTAACTTTTACCTTTAACTATAGTACTTTCACCAAAAAGTTTTCAGTTTCAACAAAATAAGTGAATCTCAAACGGACCCTAAGTATATATTTCAGTAATTAAATTAATGATGAGACTTAATACTTACGTGTCAGATCAAAGAGAGTTTCACAAATATTGAATAATTTTGAAAAAATTATAGCTAAAGTTTTAAGAAATCTAAATTGTACATCAACCAAATTTTATTATCAAAACCTTCAATAATTTAAAATAAAATTTAATATTTATTTTAATTAGTTTGATTATATAATATAATATAATTTGTGTTTTAATATCGTAAAATTTCCATGCTACGTCCACACTGTGTTTGAACCAATTGGCTCAATATATGTTTATATTATTATCAAAGAAGTAATATCCTTTTGACATGTAACTTCTTAATTATTAAAATAGTTAATAATTATGTTTATATTACTTATCAAAAAACTAATATTCTTTTGACATGATACTTCTTAATTGTTAAAATAGTTGATAATTATGTTTATATTATTATCAAAAAAAGTAATATCCTTTTGACATGTAACTTCTTAACTATTAAAATAGTTAATAATTATGTTTATATTACTTACCAAAAAAGTAATATTCTTTTGACGTGTAACTTCTTATGTCACTTTAATGGGCAGAAAAAAGCACGTGAATAAATGAATTAGGCCTTACTATGCAAAATTTTTTTTTTGGGGTCACGTGCTACCCATATGGTCAGTTTTTCATCCAATAAAAGAGATAAAAATTGTGAGTTTTAATTAATTTAATTGGCAAAATCTTTCATCGTCAAATAAAAAATTTTAAATTCGAAACTTGCCTATACTAAAATTTAATTTACATCTTGATTTAATGATAAAAATGAATTATCATGAAACGAGCCTTATAAATTAAATTTATATTATATCTGTATAAACAATAAAAAATAAAAAGAGAAAAAAGAGATAGACATATGATGAGTTACATTATTTTATAAACTACAAGGTTACTAAAAAGTCAATACTTATACAAGGGTATCTTCACAAAATCACATCTATCTTTAATTTGAAGAAAAAAAAAAAAAAAAAAAAAAACCTCAATAATGGTGAGGTAGTAATAATAAATGGTTAACATTAAATATAAGTTCTTTTAATTTGGAAATATTATAAAAAATAACATTTTCCTACAAAATCTCAAGTTATTATGATTTTTTTATTCCAAGCACTGCACAAGCTTTCAACTATCTGTCAATAATCGTGACAATCGGGACAAGTACAACCATGGCTTGACTACACCAATAAAACCAATCCCTATAAAAGCCATTTGTGACGATAAATACATGGCCAATTTTCAATGTCGACATATATGGTCCATCTCAGTGCCCCTTTAGCTAAGGCGATGGGATTGGCTTGCCCTTGTAGTGAATATTCTTCACACACAGTCTTTCATTGACTGACAAAATCACCATTATCACACAGCACATCTTGGGATCAAACGATACAGCCATCTTTCATGAAAAAAAAGATTCAAAAATAGGTGCACCGTTGTCCACTCCAGTAGAATGACTCTTTGATGTTTATTCTTATCAACTTGCAATTTCAGTAATTTTACTCCCACAACTCACGGCACACCCGACGTATACAATACTTACGAGAATGATGTTCATTTTTCCTTTGTTTTTTGCAATTAATATTTAGAAAAAGAAGGGTTTGAATCCTAAATGTTGAAAACATCAAGAACCCTAAATGTTGAAGACATCAAAGAGTACTACCAATTGAACTACAAAATTCTTTTTGTCATGAAATTGCTTTTAAAGTTTGTTGCTAAAGATATTAAAAAGTTTGTTCATTTAGAAGATCTTTTTACTAATTTGTTGAGAGTTGTATACAAAGTTGCACAGTTACCTATACAGGTATCAAATATAGATACAAGAATGCAACATTATTTTTTTGAAAATTTTAAGGCACAACACGTTAAGGGTCTCAATGTTTGACATGATTCGCGAAAACGACACAGATTTTTATGGGTTAAACTTATACAACCATGGTTTGACTACACCAATAAAATCAATCCCTATAAAAGCCATTTGTGATGATACATACATGGCCAATTTTCAATGTCGACATATAGGAGCCATCTCAGTGCCCCCTTTAGCTAAGGTGATGGGACTAGCTTGTCCTTGTAGTGAATATTCTTCACACACAGTCTTTCATTGACTGGCAAAATCACCATTATCACACAGCACATCTTGGGATCAAACGATACAGCCATCTTTCATGAAAAGGAAGTTTCAAAAATAGGTGCACCGTTGTCCTCTCCTGTGGAATGACTCTTTGATGTTTACTCTCATCAACTTGCAACTTCAGTAATTTTACTCTCACAACTCATGGCTCACCCTACGTATACAATACTTACGAGAATAATGTTCATTTTTCCTTTGTTTTTTGCAATTAATATTTAGAAAAAAAAGGGTTTGAATCCTAAATGTTGAAAACATCAAGAACCCTAAATGTTGAAGACATCAAAGAGTACTACCAATTGAACTACAAAATTCTTTTTGTCAAGATATTGCTTTTAAAGTTTGTTGCTAAAGAAATTAAAAAGTTTGTGCATTTAGAAGAGCTTTTTACTGATTTGTTGAGAGTTGTATACAAAGTTTCACAGTTGCCTATAAAGGTACCAAGTATAGATACAAGAATACAACATTTTTTTGAAAACTTTAAGGCACAACACGTTAGGGGTGTCAATGTTTGACATGATTCGCGAATACGACAGATTTTTACAGGTTAAACTTATACAACCATGGCTTGGCTACACCAATAAAATAAATCCCTATAAAAGCCATTTGTGACGATACATACATGGCCAATTTTCAATGTCGACATATAGGAGCCATCTCAGTGCCCCCTTTAGCTAAGGCAATGGGACTGGCTTGTCCTTGTAGTGAATAATCTTCACACGTAGTCTTTCATTGACTGGCAAAATCACCATTATCACACAACACATCTTGGGATAAAACGATACAGCCATCTTTCATGAAAAGAAAGATTCAAAAATAGGTGCACCGTTGTCCTCTCCTGTGGAATGACTCTTTGATGTTTACTCTCATCAACTTGCAACTTTAATAATTTTACTCCCACAACCCACGGTACACCCAACGTCCATTTTTCCTTTGTTTTTTGCAATTATTATTTAGAAAAAGAAGGGTTTGAATCTTAGATGTTGAAAACATCATGAACCCTAAATGTTGAAGGCATCAAAGAGTACTACCAATTGAACTACAAAATTCCTTTTGTCAAGATATTGCTTTCAAAGTTTGTTGCTAAAGAAATTAAAAAGTTTGTGCATTTAGAAGAGCTTTTTACTGATTTGTTGAGAGTTGTATACAAAGTTGCACAGTTACCTATACAGGTACCAAATATCAATACGAGAATACCACATTTTTTTGAAAAATTTAAAGCACAACATGTTAGGGGTGTCAATGTTTGACATGATTCGCGAATACGACACAAATTTTTACGGGTTAAGCTTATACAACCATGTCTTGACTACACCATTAAAATCAATCCCTATAAAAGCCATTTGTGACGATACATACATGGCCAATTTTCAATGTCGACATATCGGAGCCATCTTAGTGCCCCCTTTAGCTAAGGCGATGGGACTGGCTTGTCCTTGTAGTGAATAATCTTCACACGCAGTCTTTCATTGACTGGCAAAATCACCAATATCACACACCACATCTTGGGATAAAACGATACAGCCATCTTTCATGAAAAGAAAGATTCAAAAATAGGTGCACCGTTGTCCTCTCCTGTGGAATGACTCTTTGATGTTTACTCTCATCAACTTGCAACTTTAATAATTTTACTCCCACAACTTGCGACACACCTAACGTATACAATACTTACGAGAATGATGTCCATTTTTCCTTTGTTTTTTGCAATTACTATTGAGAAAAAGAAGGGTTTGAATCCTAAATGTTGAAAACATCAAGAACCCTAAATGTTGAAGACATCAAAGAGTACTACCAATTGAACTACATTATTATTTTTTTCAAGATATTGCTTTTAAAGTTTGTTGCTAAAGAAATTAAAAAGTTTGTGCATTTAGAAGAGCTTTTTACTGATTTGTTGAGAGTTGTATACAAAGTTGCACAGTTACCTATACAGGTACCAAATATCAATACGAGAATACCACATTTTTTTGAAAAATTTAAAGCACAACATGTTAGGGGTGTCAATGTTTGACATGATTCGCGAATACGACACAAATTTTTACGGGTTAAGCTTATACAACCATGTCTTGACTACACCATTAAAATCAATCCCTATAAATGCCAATTGTGACGATGCATATATGGCTAATTTTCAATGTCAACATATAGGAGCCATCTCGGTGCCCCCTTTAGCTAAGGCGATGGGACTGGCTTGTTCTTGTAGTGAATATTCTTCACACACAGTCTTTCATTGACTGGCAAAATCACCATTATCACACAGCACATCTTGGGATCAAACGATACAGCCATCTTTCATGAAAAGGAAGTTTCAAAAATAGGTGCACCGTTGCCCTCTCTTGTGGAATGACTCTTTGATGTTTACTCTCATCAACTTGCAACTTCAGTAATTTTACTCCCACAACTCACGACACACCCAACGTATACAATACTTACGAGAATGATGTCCATTTTTCCTTTGTTTTTTGCAATTACTATTGAGAAAAAGAAGGGTTTGAATCCTAAATGTTGAAAACATCAAGAACCCTAAATGTTGAAGACATCAAAGAGTACTACCAATTGAACTACATTATTATTTTTTTCAAGATATTGCTTTTGAAGTTTGTTACTAAAGAAATTAAAAAGTTTGTGCATTTAGAAGAGTTTTTTACTGATTTGTTGAGAGTTGTATACAATGTTGCACTGTTACCCATACAGGTAGCAAATATAGATATGAGAATACAACATTTTTTTGAAAAATTTAAGGCACAACATGTTAGGGGTGTCAATGTTTGACATGATTCGCGAATACAACACATATTTTTACGGGTTAAGCTTATACAATCATGGCTTGACTACACCAATAAAATAAATCCCTATAAATGCCAATTGTGACGATGCATACATGGCTAATTTTCAATGTCAACATATAGGAGCCATCTCGGTGCCCCCTTTAGCTAAGGCGACGGGACTAGCTTGTCCTTGTAGTGAATATTCTTCACACACAATCTTTCATTGATTGGCAAAATCACCATTATCCCACACCACATCTTGGGATCAAACGATACAGCCATCTTTCATGAAAAGGAAGTTTCAAAAATAGGTGCACCGTTGCCCTCTCTTGTGGAATGACTCTTTGATGTTTACTCTCATCAACTTGCAACTTCAGTAATTTTACTCCCACAACTCACGGCACACCCAATGTATACAATACTTACGAGAATTATGTCCATTTTTCCTTTGTTTTTTGCAATTACTATTGAGAAAAAGAAGGGTTTGAATCCTAAATGTTGAAAACATCAAGAACCCTAAATGTTGAAGACATCGAAGAGTACTACCAATTGAACTACATTATTATTTTTTTCAAGATATTGCTTTTAAAGTTTGTTGCTAAAGAAATTAAAAAGTTTGTGCATTTAGAAGAGCTTTTTACTGATTTGTTGAGAGTTGTATACAATGTTGCACTGTTACCTATACAGGTAGCAAATATAGATATGAGAATACAACATTTTTTTGAAAAATTTAAGGCACAACATGTTAGGGGTGTCAATGAAGTTTGTGCATTTAGAAGAGCTTTTTACTGATTTGTTGAGAGTTGTATACAATGTTGCACTGTTACCTATACAGGTACCAAATATAGATATGAGAATACAACATTTTTTTGAAAAATTTAAGGCACAACATGTTAGGGGTGTCAATGTTTGACATGATTCGCGAATACAACACATATTTTTACGGGTTAAGCTTATACAATCATGGCTTGACTACACCAATAAAATAAATCCCTATAAATGCCAATTGTGACGATGCATACGTGGCTAATTTTCAATGTCAACATATAGGAGCCATCTCGGTGCCCCCTTTAGCGAAGGCGACGGGACTGGCTTGTCCTTGTAGTGAATATTCTTCACACACAGTCTTTCATTGACTGGCAAAATCACCATTATCGCACAGCACATCTTGGGATCAAACAATATAGCCATCTTTCATGAAAAGGAAGTTTCAAAAATAGGTGCACCGTTGCCCTCTCTTGTGGAATGACTCTTTGATGTTTACTCTCATCAACTTGCAACTTTAGTAATTTTACTCCCACAACTCACGGCACACCCAATGTATACAATACTTACGAGAATGATGTCCATTTTTCCTTTGTTTTTTGCAATTAATATTTAGGAAAAGAAGGGTTTGAATCCTAAATGTTGAAAACATCAAGAACCATAAATGTTGAAGACATCAAAGAGTACTACCAATTGAACTACAAAATTTTTTTTGTCATGATATTGCTTTTACAGTTTGTTGCTAAAGAAATTAAAAATTTTGTGCATTTAGAAGAGCTTTTTACTGGTTTTTTGAGAGTTGTATACAAAGTTGCACAGTTACCTATACAGGTACCAAATATAGATACGAGAATACAACATTTTTTTGAAAAATTTAAGGCAGAACGTGTTTGGGGTGTCAATGTTTGACAAGATTCGCGAATAGGACACAAATTTTTATGGGTTAAGCTTATACCTTAGCGGGTTTGGACCAAAAATAGGTAGACTCAAAAGCGGCATGATAAGAAATGTGTCATAAGTAGGTCAACTCACATGACCCGTAATTGGCACATTTGACAGCCAATTTATTTGTGTCAACTCGAAATTGCCCATTTACCATAGTCCGTTTGAACTCGTATAATAAATAAATTAATCTTCATTATTTTTAGATTTTTCATATACCTATTATATCAAACCTATATTTTAAATTTAGAAAGAAAATAAGAAATACATAAACTATGTTATAGTTTTTATACATAGCAATTGACGAGTTTTGTAGATGTTATATTTGTGTTGAATTATATTATTTTGAATTTGGGCCGAAGTGTATGTACTTATTTTGGGATGTAAAAAACGTATTTCTAGATGAATCTTATATTTTGTGGAACTATATTATTTTGAATTTGAGTTAAAGTGTATGTACTTCTGGAATGTAAAAAACTTATTTTTAGATGGATGGTATTGCATTATGGACTTATTATTTATAAAGTGCTCTGATGTTATTTTGAACTTTTGGACGATATGTTTTAAGTATTTGATGTTATTAGTAAACTTCAAATTGAATGCTTAATAGGTATTTTGATGTAATGAGATTGTATAAAATTAGTTGTTCATTAAAATTTATAACAATATTAATCAAGTGCTTTTTTAGAAATGAGTTAAATGGATTGAATTTATGCCAACTAAACTAGTTTAATATTAAGCAGGTTGATATGTGATTATTTTATGTTCTTAATGTGTAGTGGAGTGATGACATGTCAATTTCAAGTTTAGCCATGCCATTATCTATGGGACTAAAAGAGATTACTTTAAACACTAGGAACTAAAATCTCTCGTTAATTAAAGTTTAGACCAACAGTATATTTTGGCCAAGTCTTTTTTTATTTTGTATTTAATTAGAGAGTTAGAGATTCGTATTCATTAATTCTTTTTATCTTTGGACAAAGTTTGAAGAACAACTTGAATGTTGTGAAAGCTACAACTCCTATTATGAAAATTAACATTATTACATACTTTGAAAATTAAATTATTGGATTGTATTTTTTTTTACTCTCATGTCAAATTTCATGCCAATTGGATATTATTTATCATTCAATCCATAAACTTATTTTTTATAAATAATTTTATACTACAGAAATTTGAAATTTTAACATTTGATTGATGACATAGTTATTGATCTTTGATCTTATGGAAATTTTGTAAGCATGGAGGATATACGAAGAAAATTTAATCTATTGGTGAATTTGTTAAAATTTATATCCAATAATAAGATGTTGAGTAGAATTATAGCTATTTGTCATCCATCTGCAGGAAAAAAAAATTTATTTAGTATTTTTAGTATTATATTTCTCTTATATTGCATTTTATAAGTGAAGACATTTAAAAGACACATTTATTATTTAATTTTTCTAAAATTATTTGATTTGTATACATTTTATATTTTTTGAAAAATTTATTATAATATGTAATCTTTAAATTATTTAACAAAAAATAATTAATTTAAAATATTCAAAGAATATTAATTGTGATTAGAATAAATTGAAAGAAAATTATACATAACTAGTGAGTTTGTCTTGCAATATATAGAATTGATAGATGAAATTTATTTTTGATAAGTAACATTATAAGAAATCATATTAAAGATATGCTTTAAATATACATTGAAAAAAAAATTCTTACTTAAAAAATATTGAAAATATTTTTATATATTTTTTTCATGTGAAAATAATTTTTTAAGGACAAATTTTCAACAAAATTGGACAGAAGATCTAAATTGAATAAATTTAAAATTTAGAAGACTCAATTAAACGAAAGTAAAGTTAGAGGACCCAAATGAATTTTAGCTAAACTTAGAGGGCGTCATTTACATTTTTTGCCTAATTTATGTGTTTTATTTTATTGATTTAAAAATTATTGATATATTCAGCTTGACCCCATGAAAAAAATTTATGACTTATGGTAAAAGATCAAAATATCTCAGGCTAAAAAAATAAACATAGACGCCAACATATATTTGTACTCGCTAAAATTCAAAATTTAGTGAAACTACATGATTTACAAAATTTGAAGTTGTGGAAAGATGAAACATGCATATTTGCACACTATTATTAATTTAAAATTAAAAAACAAAAAAAAAAAAAGATTCTACAATGTCCAAGAAAAAAAACATGGTCACAGCGTTTCTATTAGAGTGAAGTTACCCTTAAAGAATGACAAATATTCAAAACTCTATTCCTCATGGAAACAGACGTACTAAAGTTCTACATAAAACCTAAATCTTCAATTGCAAGAGGATTAAGAAAAAAAAAAAAAAAAAAAAAACAGTTGCAAGAGATATTACTACGAAATAAATAGAAAAGTCGAATCCTATGGTTTGAAAATTGAAATTAAAAGAGAAAAGATTAAGAAATATACAAATAAAATAAATAGTGGTGGAAAATGGCTGGGTTTTGGATTGAGTAATATATGAGTAAAACATACCATTGCACAATTATTCATTTATTAGCCCCTTTATAGAAGAGATTAAATTCTGTAAAAATGTAGTGTAAAACCCATATTTTATCCTTTTAATTCCAACATGCTACATTATCTTATCATATATTTAAGAATAAATATAACTACACTCAATCAATTCCAATATCCATATATAAATCCAAACAAATTGAGAGTTTATTGAAATGTTATTAAGTGTAATAAGATGTATTGAATTTTAAGTAAAATGCTAATGTGACAATCTTTCATTAAATGGTATAAAACATGAGTTTTACACCCCATGCTTACTAAATTCGGACTCTTTATGAAATAATTTATATCCATTATATACAGATGATAGAAAAGTTGAAAGAAATAGTACATATCTGTCTTAAAATAATAGCATTTTAATTCACAAGGATAATTTTTGAAATCCATGAGAAAGGAAATGTATAGAAACCTCTTATACAATAAATTCTGAATTATATATCTTATAAGTTACAACTGCAATATAAATTGTAAAGAAATCATAGGGTGGCTATGAGACCCTTAGGAAATCGTAATAAACCCTAATTCATGTTAGACACAAAATTATGCTAGTGAATAAGAAAAAGCTCCAAAAAGAAGAAAAAAATTTTTGAGAAAAATTACAAAATAAATTATCCCAAGATATAGGAAGAAAACTTATTATAAATAACAAATTCGACTAAACAAAACCCTAAATGAAACCAATTTGCTTGAAAAAGCGAAGTAGGTTAATAAGTTTTGATCTTCATGACAATTTCCTTCATATTACTAAATTTCACAGATTTCCATCATTTGCTTCAATGATTTATCCAGTACTTTTCTAGTTTTTGAACTCCTTAGCACTAAAGAATTTTCTGTTTAAGAGTAGTTCGTATTGTCGTTTTCAAAAAAAATTCAAAAAAAGAAAAGAAAAGAAGAGTTTGTTGTCTGTTTTATAGCATCCACCTAACTATCCCATTTATATCACAACTATTTGGTTTACGTCATAGTCAATAATCGTGATCAATCGGGACAGTCACGCTTTAAGGTCAATGAAGTCTGGGCCCTATATACAACGCATTTGTTACGACTTACGATACATAGACCCGTAGCTAGAGACTAAAATTAATGTCATATGCATAAAATTAATATCATAAACCCAGAATTTTGTACCACGCTATAGAGTAAAAACCCCAATCATAGGATCACAAACCTTTTTGCCCAAAAGAACCCATCAGACACCTTTGTTTATCTTGCCACGTCATAGATGAAAGAACGCAAGCCTTTAAATGGAATATTCAATACCTCAAACAATTACAAAACCAGCTGTCAGACCATTGAAAGCCCATCAAAACCTACATTATTGAGCTCAGAGGCGTTACAAAAATGGCACTAAAGCCACAACAGCTAGAAGCAATGGAACCATATATAAACATTCCTTAAAACCAAATAAGGTACACATTTTCGTACTTAGGTTCAAGAGTGTAGTTCCATTCAACTCACAAGTCCAGACAGAGTCCAACATTCCCCAAGATTCTGCAGCATTAGCTCTACAAATCCAGACACTCACAGCTAGTGTGAAGGAGCTTACTAGACAGAACCAAGAGATGAGGCTGCGATTGCAGCAAGACGAGAACCGGTCTGGGACCAACCAGGATGACAATGGAGATAGCCAAAGAAGGAATGTTCGTCGATGACCCGCCACTCTATAAGGACCGAGCTTGCACCTTATCAGGGAAATGAAAAAGGAGATGGACGAGCTGAGGAGTGCAATTAAGGAAAAAATAGACCAAAGCCTAGATAGGATGGCTAGGAGGACGGATTCACCATTCACGACGGTGGTCCTGGAATGCCCAATGTCGTCAAAGTTTCTTCTACCTCAGCTCAAGCCATTCAACGGGCTAAAAGACCCTCTGGATCACCTCAATACTTTTAAGACGACTTTGGGTCTTCAACAACCCCCTGAAGAGATATTGTGCCGTTCTTTCCCCACCACTCTTAAAGGAGTTGCGAAGGAGTGGTTCATGAAGTTACCAACATCGTCCATCGACAATTTTGAGCAGTTGGGCAATTCCTTCTTGTTAGGAAATATAGACCCCAGTTGATAGAATTAACAAGTTTTTAAACCCAAGTTGTTAATTAGATTTATTATGAATAAAACTTGTTAAAATCAACAAACATCAATATCATGTCAAAATCATGCAGCGGAAAAATAAATAAAACAAGATATGATGACCCAGGAAAACCAATGAACCAACCAGTTTTACAATAAAAACCTAGGGGGAAACCTTCCCGAAAAGCAATCCACTATAGTAAAGAGAGGTTTCAGATTTAGTACAAAACCTTTGTCTCTAGACTTTACAATCCCCATAGATGAACTTATAGCAAAAACCTTCTACCGCTTCTCTGAACTCTTCAATATATGAACACCACCCTTTGATGCACGAATCCCAGTACGTGACTAACCAATGATGCACGGCTTCCAGTACGTGACTAACACACCAACTAGAAGAAGATGTTAGCTGCAAAGTTCTTCACTTCATCAATAATGAAGATCAAGAAGCACTTGGTTACAAAACCCTAAGGTGTAAAGATGCAGTAGCTTCTTTCAAAGAGAATAAGGCATCGGTCACCTTTTGTATATGTTCTCCTTGTATTCTCTTATGTTACGGCCTCTAAAATAAGCCTTATATAGGTCTAGGGTTATGAGAAAAGAAACCCTACACATACATGTCAACATGGGCCGAAAATCAGATTTGAAAGATCTGAATTCCCGTAACCTCAACCGATCAGGAGGTGTCGAGCTTTAAAATTCGACAGATACAGCTATCGAGAAACTATCAAGAAGCTGTCGAGGAGACAGGAGCTTTCTCGATCGATCCATCAGCTATCGAGAGGTGTCGAGATTGCGATAACAATCAACTAAAAAGCTCGATGCATAGCCTAGCTGTCGAGAGGTGTCGAGCAGTTGTCGAGCTATCTGTCCAGCTTTAGTGAACAGCTTTTCTTCACTTGTTTATTGGTCCAATCTTTATGGCTTTAATACTAGAATTAAACAACATGTTTTTTGAAGTATTAAACACATCCTAGATCTACCCAACTACAAGTAAAGTGCGTTTTGTCAAAGAATTAGCCAATTACACAAAATATGTCCTTAACATTTCTTATGCCACTTCGTCAGTGAACAACGTCTAAAAAGGTTGACAGACCACTTGCTTACCATTAGACAAGGAGAAAAAGAGACCCTAAGGTCAAACATGAAGCATTTCACTCAAGAAACTTTAGAGATGGATGAAGCGGATGACAAAGTACAGCTAACAACCTTTAAGGCTGGTTTGAAGTCCAGGGAGTTCGTGGTCTCACTTGCGAAGAGTCCCTCTAAGACGATGGTGGAGATGCTCCTGAAGGCACAAAAGTACATGAACGCCGAGGGCAAAAAAGAAAGCGAACAAATTGTCAAAATACTGACAGGAACAAATGAAAGGATGATAAAACCCCTTGGAAGGTAAAATTCACTCCTTTAGTTATGCTTGTTGATAAAATTTTGGCGCAGATTAAAGATAAACATTACCTCAAATGACCAAGGTCATTGCACTCGTCACCCAATGTACGTGACAAGAAATATTTCCATTTCCACAAGGATCATGGCCACTACACAAAAAATTGCTGAGACCTAAAGGAGCAAATAAAGGAACTCATCCAGAAAGGGAAGTTGTAGAAATATGTCAAGAAAGGTGACTCCAGCAAATCCAAAGATAATAATAAGGACAAACACGAAGCCTCTCCAAGGGACGAGGACCACACATCCCATCGTCCACAGAGTGCGATAGGGGAGATAAAGATGATCACAAGAGGGCAATTCATAGGAGGATTGTTCAGATCCCTCAAGAAATCACAATAGAGGCAGGAGAACAGCATCCATAGGATACCACCCCTGAAGTAGAGATGGAGAGACAGGGACATCCTTTTTTCAGAAGAAGATGCTAGAGGAGTGAAGTAGCCATATGACGACCCCCTAGTTATAATGCTTATGATAAAGGGGTTCAACATCAGGAGAATCCTTATAGACAACGATAGCTCTGTAAACATCATCTACCTCTCTGCTTTTCAATAGTTGAAGTTGGATCCAGGAAGATTGCATCCCTTCAAGTCCCCTATCGTCAGCTTCAGTGGGGACAAAGTGTATCCCAAAGGCATAGTGACACTGATGGTTACAGTGGGGTCTTACCCATGACAACTGACTCATCAACTAGACTTCTTGGTGGTAGACTTTCCTTCTTCATACAACATGATCATTGGGAGGCCGACACTCAATTGTTGGAAGGCATCCACGTCCACCTATTGCCTGAAAGTAAAGATCCCAAAGGCAAATCGTCTAGGCAAGGTATAAGAGATCAGGTGCTAGTTAGGGAATGCTACCAAGCAGTTTTAGCTGTAAAGGAAAACCATATGTGGATGATCGAGGAGAAAGAGGAAGAGAATGTGGAAGCCTTGGAAACTGTGGAGCTGGTAGACAAAGAGCCAACGAAGACTACAAGAGTGGGGATGACCCTAAGTATAGAGATGAGGAAGAAAATAGTCCCATTCCTCAAGGAGAACCTGGACGTCTTCGCATGGAGCTACGAGGATATGCTAGGCATATCCATAAAGATCATCCAACACAAGCTAAATGTAGATCCCGAGAGAAAGCTCGTCTAGCAGAGATGACGAGTCTTCACTCCAAAACGAAACCAGGCAATCATGGACGAGGTCAACAAATTGTTAGTAGCGGACTTCATTCACGAGGTCTATTACCCGGACTGGCTAGCCAACGTCGTCCTGGTAAAGAAGGCAAATGGAAAATGGAGGATGTGTGTAGACTTCACGAACCTAAACAAGGCCTGCCCAAATGACAACTTTCCCCTACTAAGGATAGATCAGCTGGTGGATTCCACAGTAGGGCATAAAATCCTGACATTCATGGACGCATTCTCGGGGTAAAACCATATAAAAATTGTGGAAGAAGACCAAGAGAAAACTACCTTCATCATAAGCCAAGGGCTCTACTGCTACAAGGAAATGCCCTTTGGACTAAAAAATGGAGTAACTTAACAGAGGTTAGTAAACAAAATGTTTAGCAAACAAATCAGGAGGAAGATGGAAGCGTACGTGGATGACATGCTTGTCAAGAGCAAGGAAGAGTCTGCTCACTTGGACGACCTCCAAGAGACATTCACTACTCTCAGGCAGTATCAAATGAAGTTGAACTCCAGCAAGTGCACCTTTGGGGTAGCGTCAGGGAAGTTCTTAGGGTTCATGGTTCATCTCTAAAGCAACGGACAAATGCCTGCCCTTCTTCAAGACACTGAAGCAAGCTTTCACCTGGATGGAAGAGTGTGAAAAGGCCTTCCAGGAGCTCAAACAATATCTGAGCAATGCACCCCTCTTAAGCCCATCCAAAGAAGGAGAAAACCTGTATTTATACTTGGCAGTGTCAGTTACAGCCGTGAGCATGACCTTGATTCAGGAGGAAGACAAAACGCAACTCCCAGTTTGCTATGTCAGTCAAGCCTTCCAAAGAGCTGAAGCAAAGTACCCACGGATCGAAAAGATTGCATTTGCCCTAATTGTAGCTTCACGAAAGCTGCGCCCTTACTTCCAAGCAAATCCTATCCTAATGATGACGGACCAACCCATAAAGAAATCCATGAATAAGCCTGAGGTTGCAGGAAGGATGATTTAGTAGGAAATCAAGTTTAGCCAGTCCGACATTGAGTACCACCCCAGGACAGCTATTAAGGCGTAGGCACTAGTAGACTTCATCGTCGAATTCATAATCCCAGATGAGGATGGGCCATCGGACGAAGCAGAAAGATGGATGATCTAGATTGACGGTTTGTCAACCTAGAAGAGGGGCGGAGTAGGGGTCATTATCATCACCCTAAAAGGAGAGATGCTCAAATACAAAGTTCAGCTAACGTTCCCATCCACCAATAAGAAAGCTAAATACAAAGGAATACTAATGGGAATAAAGGTCAAAAAGGCGCTAGAAGCCAAAAACTTGCTTCTTCAAAGCAATTTCAAGTTGCTTGTGAGGCAGATAAAGGGGGAGTATGAAGCAAAAGAGGAAAGAATGAAAAAATACTTGAGGCTAAAGAAGCATTTGGCATAGGAGTTTGATTGGGTAGAATTCACACAGGTCACCAGAAGCTAGAATATGAGGGCCGACGAGCTAGCGAAGCAAGCATCTTCAAAAGCAGGAGCAACGAGTACAGACTTAAAAATGGAAGTCCAGAAACGTCCCAACATTGAAGAGGTCCTCACCTTCACAATCCAGAGCAAAAGCAAATAGATGACCCCAATCTCGTCCTACCTCTAGGATGGATGGCTTCCACAGGACGTCGAGGAGGCCAGGAAAGTTAAGAAGAGGGCAACCAGGTTCACAATCCTAAACAATGCCCTGTATAAAAGAGGTTTCTCCATGCCCTACCTGAAGTGCGACGACGAGGGTGAAGCCAAATACATTCTGGAAGAGATCCATGAAGGAATATGTGGAGACCATGTAGGCCCAAGATCCCTGGTAAAAAAGATTGTTAGAACAGGTTACTTCTGGCCTATTATGCAGGACACAATGGAGTTCGTCAAGAGATGTGACAAATGCTAAAGGTTTGGAAATGTTCAATGCATCCCAGTACAGAGACTAGCACCAATAGCCTCCCTATGGCCATTTGCCCAATGAGGGATTGACATCATCGGTCTATTATCCCAAGGTAAGAGATAGGTAAAATTTTTATAGGTCACTATTGACTATTTCACAAAATGGGTTGAAGCAGAGGCACTATCAACCATCACGGAGGCAAAGATCTAGAACTTCGTGTGGAAGAACATAGTTTGCAGATTCGAGATACCATGGAAGATCATATCGGAAAATGGGCGACAGTTTGATAGTCAAAGTTTCAGGGACTTTTGCTCAAGGATAGGGATCAAGAACCAATTCTCGTCCCTAAGTCACCCGCAAGCCAATGGTCAGACGGAAGTGACAAACCAAACACTGCTCAAGATCATCAAAACTTGGTTGGAAGATGTAAAGGACGCTTGGCCAGAGGAGTTACCCAATGTCCTATGGGCATACAAGACTATAGTAAGAACCCCAACATAAGAAACCCCCTTCAGACTCACATATGGCATAGAAGCAGTAATCCCAGTAGAAGTGGGAATTACAAGCATGAGACGAGAAGTCTTCCTTGAAGGCAGCAATGATGATCAGCTGAGAGTCAACCTGGATTGTTTGGACAAAGTTAGAGATGAAGCATCCCATACGATGATGAGGTACCAATAGAAGATGGCAGAGTACTACAACAAAAGAGTGAAGCTCAAACGACTTAACATAGGAGATCTCGTCCTACGCAAAGTCAGACCTGCTATTAAGGACCTGACCTAAGGGAAGCTTAGCCCAACCTAGGAAGGGCCTCATAAGGTCACCCATTATTCCAAGCAAGGCAACTATCACCTAGAAACGCTGGACGGGAAGAAACTACCACAACCATGGAATATTGAGCATTTGAAGAGGTACCATCAATAAATATAATGGACGATTGTATTCATGTTTTGAAACAAAGCAATAAAAGTACTATTTAGTTAACATTTCAATGCACTGTATACAAGTCAAGAAGTCTAATATATATATATATATATATATATTTGGCTAAGTAATAAGATTTCGCCAAGACCAATGTAAATTACTAACGAAGCCAAGTGACAAGATCCCTTAAATGGGTGTAAGTCACCTAAAAATTAGCTAAGTAATAAGATTCCTCCTAGACGGATGTAAATTACTGACGAGGCCAAGTGACAATCCCTTAAAAGGGTGTAAGTCACCTAAAAATTGGCTAAGTAATAAGATTCTACCTAGACGGATGTAAATTACTAACGAGGCCAAGTGACAATCCCTTAAATGGTTATAATTCACCTAAAACTGGCTAAGTAATGAAATTCCGCCTAGACAGATGTAAGCCTAATCTAAGGTTAAACAGGCAAAGATGCATGCAAAAAGCATGAACCACATATGGATAAAAAGTGTTAAGCATAATGAAGAACAAACCAATGGAAGCAGGAAAGTAAGCAGGTAAACATGAATATATTTTGTCTGAATTAAAAGCCTAAAAATACCGAGCAACAAATATTGTTCTGGAGATAGAATTAAAATCCCAAAAACACCAGGCAAGAAATATTTTTTTGGCATTAGAATGAAAAGCCCAAAATGTACTAGGCACCAGAAAAAAAAAAAAAAAAAAAAAAAAAAAAAAAAAAAAAAAAAAAAAAAAAACCATAAGTATTTGCAGGTTCAAATGCCAGGCTCTCCTCCATTAGCTTCAGTAGGCTCTGGAACATTTCCCTCGAGAGCAACAACAGCAACTTGAGCAGCCTGGACAGCCTCGTTCGTAGCCATCTCTTTGTCCACAGCCTCGAAGTCCAAGTTCTCCAGGTCCACGTTAGTAGGGTGCTTGACGAGATATCGCCACAAGAGCTTGAAGCCCTTGTTGTAATAGCTGAAGAGCACAGTATTGTACTCGTCAATCTGTTGGAAAGCCTCGACAGACTTAACGACAATAGTTTTCACCCTTTCCCTTACAGCCTAGAGTTGCTCATCCTTCTCTAAGGTCAGCTGCTTCTCCGCCCTCAAATCATTAGACAAGACCCTCGCCTTTTCCTTGGCAGTATTGGCCTCATCCATGATTGAGATAAGGTCTTTCCTCAACTTTGAAAGCTCTACCTCCATACCCTTCACCTTGGACTCCGCGAATAAAGCCTTAGCCTCCTAGCTCGTGTACTCTGAGGTTATGTGAATGGTTTTCCCTAAAACCTGAAAGGAAGTTCCAACTTTCAGAACCATGTGAAAAGAGAGAAAGTGAAAAGCAAATTGCACAAGTGTATTACCTGGATGAGCTTATGGATGTGATGACCCACTAACTTGTTGGAGGGCACTCTAAAAAGGGCCTTCAGCTCGACAGTAGTGAAGGCATCCTGCGCCCTCGACGGTGCAAGGCTAGCATCGTCCCAAACACTGGACGATTGTGAGGAAGCCTTCTCCTTCCCCTTATCCGCCATGTGTGGCTTCTTCATCCGCGGGGTAATTTCCTCCACCGACATAGCCGGAGAAGTCGTCCTTGTCACCTTAGGGACGGAGGTAGCAAGGGTGGCAGGAGTCCCTTTCTCCACAATTCACACCACCTTCTTCCAAAGGCTGGAAATAAGCTCGTTCTTCTTCGCCCTCATCTTGGTGAACATCTCTTGGTTGAATTTCGTCGTCATCTCTATGGAAGAGAAACACTTAGTTAAAAAAGAAAAAAAATTGAGAAGAGAGCAACAAAGCAAATGGACACTTACTCTTCTCTTTAATCTCTATAGCACGCAGAACGTAGGCAGAAGGCTTTGGACCAAGGCAATGACGAGCCAAGGTTTGTGGGTCAACCAAGTTGTCAAAATCGTCAATCGTCTTCGCGTACTTTACAGCTGCCTCGACACAATGCCTGTACCTACTCTTGAGCTTTGGATGCTTCTTAACTACATAGACACAACAAACAGGAAAGTTAGTAACGATAATATATATATATACATAAAGGAAAAGAACAAAGAATGAAAGAGGACTTGCACAAAGACAATGCACCTAGACTCGAAACTCTCCAACGACGGAACAACCTAGGGACTTCACCCTAAACTTCATCAGAAGGAGTCTTCCAATCATCCTTAGACACAAAGAAGAATCGAGATTTCCAATATCTGAAGGATGACGGTAGATCAGTGATGATCCTAGCCTTCCTGACCTAGGGCACCAACTCATAGTACCCATACTCTTTGGACTCTATTAAACGATATAGGTAAGTGAACTCATCCACCTTGATCATGTCTCCTTCGATGGTAGCCAGCCATATCTGCAAATAACTGATCACTATCCTCCATAAGTTTGGCATAAGTTGCCCAGGAGCAATGTTGAAATGACTTAAAAGCTCCATAATGAATGGGTGGACGGGAAACCTAAGCCCGCACTAGAAAGCAGCTTCGTAGAAGCACACCTCCCCAGGTGAAAAGTGGCAGGCTCGTTCCTCTTTATAAGGACACGGAATCCTAACCATCTCGAGAAATTGAAACCTATCCCTAAACCTAGAGAGGGTCTCAGTGTCTAGGCCATACTCCTCCTTGAGGGTAGAAAAGGCCCTGACCTCCTTTAGGCCAAAAGCTACATTGTCTTCCCTTACCTCAACAAGGTTGTCGCTAGACGACAACCCCATCTTAAGCTCACTGGATCTCACCTCCGACATCACTCTCTACTCACCCACTAATTCCTTAAACCAATCAACAGATTAACGGAGTAAGGGGAACAGATTAGCTAACACTACACTTAAGCTACTACCCCCAAACATAAAACCTTCAACTAAAGGGCAAAAGGTGCAAGAAACTCTTAGAGAAGCCCTCAAATGCATAAAGAGAAATGAGACAGAGGGGAAAAGTATCCTAACTTCAGAGCTACCAACCATGGTGTTAGGATATATGTGGTTCACATGTTAAGAACATATGTCATGATTTTATGTAATTGGCTAATCCTTTGATAAAACGCACTTTACTTGTAATTGGGTAGCTCTAGGATGTGTTTAAATACTTCAAGAAACAAGGTTTCAAGATCAAGTGTTAAAGTCATCAAGTCTATCCAAGAAACAAACTGAGAAGTGCAAATTCATTAAGTCTTGATAGCTGGCTCGACAGCTGTATCTATCAAGGCTTAAGGAAGCTATTCAGCCCATGGCTCGACACTTGCTCGACAGCTTATATGTCGAGATTTAAGAAATTCAGAATTTTGATATGATTTTTTGGAATCCGTGATTATGTGTTTAGGTCTTCTTTTCTCATAACCCTAAACATATAAAATGATTATTTTAAGGGCCGTCAAGTAATTCACAAGTTGCACAAGCATTGAGCAAACTCTGTTCAAGCAAATTGTGACCGGAGACGAAGTTCTTACCCTTAGTTCATCTCTTTCTCTTGAAGAAGTTGCTATGTATGTGCACCGTAGGGTTTTGTAACCAAGCATCTTCTTGATCTTCATCGTGTGGATGAACTAAAGAACTTTGCAGCCAACAACCTTCTTAGTTGGTGATTGAAATCACATACTGGGATCTGTACAATTTGTTAGTCACGTACTTGGGAGCCGTGCATCAAAAGGGGGAAACTGTCACTACAGAACAAGTCCAATTGGGTATTGGGGTAAGGGTTCAACTGTAGGTTGGTAAGGTACTTGGGATTCCTTTACTTGAAACCACCGTTAGGTTTTCTCCATTCGTAAACAAATCGCCGTGTCATTTATTTTCCATTGCATAATTAGTTTATTGGTGATTTGTTTGTGTTACCACGCCTTTACATGTTAATTTGATTAATTAAGAACTTGGCTAATTAATTAATTAATTCAATCACAAGAGGTCAATTCATTTTTGGCCTATTAAGGGGTATTAGAGCAGGCACACTCTTATTAGGGTTTAATCTTTGTTGTGTTGATCCATTGACCCCTATTTTTCATGGATAGAGGACAATCATTAATCATACCTCCTTTATTTGATAGCACTAACTATGCATACTAGAAAGTACGCATGCGAGCTTTCTTGCAATCTTTAGATGAGAAAGTGTGGCAAGCTGTGGAGATTGGCTGGACTAAGCCTACAGAAGCGCCGATTGACTGAGATGATGCCAAGATCAAGGTAGCAAACTTCAACAGCAGAGCATTGAATGCGTTGTTCAGTGCGATCACCAATGAGGAGTTCAAGAAGACATCCTCAACTGAAACTGCCAAGGAGGCTTGGACCATCCTCTAGACAACCTATGAGGGAACTAAGGCTATCAAAGACTCAAAGCTTTAGAGGCTTACTACATGAGGAGTTCAAGAAGACATCCTCAACTGAAACTGCCAAGGAGGCTTGGACCATCCTCTAGACAACCTATGAGGGAACTAAGGCTATCAAAGACTCAAAGCTTTAGAGGCTTACTACATGCTTTGAAGAGATTAAGATGGAGGAGGATGAGTTGTTCGACGAGTTCTATGCCAAGCTTAAGGACATAGTGAACTCAGCCTTCAATCTTGGGGAAACCATTCCTAAACCCAAGATTGTAAGGAAGGTGCTCAGATCTCTACCCGAGAGATTCCATGCCAAGATCACGACAATAGAGAAATCAAAGGATATTGACAAGATTCTTTTAATTGAGCTGGTTGGAAACTTGTAGACCTACGAGCTAGGATTGACAAGGATTGGCAAGACGGGTAATGGGAAGAGCATGGCACTGAAGGCCAACAGCAGTGAGGCAGATAAGTCTTCAGATGATGAAGATTCCAAGATGAAGTCCTACATCACCAAGCAGTTCAAGAAGTTTATGAAGAACACAAATGGAAAGGGCTTCGATGAGGACCGCAGGCAATCCAGTTCTTCTCAGTTTAAAGGCCAAGACAAAGGGAATAAGGATGCTAAGGAAGATGGTCAATACACTATTCCTGCAAGACCTAAGTGCTTTGGGTGTCAAGGCTTCAGTCACATGAAACATGAGTGTCCTACATATCTCAAGAGCATTGGGAAGAGCAAAGCACTTGCTGCTACCTTGAGTGACACCGAGCCTGAGGATGATTCTGACAATAAGGATGACGGAATCTTGAATGCCTTCACTGCCACTATTAATCCTACTGATGGGATTGTTGAAGATGTGGTTGAAGAAAAGGAATTGGTGGAATCCAAGTTTGAGAAGATGGATGATCAAGATGACATCCATACAGCCTATGAGAAACTGTACAAGCTTTCTGAGAAGCATGAGAAACTATATAGGCTAACCACCAAAAAGCTCAATGATGTGGAACTTGACTGTAAGGAGCTTTTCACAAAGTTTGATGAGGCTAATCAGACTATTGGAGCATTGAGGTTCGAGAACACTTTTCTGGTTGAGAAGACCAAGAAACTTGAAGCGGAGCTATTTCAAGTCAGAGCTCAATTGGAGAGGACTTCAAGTGCAAAGCTTGATGAGATGCTCAGCCTTTAGAAATCTGCTTCTAACTGAACAGGTTTAGGGTATGGTCTCTTTTCCTCTAATATTGCTTCTTCTAGTACTACTATTTTTGTTCCTCCTGCTAATAATGTTAAAATTGAGAATAATGAGATTAAAACTAAATTAGCTAGTGAGAACATAGACAAAGGTAAATCTATCTTAGGAGTACCCCCTAAGCAAGATAAGAATGAAGCTAAGAACCCTAGGGCTAAAAAGGCTAACTTTCAAAAGCCTAAACAGAAGAAGTAGCATCTTTGTCACCATTGTGGAATTGCCGGTCATACTCGACCAAATTGCTACAAGTGGCTAGCCACTTAACAAAGCAACGGCAAGACAGCATCTGGGAACCAGAACCAGCTTCAATCCTCTCTTGCTCGCTTTGGAGATTTTCTCAAAGCCCTCATGTTCCTTTTGAACTTGAACGGTTTTAATTCTTCCCCTTCACTGCCGATTCAAGGGTTTAATCAAAGGAAAGGTTCTTCTAGGGTGTGGAAGGAAAAAGGATCCAAGTGATTCTGTCACTTTTCTCTCTCTTTTCTTGTTTTTGTGTGTGCATTACTTACGTGTTTTGCTTTCATGTTTTGAGTCAGTCTAGTTTTTATGCTTTGGTTGTTTAACATGTTTTTTTTTAAGTTATTTTCTTTAGTTTTTCTTTGTTTTGTTTTTCATATAAAAAAAATGAAAAATTAGAAAAATACAAAAACAATGTGTTTTGTGTACATTGGTACTTGTGTACCTTGGATGGCCATTGAAACAAAGTCTTCTAAAATTTGTATCTCTTGTAGCTTAGATGAGCATCTCCATGCACAACTAAGCAAATGAGGTTTGTGGCTCATATTTGGGATGAGTAAGATTAAGTTATCTCTTATACTTAACACTCATATCACTCTTTTTGACAGGAAGGACTAGAAAATCCTAAGAGAAAGGCATAAATAACCATCTCACCACTATTGCCCGCCAATCATAATATGACACTTATATGCTTCGGAAAGGCATAAATAACCATCTCACCACTATTGCCCGCCAATCATAATATAACACTTATATGCTTCGGCATAGCAAAAGTGCAGTGTCAATGACATTTGTGTGCTTAGGCATAGCAAAATTGGAATGTCAAATATCATTGGGTATTTCTTTTCTCTCTCTTATATGCCCATGTATGATATGCTTAAAAGAAAAAATATGCAAAGAAAAATCAAAAGCAAAAAGATCAAAAATGCTTTAAAAATGATTGCTAGCATGTATTGTAGGAGATGTGGGAGTTATAGGATGTACCTCGAAGGTGATAGTCTCCATCAAGTAGTTATGATTGCGTGTGAGTTAAAGTAATTTTCTCATATCTCAAATCGTCATAAAATATATACAGTTATGCAATCTTGCGATGTTTTTCACATACAACACGCAATATTCTTTACTACTTTTGATACATGTAGGTACAATGTGATTTGGCCATCACAAGATTTTACATTTGTTAATGTATGCTCACTAAACTGTCTTGACTTGTTTTTGGAATATAAAATTGGTGAGACTTGTTTAGTGTGTGTGTGTGTGTGTGTGTGTTTTTGAGATCCATGTGCTTAAAAATCTTTGTTGAATTGAAAGCATAATATGCTGTTTGGATCATTGGTTGAGTTGCATGCTTGATTGCATTCATATCTGTGTTTTTCTCTTCTCGAAATTTTTTTTTGAAAAGCTGGCTCGACACCTCCTCGATAGCTAGCTATCTGTCGAGCTTCCTAAGCTTTTTCTTATCGCAATCTCGCCAGCACCTCGACACCTTGTGGATCGATAGAGAAAGTTTCTGTCCCCTCGATAGCTTCTCGACACCTGGTGGATCGATAGAGCTTCATCTCTTGCTTTTGGTGTTTCTTTCCTCGACAGCTTCTCGACACATGATCTGTCGATGTTGTTTTTCTCGACACCTACTTGACAGATTCCTCAACACCACCTAGACACCTCATTTGTCGAGATTTACTGAAGGTTCTATTTAAGCTCCTTGTGCGATCCGCCTATCATTTTCTCGATATCTCTCTCGATTGATCTCTGTTTTCTCTCCCAAACACTCTCTTCTCTCCCTCAAATTTGTTCTAAGGTTTCTTCAAGCTTCACCAAGCTTTTCTTCACGTGGTAAGCTTCTATTCTCTTGCATTTCATGCATTCACGTTTTTGAAACCTAAGTTCTGGGATATTTTCAAAATTGATGAGATATTGTTGAAATTTTGGGTTAATTTTTTGAAGATTTGATCTTAAAAACTTCATGCATTGCATTACATTTGCAATTATAACAGTATTATCATGCATTAGATGTGTGCAATCTCTTTGAGTGTTGATAGGATTGGATTGGGCTAAGCCCATGATGTATTTACTTTGCACGTCACATGTTCATGCATTATCCATGCAGATGTACTTCTTGTCACATATTCTTCTTATTGTGAACTGTTTTGGGACTTTTCTGATTGTCTTTTCCTCTCTCTCCCTCTCTTTCTGTTTACGTTAGTCGTGTCTATGGCATCTAAGTATAAATCTACTCCGGCTCGAAACCCTCTTCATTCTGGTGCTTCTTCATCTTCTGATCATGCACCTCTTTCTCTTTGGTTCCGTGATGATGATGCTCACAAGGCATTTTCGAAGAACTTTTCCCGATGAGGCGTTCATTCAGAGCGCCGAGTCATTTTGGGTCATTTTGTTGACACCGACCTTCCCACTATCATTCACAGTCAGGAATGGGATTCTCTTTGTGACGAGCCCGTCACTTGTCCTCTTATGTTGATTCAGGAGTTCTACTCCAACATGAATGGGATTGACTGTTTCGTACCTCATTTCGCTACTCGTGTTAGAGGTGTTTCTATTCCTGTCACACCACAGCTTGTTGTGGATGTGCTTAGGGTTCCTAGGATAGAGTTTCCCGACTATCCTTCCTGTAAGCATCTGAGGACTGTGTTTAAGGATGAGCTCATGTCTGCTTTTTGTGAGCATCCTTCAAAGTGAGCGCTAGTTCACTTATTGTTCGGCCTTTGCTAAAGGCCCGCGGTTTTTGAACATGGTGATGACCTTTGTACTTTATCCTCTCTCGCACTACAACTCTATTATGAAGTCTCGTGCTCGTTTCTTGTTATCCCTTCTTGAGCATCTTACCGTAGACTTCCCCTCCCACTTTATTTTGTCTTTGATAGATGTTTTTCAGGGTTTGGCGTCCCATGATAAGCTCATCTTTCCTTCTGCTATCACAAGAATTTTACACCACTTTTCCGTCCCTTTTCCTGCGTCCAACCCCTTCACTTTCATGTGTGCCATAGACACTGCTACTGTAAAACGTAGTGAGGCGTAATTTAGGTCAGACAACAGGATTTTGCACCTCCCTCCCATCCGAATCCATCTCGTTCTGCTCGACCCACATCCGCTCCCTCTTCTTCTTCGGGTGTTGTGACTCTTGGAGACATCACGGCGTAGTTGCAGCACATGGATGCTCGCCTCGATGCACTCTCTACGAAGTTGTATCAGGTGAATGTTCGTGTTGATCATATAGCACGGTGGCAGGTGACCATGGGCGGTTTTCCTTCTGAGGCTTCTCCTCCACCACCTCCTCCCGTGGCTTCTGAGGATGAGGATGATGATGACAGTGATGACGATGATGCTTCAGATGATGATGATGGAGATGCTAGCTCTACCGATGAGATGTCTACTTGACACTCTTACCCTTTGTCATTCGTGACAAAAAGGGGAAGTAGTTTTGGATATGAGAGTAGTCATTCTTAGGGGGAGAGTTATGGTTAAGGGGAGTGTTGTTGAGTGCTGAGGGATGTAGTGAGGATATTATGTATCTTTTTCTTTCCTTTCTTTTATAGATACATTATTCTTGTACATGAGGTCTTGTGACCATTTATGACATACATTGTACTTATCTCTTTCTTTATGTTGATGTATGTTGTTTCTTTCACCTATCCTTTCATGTGTTGTTTCTTTTCTCCCTTTATACACATGCTTCTTATTACTTGTATGCAATCTATTATTTCTGTTTCACACAAAGATGTCTATATGAGTTTTGTTTAAAGTGTTTCAGAAATATAGGTTGTCAAAGTCTACTTGCCATAAACACTCTTCTTGCAAAGTTTTTCAAGAGTTTGTGTCAGGATAGATTTTATTATATTCAATAAGTGAATATGAGTTAAGTGATTTATGACTTTTCTCATATGTTCATTTGTTTGTTGTGGTTTTGTCATGGATTGCCAAAGGAAGAGATTGTTAGAACATATGTGGTTCACATGTTAAGAACATATGTCATGATTTTATGTAATTGACTAATTCTTTGACAAAACGCGCTTTACTTGTAATTGGGTAGTTCTAGGATGTGTTCAAATACTTCAAGAAAAAAGATTTCAAGATCAAGTGTTGAAGTCATCAAGTCTGTCCAAGAAACAAGCTGAGAAGTGCAAATTCATTAAGTCTCGATAGCTGGCTCGACAGCTGCATCTATCAAGGCTTAAGGAAGCTGTTCAGCCCATGGCTCGACATTTACTCGACAACTTCTCAACAGCTTATTTGTCGAGATTTAAGAAATTTAGAATTCTGATATGATTTCTTGGAATCCATGATTATGTGTTGAGGTCTTCTTTTTTCCTTACCCTAAACATATAAAATGATTATTTTAAGGGCCGTCAAGTAGTTCACAAGTTGCACAAGCATTGAGCAAACTCTATTCAAGCAAATTGTGATCGGAGGCAAAGTTCTTGCCCTTAGTTCATCTCTTTCTCTTGAAGAAGTTGCTATGTATATGCACCGTAGGGTTTTGTAACCAAGCATCTTCTTGATCTTCATCGTGTGGGTGAACTGAAGAACTTTGTAGCCAACAACCTTCTTAGTTGGTGATTGAAATCATGTACTGGGATCTGCGTAATTTGTTAGTCACGTACTTGGGCACCGTGCATCAAAAGGGGGAAACTGTCACTACAAAACAAGTCCAATTAGGTATTGGGGTAAGGGTTTAATTGTAGGTTAGTAAGGTACTTGGGATTCCTTTACTTGTAACCGCTTGTTGTGATAATAATAGAGTTTTAGGAGTGGTGACCTGAAAATCACCCAGTGGAGTTTTTGTTGTTAGGTTTTCCCCATCCGAAAACAAATCACCGTGTCATTTATTTTCTGCTGCATAATTAGTTTATTGGTGATTTGTTTGTTCTACCACGCCTTTGCATGTTAATTTGATTAATTAATAACTTGGCTAATTAATCAATTAATTCAATCACAAGGGGTAAATTTGTTTTTGGCCCATCACATGGAACCTAAGAAACGAAAAAAGAAAGGCAAAGTCCTAAAATCCCAAAACAGGAAAGGAAAAAAATCAGAAATCCTTACAAATTACCTATGCTACAAAGGGTAAAGAAGGTGAGAAGAAGTCATATCTCAGAAAAAAGCAACCCCAAAAAGGAAAAACGCAGGAAATCAAAGAAAGAATAGCTCAAAGAAGAAGAAGTACAGAGTAACAATGGCGAAGAAAAGAGAAAGTGAAGAAGAAAGAGAAAAGCAAGGAGGTTTAAAAACTAGGCATAAAAAATTGAAAATCAGTGGGAAACCCAAGAGACAAACAAGTGGGGCATTAACTCCACCAGTTAGAACATGCCACATGGCCACGATGTGTACGGCGCTGCCACTACACATTAAATGCGGAACAGAACCCCAAGAGTCATGTCTGAGCAAGAAACCTTTTACCTTTTGGTGGTCGTCATGACACACAAGGATGACCATAGAACCTAGGGGAAGGGGGGTAGCTGATAAGACCAACGAACCTTCTTGCCAAATGAACCCATCAGACACCTTCGTCTATCTTGCCACATCATGGACGAAGGAACGCAAGCCATTAAATGGAGTATTCAGTACCTCAAACAATTACAAAACCAGTTGTCAGACCGTTGGAAGCCATCAAAACCTACATTACTGAGCCCAGAGGCGTTACAAAAATGGCACTAAAGCCACAATAAAAGCCACAACGGCTAGAAGCAATGGAACCATATATAAACATTCCTTAAAACCAAATAAGGTACACATTCTAATATACAAATACCCCGTAGCTCTGATATCCTAAACTCTCATATTTTCTTAAAGCTTCTATACGCTAACTTTATCATCAGAGACTCTGTGGTAGGCACCACACCGATGACCACCTAAGGAGGGCTCTTTATGACAATTGCAGGCATAGGGATGAGGTTGTTGACTCATTTGGAGAAACTTACTCAATTGACGATTACCATGTCATCACCCAACATGGATAATTTGTTCAAAATATAATTTGTTCAAAATTTAATATATTGCTTAGAGGGTAGTTATAGAAGAACTTTGACATAATTTCTGTTTATATATATATATATATATATATAGTGGTGTCCATATAAATAATTGAGTGGCGAAACTATCAACTTTTGAGCAAAAATGCACAAAGTGGCTGTATGTTTTTCCTACAACCACGCTATATGTATATATATATATATATATATATAAAAGCACGTACTAGTAAGAATTGTTAACATTAAATATAAGGTTATCAGAAATAATATTTTCCATACAAAAATTCAATTTTTTTTTAATCAAATACATTACACAAAGCTATTTTCTAGCTAGCTCAACTTTGTCAGTGATCGTGACAATTGAGACAACCATGTGCTTGACTTCGTCAATACAATTAATATGGCTCCTATCCTATTATTTGTAATGATACATGGGCAATTTTTAGTGTTGACCCGTGGTCACTACTCACTATTTCGGTCCCCTTGGACACTTCTAAGAGCCTTTGGTTTATAGCTAGTTGAAAGTCACATGTTTAGAACTTATTTTTAATGGATAAAGACTTAAACCAAGTAGTTATTTAGTTAATATTCAAAAAAATATAAACTGGATAATTAATATGGTAAATAAATCACCATCACGCGTGCATAGAGACAAGCATATATTGACGAATAGAAAATACAACAGAGAAAACCTCTTTCAGGTCACATTCCAGTGGTGGAGCCAAAAATTTGTCTTTGGAAGGGCCAATAATAAATGAGATGACTAAATTCTCTTTTCTTTCTATAAACTACAAAGACAATTCAATGCACAAATTTAGTACTTTATACTAACTTATTGAGTATTACAAAAAGTGTGGGGCTGTTTGGTAGGGTGTTTTAAACAATAGTTTTCAATATTTAAACAATATTATACGTATTTTTACACACTTTTTTATCCACACATATTTCCAAAATATACAAACAACGTTATTAGAACAACATTACCAAACGGCTCCTATATTATTTGAAATACATTAATTGGAAGTTGAAGTTTTTTTTTTTTTTTTTTTTTTGGGAATCAGAAGTTGAAGTTTTAACATTAGAATAAAAACAAATAAAACTGATTCCCCTATTAAGATAGTTGTGATACAATACTACTTACAAAACCTCTAGTTTAACACTCTCCCCCAAAAAAAAAAAAATTTTAATTAATTAAAATAAAATAAAATAAAAAAAACCCTCTAGTCTATGAAAAAGTTCTTGCATCTGAGCTCAGAGTTCCTGTTAGCAACAGACGACACAAGTCGTTTTTCTTCAATTGTCAAGTCAACGCAAGTAATGGATTTACAACAATATTCCTCTCCAGCTCCCACTAAATTTATCTTGAAATCCAAGTAAATGTCCGAGAATTTCAATCAGCAACACCATTTAACACGAAACTATCTTCGTCAAAGCATTCGCATTGGGCCTATGAAATGCCAAATGTAAGGAAAATTTGGCATTTTAGGCCCAAAATTTCTCATCATTCGGAATTGTATATGTACACTATTGCAAAAAATTTTACAATTGTGCTACAGTGCAATTCTACATGTAGAATTGCACTGTAACTCAATTGTAAAAATCAAAATATGATTTTTTTCCTTCTCTCTCTCGTCTACTCTGATTCTCCCACTCTTTCGACTCTGTCCTCCTTGTCTCTCTCTCTCTCTTTTAGATTTCTTCCTCTCCCTTTCCTCTCTCTCAATGTTGTTTGCTCTGATGGGTTCGATGTGGCTTCAATGGGTTTGCTTCGATGTGGGTGTGGTTTGCTCCGATTGGTGTATCATGGGTCAGGTGATGGATCGGCATGGTGGGCCGTGGGTTATGGATTATGGGTTAGGTTTTGGATTTGGGTTGATCTGGGCGTGATAGAGCTAGGTGTTGATCTAGGCGTGGATTAGAGATTTTGGACTTGGGTGTTGATTTTGGATTTGGGATCGTCATGATGGAGCTAGTTGTTGATTTTGGGTTTGGGATCGACGTGGATCAGTAGAGATTAGAGATCGTGGTGGTTTTTGGGAAATTTAGACCCCGATTGAAAGAATTAACAAGTTTTAAACCCAAGTTGTTAATTAGATTTATTATGAATAAAACTTGTTAAAACAAACATCAATATCATGTCAAAATTATGTAGTGGAAAAAATAAATAAGACAAGATATGATGACCCAGGAAAACCAATAAAACAAACAGTTTTACAGTAAAAAACTTGGAAGGAAATCTTCCCATAAAGCAATTCACTATAGTAAAGAGAAATTTCAAATCTAGTACAAAACCTTTGTCTCTAGACTCTACAATCCCCGTAGATGAACTTACAGCAGAAACTTTCTACCGTTTCAGAACCTCTAAACTCTTCAATATATGAATGCCACCATTTTGCATGGATCTCAATATGTGACTAACCAATGATGCACGGCTCCCAGTACATGACTAACACACCAACTTGAAGAAGATGTTGGCTGCAAAGTTCTTCACTTCATTAACAATGAAGATCAAGAAGCACTTGGTTACAAAACCCTAAGGCGCAAAGATACAGTAGCTTCTTTCAGAAAGAATAAGACATCGGTCACCTTTTGTATGTGTTCTTCTTGTATTCTCTTATGTGACGGCCTCTAAAATAAGCCTTATATATGTTTAGGGTTGTGAGAAAAGAAACCCTACACATACATGTCAGCATGGGCCGAAAATCAGATCTGAAAATTTGAATTTCCGTAACCTCGATAGATACCTCGATAGCTAGTATTTGTCGAGCCTCATTAAACCTTGATAGATAGCTATCTGTCGAGCTATTTATCCAGCTTTAGTGAACATCTTTTCTTCACTTGGTTCTTGGTCCAATCTTCATGACTTTAATACTAGACTTGAACAACATGTTTCTTGAAGTATTAAACACATCCTAGATCTACCCAAATACAAGTAAAGTGCGTTTTGTCAAAGGATTAGCCAATTACACAAAATATGTCATTAATAATCTCCCCCTTTGACAGTCCGTGACAAAACCACAACAAACAAATGAACATATGAGAGAAGTCATAAATCACTCAACTCATATTCACTTGTTGAATACAATAAAATCTATCATAATACAAACTCTTGAAAAACTTTGCAAGAAGAGAGTTTATGGCAAGTAGACTTTAACAACCTGTATTTCTGAAACACTTTAAACAAAACTCATGAAGGCATCTTTGTGTGAAATGGAAATATAAGATTGCATACAAGAATAAAAAGCATGTGCATAAAGGGAGAAAAGAAACAACATATGTAAAGGTAGGTGAAGAAGACATACATCATCATAAATATATCAAAGATGAGCACAATGTATGTAAACATGGTCACAAGACCAATGTACATGAAAAATGAGGTAAGCACTCCCCCTAACAAGATGAAACACATCTCCCCCTTATAGAGGCATGTATTTCTCTCCCTAACTTGTAGAATCTTCAAAAAAAAAAAAAAACCACATATTCTCCACAATTTCTCCCCCTTTGTCATGATTGACAAAAGGTACAAGAAACTAGAAAGCTTTACTCGAGAAACATAAAGATGATCAAGGGGGCACAAGAAATCCATATAAATGCATGAATGTAATGAAACAAGATGCTATGGATGACAAGAGAAAAGAAAGATGCAAAACTTGTGAAAAACAATGCATGCAAAAAAAATCTCGATGGATCGAGAAGTTGTCAAGAAGCTATCAAGAGGACAGAAAGTTGCTCGATCGATCGACCTAGCTATCGAGAGGTGTCGAGATTACGATAAAGAAAATCAATTGAAAATCTCAACAGATAGGCTAGGTATCGAAAGGTGTCGAGAAGGAGTCGAGATTGCTTAAAAACAATTTTTCAAGAAGAGAAAAACACAGATATGAATGCAATCAAGCATGCAACACAACCAAAAATCCAAACATCATTTTAACCTCTCAAAAACATTTCTCAACAACAATTTTAAGCACATAGATCCCAAAACACACACATACGCACTAAACAAGTCTAACCAATTTTATATATCAAAAATAAGTTAAGACAGTTTAGTGAGCATACATTAACACATGTAAACCTTGTAATGGCCAAATCATATTGTACATGCACATGTATCAAGAGTAGCAAAGAATATTGCGTGTTGTGTATGAAAAACATCGCAAGATTGCACAAGTGTGTACATGTTATGACGATTTGAGATATGAGAAAAATACTTTAACTCACACACAATCATAACTGTTTGATGGGGACTATCACCTTCGAGGTACATTCTATAACTCTCACATCTCCTAGAATACACACTTGTAATCATATATAAAGCATTTTGTTCTTTTTGCTATTTATTTTGCTTTGCATATTTTTCTTTTTAAGCAAATTATGCATGGGCATATAAGAGAGAGAAAAGAAATACCCAATTATGTTAAGCATTTGACATTCCAATTTTGCTATGCCTAAGCACACAAATGTTATTGACATTGCACTTTTGCTTTGCCGAAGCATACAGATGTCATTTCATGATTGGCGGGCAATAGTAGTGAAATGGTTATTTATGCCTTTCTCTTAGGATTTTCTAATCCTTCTTGTCAAAAAGAGTGATACGAGTGTTAAGTACAAGAGATGACTTAATCTTACTCATCACAAACATGAGCCACAAAGTTCACTTACTTAGTTGTGCATAGAGATGCTTATCTAAGCTATAAGAGATATAAAGTTTAGAAAATTTTGTTTCAATGGCCATCCAAGGTACACAAGTATCAATATACACAAACACACACTGTTTTTGTATTTTTCTGATTTTTCCTTTTTATTTTTATTTTGAAAACAAAGCAAAATAAAACTAAACAACCAAACAAAAACATAAAAAACAACATGAAAGCATGAAAGAAATATGCATATGTATGAAGGCATGATAAAAGGGTGCAAATGCATGAAAGCATGATTCCAAAAGTAGACAAGAAATCAAGTAAAGAGAGTCCTACTTTAGATAGAAAGAATTAAAGCAGAGGACAAACAAAAAAGACAATTAAGTCTTAGACTCCTTTCTCACCCACACAGCACAAGTCTTTGGCCGTGAAGATGAAAAGGCACATGTCTTAGTATGTCTACTAAAGGACATAAAAGAATTAGAATTCTCCAGAAATTGAGTTAAAAAGCTTAAGACTTTTAATAACTCTCCAAACAAAGGTGTAGGTCCTTGAAAGGAAACCTGTGACCATTTAGACAATTGCTTATGAGGATACAACTTAAAGCAATTAGGACGAATGTGTCCAGAAACACCACAATAGTGACAAAAATGAGGTTTAGCAAAGGATTTAGAATTAGTCAAATCAGTTTTGGATTTCATACCTTTATTACCTTTCTTAGATTGTGGCACAAAGATAATCATTGATCCAAAAGCCGTGGAAGAGGAGAGGCCAGAGGAAACAACATATCCTATGTCAGTCTTATCAGAACTAGGCTTTTAAGCACTCAAGACCTCATCAAGCTTTGCACTAGGGGTCCGTTTGGATATTGTTGAAAATTGAAAACTGAAACTGAAAACAGAAAAATACTGTAGCAAAATAATTTTTAAATGTGTGAATAGTACCGTGGGACCCATTTTTAATGAAAAAATTGCTGAAAAGTGAAATTTGTGGGTCCGTGAACAGTACACGATGTGCACTGATTAGCTAAAAAAAGTTTGAAAAGTCAAAATTTGCAGTTACTGTTCATTGAACAGTACATGAACAGTAACGCAAGTCTAAAAAAAGTGTGAAAAAAAAAGGGGGGAAAAACGCAAACACGCTGGAAATCAGCGCAATCCAAAAGCAGCTTAGATATCCTCTTTATTTGAGTTCTAGCTTGACTAAGCTTAACCTCAAGATTCTTGACCTTCTCTTCTAATGAGGTGTTCTTCACAACAAGAGTCTCAACTAACCTTGTAGTCTCATTTAGTTTGACTAATAGATCAGTTTTTTTAGTTTTTACCTCATTAAGCTCTTTTTTACAAAGATAAGAAGTCTTTTCAGATTTTATAAATTCAATGCATAGCTTATCATAAGCTTCTTGAAGGGTCATCTTCTTGGGTACTTCATCATCAGAAGAGTATTCATTGTCATTAGCATTCTCCACAATTACCTTATCGGTTGAGAAAGCAAAGGCCATAATGTAACTACATTCATCCACATACTCATTAGAAGACTCATTCTCAGTATCACTCCAAGTAGCAACCAACCCTTTATCTTTTGACTCTTTGGTCTTTTCCTTCATAAGGTTGTTTGGGCATTCTATCCTTATTTGGCCAAAACCTTTGCACTCATAGCATTGGATGAGGGGTTTCTCACTCTTACCCTTCCTAGAGGATTTAGATTTCCTAGGAGGTTTACCCTTATCCTTTTTCCTGAACTGAAGAAGAATGATAATCTCATCAGTTATGAAGGTTATATCCTCATCCTCATCATCGTCTCTTCACTTTCATCTTCATCTTCGAAGTCCTCAATCTCTTGCTCTATACCCTTAAGAGCTAAGTTTTTACTCTTTCCACCATTTCCCCTTGAGCCTAATCCTATCTCATAGGTTGAAGATTCCCTACAAGCTCAGTCAAAGGAAGTTGATCAATGTCCTTCACTTCTTCAATGGTAGTGATCTTGGCATGGAATCTTTCAGGTAAGGACCTAAGGATTTTTCTAACAATCTTGGATTTTGCTATAGATTCTCCAAGATTGAAGGCAGAATTCACAATATCCATGAGTTTAGCATAGAACTCATCAAAGGTCTCATCCTTCTCCATCCTTAATTCTTCAAAACTACTAGTGAGTCTTTGAAACTTCACAATCTTTACTACCTTCGTACGTTCATAGGTGGTTTCAAGAATGAACTATGCTTCCTTGGTAACTTCCGTGGATGATATTTTCTTGAATTCCTCATTGGTCACCTCACAAAACAAGGCATTGAAAGCCCTATTGTTGAAATTTGCCACTATGATTGTTGCATCATCCTAATTCACCAGCGCTTCCTTTGGCTTAATCCAGCCAACTTCAACAGCTTGCCATACCTGTTCACCTAAAGCCTCCAAAAAAACGTTCATACGAACTTTCCAGTACGCATAATTAGTTCCATTAAATAAATGAGGAATCAAAAGAGATTGTCCACGATCCATGACAATAGGGGTCAATGATCACACTCAGGAAATTAATCCAATCGGAGTGTACTCGCTCTGATACCACTTGTTGGAAAATTTAGACCTCGGTTGAAAGAATTAACAAATTTTAAACTCAAGTTGTTAATTAGATTTATTATGAATAAAACTTGTTAAAACAAACAAACATCAATATCATGTCAAAATCATGCAGCAGAAAAAATAAATAAGACAAGATATGATGACCAAGAAAACCAATGAAACAAACTAGTTTCACAGTAAAAAACTTGGGGGAAACCTTCTCGAAAAGCAATTCACTATAGTAAAGAGAAGTTTCAGATCTAGTACAAAACCTTTGTTCCTAGACTCTACAATCTCCGTAGATGAACTTACAACACAAACATTCTACCGCTTCAGAACCTCTGAACTCTTCAATATATAAACGCCACCCTTTTGCACGAATCTCAATATGTGACTAACTAATGATGCACGGCTCTCAGTATGTGACTAACACACTGTGAGAGTGATCTTTTTTGTGACACTCAGGCCCAAGGATCTCGGGCCTAAATAAAAAGGGGGATTTGGTGAACCAGGCCTTGACTCACCGCAGCTAACGAGCTGTTTAAGAATCAAGTGGGATGCAGAGGATGCTCCTGACAATATAAAAAAGTGACAAGCAAGGATATCGAAGAGTGACAAAAATTAACAAGGTAAATTCAGAAGGAAAGAAGCAGGATTAGCAAAGCGATAAAAAAAAATAATGCTGTGGGGATCCTAGGAAATATGAAGCAATGTTTCATTAATACATCATCTGTTTGATTATAGGAAGCTCACTAGGACGTGATACAAGGTTCAATCAAGCTCAAAAATTGCAGTCTTGAATGACTATTTCAGCCTTCAAAACTTGCAAAGTTTGATTCTCGTTGAATCCGAGCATGTGCAATAGTGGCTTTTACAGGATGCCGGGAAGCAATATTTGTTTTTCCCTTAGTATTTTCTCTTCTGCACAGATTTTCTGATAGTTTTTTCTTGAGAATTTCTTCTTTCTAGTGTTTCTCTCCTTTTTTCGCTGCTTTTTCTTCACAACCCATCCCCTCCTTTTATAATGGAGTTTTTTAGTCTTCTCGGGGAATCGTTGGTTCCCCTGTTTTGCTTTTTTGCAAACAGAGCATGTCCTGTTCCCATCGTCTCGGTAAGTCCCTTTTCCGTTTTTTCTCATTCTTTCCTTCCTTCAGCTCTGATTCTTTTGAAAGTTCCTGGTTGGCATCTTCTTTGGGACGTGCTGAGGTATGACCTTCTCGGCATCCACATTTCTGGCGTCTTCCACTTTTCCCTTTTCTTTCCTATTTAGGCGGAATCCTGTTCTACCATTTTGAAAGTCGTTTGCTATCATTCTTCTTCCCTGTCCTAGTTCCCCGAGGCCTTTTCTGTCTGTGCCATGAGAGGTCGCTCGCGTTCTTTTTGCTTTTGTTTCCTGTTTTCTTCTTCTGTCTTTTTCTATCGAGCTGTCCCAGTCTTCCTTTTTTCTTTGTGCCTGAAGGGATCCGCACCTATTGATGGTTCCTGAGGATCCTTGCTTCTTATACTTTGCCGTGGTCCCTTTTTTTTGGATGCTTCTTTTTCTGGGCTTCAGGATCCTCTGGGCCTTTCTTTTATTCTCTCATGGGTCTCCTGTATCTATTACTTTGGGCTTAGCTTGAATTTTCCTTTTGGGCTGACTTATTCTTTTTGGGCTTATTTCACTATGACCCTTTTTTAGACCTCAACATTTAGCCCCCTGAGCTCGTGGGTTGCCTGAAGCCCACGCGTGAGTGATTTAGGTTTCCTAAGATTTTCGTGGGATCCCCTTTTTCTCAACTTCTACTGAGTTCCCTTCCTTTTTACTTGGGATCCCAGCCCTTTTCTGCTGCTTTTGGTCACCTCCTTTTTGCGTGTCGTGTTCCCTTATAATTATTACTTTTTGCAGCTTCCTCTTTACACGGGACGTGGCAGTTGAGTATTTAAGGTAAAACTCCTCTACCTACTTTTCTTGTTTCCCGTTACTTCTCATTAATAACCGCTGATTAATCCCTTCTTCAAATTAAATTTTTGGCAACTGGCGCGTCTTTCCATAAACTGTTTTCCCCAACTGCTATTTGCGCCTTTATTGTAGCCGTTTCATCTTATCACTTTGCTTCTCTGAGTCTTTCACTCTTTGAGTTTCTCTTTCTTTTTCTCTTCTTCTCTGTTACTCCGGTCTTCCCCTTTTCGCACTTTCAGTCTCCTTTCTTCTCATAGTACGTGTTGTTCCGATGGCTTCTTCTTCTTCCCGAAAGAGGAGAGAGCGTACTCCCAGTCCTTCTGAGGGTGAAGGTTCTTCTGGTTTTGCTCCGAGTGATTCTCACGAGGTTACCGAACGTCCGGCCTTCCCTTTACGGGATCCGTGGTATTCTCCCAGTTTATTTTTTCCCTCATGTATCTCATGGTGAGGCTCCTCCATCCCCTCATGTTTGGATGTTTTCTGGCCAAGCGGGTTTCGCTGGTTCCACCCAGGTTCCCGACCCTAGAGAGATTTTTGATCTTCAGATTAGACAAGGAATTCGAGAGGCGGTTCCTATTTTCTTTGATTTTGTTCCGGGAAAGATTCAGGGCTGGCCTATATGGGTAGACAAGGAACTGTCTGATGCTGAATTTGTGGGTCGCTTGGAGCGCCCCGGTATCCTAAAGGCAGTGGCTATTTCCAGAAACCTTGAGGGCTTCAAAGACGCCAAAGGGCTTAGGCATCTGGTACGTTGTTGGTGCCCTTCCCTTCATACTTTTTTCTTTTCTGCTGGTGAATTGACGATCACCTTGGAAGATGTGGTTAATAACTTCCTCCTCCCGGTGTTTGGTGAAGAGAGCCCCTTTGATATTAACCTTTCTGGTGAGGATCTCGTGGTAGAAGATAAATTGTTTGGTCATTTTGGTGGTCGCGCTGCCTCTTCTGGTGGTAAGCTGGCTAGGATGGGGAGATGGGTGATGACCCTTTCTCGTGAGAAAGATAAGGAAGTGAGGTGGGCCGGTTTTCTGGCTTATTGGCTTAGTAAGTTCTTGTTTAATGAGTTCCCTGGGTACGGAGTTAAGTCTTCCTTTTTTCCGTTGGCAATCAAGTTGGCTCGAGGTACCCAATATCCTTTGGCCCCTCTGTTTTTGGGTCATGTTTACTCTCAATTGGACCAGCTTTATGGAGATGAGACTGAGGGTGATTCTTGTTATGTGATTACCTCATCTCTTCACTGTGCTATCCTTCAGATTTTCATGTGGGACCGTTCTGCAACTACTTTGGCCAAGTGCAGGAATTTGAAATTTGTGAAGGACAAATTCTAAGGATCCCCTAACATAGTGAAGGGTCTTTGTGGCAATTCTACTGATGCCTTTCCCATCATCTTTCGTTGGATTAGCTTGAAAAGTGGTGGCCTCAATCTTGTGGAGTTATTTCACCAAGTAGGGAGCTTACATTGGAGATCCCCTCGTGAGTTTGGCTCTGGCTTTGCGTGTGATTCTGTATTGTCTTCTTTTTTATCATCTACAGGTAATACTTTTGACTTGCGCCGTGGTGATGAGGGCAGCCTGGCTTATCTTGCGTGCATTAGCCCCTCCTGGCTTCCTGTGCCTTCTTCAAGTGGCCCAAAATATACTCATTATTCAGCACACCGGGTGCTCCGACAATTTGGTTTTGACCAGGACATTCCTCCAGTCTTGAAAGACGTGGTTCCATCCCTTCCTTCTTTGGATCCTTTCCTGAGGCTGCAGGCCTTTTCTTATTGGTCACGGAGGAGCCCTAATTTGCAGTGCCTAACTCCCAGAGAGGAGTCTTTGCTTTTAGTGGCTATACCAGTTATTGGAGAAGAGTACAGAAGTCTTTCGTTGACTATGTTGGCTCTGGTACAGTTTAGGAAGCCCCGAATCCTAGCATTGTTTCTACTCCAACATCCAATAGGCGTTTATCCCTTCCTACTGCTGGGATTGTTTCTGCTGCTGCAAGCAACAAGATTGGGTTCACAGAGTGGCATGCCTCCAGGGGAGGTTGGGTGACTTATGGACAGGATTTTCCTGAGACTTGGCTGGGTTATAGTCTCATTATTGGCGCTTCCTCTGGAGTGCCCATCAAGAAAGGTGCAGTGGAGATGATAAGTACTGCCACTGCTCCGAGTAAAGGTAAGGATGTCAGGCCGAAGAAAATGAAAGCTGTTGATGTCGATGAAAGTGTGGAGATAGGTTTGTGAGAGTGTCTTTTTCGGGATACTCAGGCCCAAGGATCCCGAGCCTGAATGAAAAAGAAAAAGGGGATTTGGTGGACTGGGCCTTGACTCACCGCAGCTAAATGGCTGTTTAAGAATCAAGTGAATGCAGAGAATGTTCCTGACATCATACAAAAGGATGACAAACAAGGATATCGAGGAGTGCCAAAATTAACAACGCAAGTTCAGAAGGAAAGATTAAGCAGGATTAGCAAGACAATAAAAAAAAAAAAAAAAAAAACTGTGGGGATCCTGGGAACAATATTTCATTAAAGCGTTATCTATTTGATCACAGCAAGCTTACTAGGACGTGATACAAGGTCCAATCAAGCTCAAAAATTGCAGTCTTGAATGGCTATTTCAGCCTTCAAAACTTGCGAAAATTTGATTCTCGTTGGATCCGAGTATGTGCCATAGTTGCTTTTACAGGATATCGGGAAGCAATATTTGTTTTCCCTTAGTATTTTCTTTCTGCCTAAACTTTCTGAGAATCTCTCCTTTCTATTGTGTTTCTTTCCCTCTTTTTCTCGCTGCCTTTCTTCACAACCCATCCTTTCCTTTTATAGTGGAGTTTTCTGGGCGTCTTGGGGAACCGTTGGTTCCCCTGTTTTGGTCTTTTGTGAACAGAGTATGTTCTGTCCTCATCATCTCGGTAAGTCCCCTTTTCCGTTTTCTCTCATTCTTTCCTTCTCTTGGTTCTGATTCCTTCGAAAGTTTCTGGTTGGCCATCCTCTTTGGGGTGTGCTGAGGTATGCCCTTCTCGGCATCCTCACTTCTGGTGTCTTTTACTTCTCCGTTTCTTTCCTATTTGGGCGGAATCCTGTTCTGCTCTTTTGAAATCGTTTTGTTAACATTCTTCTTCCTTGTTTTGGTTCCCCGACGCCTTTTCTGTCTGTGCCATGAAGGGTCGCTTGCGTCCTTTTGTTTTCTTTCTCGTTTTTCTTTCTATCGATCTGTCCTGGTCTTCTTTTTTTCTTCGCGCTCATTGATGGTGCCCGAGGATCCTTGCGCCTTATACTTTGCTGTGATGTTCTCTCTTTTTCTTTTTTGGTTGCTTTTCCTTTTCTGGGCTTCGGGGTCCTCAGGGCCTTTAGTATAATACCTTTGGACTTGGTCTTTTTTCTTCTGGGCTTAACTCACTCTTTCTTGGGCTTTAGCTTATTCTTTCTTGGGCTTATTTTTTTGCTGTGATTTTTTAGACCTCAACATTTAGCCCCCCGAGCTCGTGGGTTGCCTGAAGCCCACGCGTGAGTGATTTAGGTTTCCTTAGGTTTTTGTGGGATCCCAGCTCTCTTATGCTGCTTTTGGTCGCCTCCTTTTTACGTGTTGTGTTCTTTTACAATTATTACTTTTCGCAGCTTCCTCTTTACACGGGACGTGGCAGTTGAGTATTTGAGATAAAACTCTTCTACCCACTTATCTCGTTTCCCATTGCTTCTCATTAATAACTGCTGATTAACCCCCTCTTCAAATTAAATTTTTTGCAACTGGCGCGTCTTTTCATAAACTATTTTTCCCAACTGCTACTTGCGCCTTTATTGTAGCCGTTTCACCTTATCATTTTGCTTCTCTGAACTTTTTTCATTCCCTGAGTTTTTTCTTCTTCTCTGTTACTCTGGTCTTCCCTTTTTCGCACTTTCAATCTCTTTTCTTCTCAGAGTCTGTGCTGTTTCCATGGCTTCTTCTTCTTCTCGCAAGAGGAGAGAGCGCACCCCCAGTCCTTCTGAGGGGGAAGGTTCTTCTGGTTCTGCTCCGAGCGATTCCCGCGAGGTTGCTGAACGTCCGGCCTTCCCTTTACGGGATCCTTGGTATTCTCTCAGTTTGTTTTTCCCCCATATATCTCACGGTGAGGCTCCTCCATCCCCTCACGTTTGGCTATTTTCTGGCCAAGCGGGTTTCGCTGGTTCCGCCCAGGTTCCTGACCCTAGAGAGATTTTTGATCTCCGGATCAGACAAGGAATCCGAGAGGCGGTTCCTATTTTCTTTGATTTTGTTCCGGGAAAGATTCAGGGTTGGCCTATATGGGTAGACAAAGAACTGTCTGATGCTGAGTTTGTGGGTCGTTTGGAGCGCGCCGGCATCCTAAAGGCAGTGGCTATTTCCAGAAACCTTGAGGGTTTCAGAGACGCCAAAGGGCTCAGGCATCTGGTACGTCGTTGGTGTCCTTCCCTTCATACTTTTTTCTTTTCTACTGGTGAATTGACAATCACCTTGGAGGATGTGGTTAATAACTTCCTCCTCCCGGTGTTTGGTGAAGAAAATCCCTTTGATATTGATCTTTCTGGTGAGGATCTCGTGGTAGAAGAGAAATTATTTGGTCATTTTGGTGGCCGCTCCGCCTCTCCTGGTGGTAAACCGGCTAGGATGGGGAGATGGGTGATGACCCTCTCTCGTGAAAAGGATAAGGAAGTGAGGTGGGCCGGTTTCCTGGCTTTTTGGCTTAGTAAATTTTTGTTCAGTGAGTTCCCTGGGTACGGAGTTAAGTCTTCATTTTTTCCGTTGGCAATCAAGTTGGCTCGGGGTACCCAGTATCCTTTGGCCCCTCTGTTTTTGGGTCATGTTTATTCTCAACTGGACCAGCTTCATGGAGACGAGGCTGAGGGTGACTCTTGCTATGTAATTACTTCATCTCTTCATTGTGCCATTCTTCAAATTTTTATGTGGGACCGTTCTGCAGCTACCTTGGCTAAGTGTAGAAATTTGAAGTTTGTGAAGGACAAATTCCAAGGATCCCCCGACATAGTGAAGGGTCTTTGTGGCAATTCTACTGATGACTTTCCCATTATTTTTCGTTGGATTAGGTTGAAGGGTGGTGGCCTGAATCTTGTGGAGTTGTTTGACCAAGCAGGGAGCTTATATTGGAGATCCCCTCGTGAGTTTGGTCCTGGCTTTGCATGTGATTCTGTGTTATCTTCTTTTTTATCTTCAATAGGTAATAACTTCGACCTGCGCCGTGGTGATGAGGGCAGTCTGGCTTATCTTGCCTGCATTAGCCCCTCCTGGCTTCCCGTGCCCTCTTCAAGCGGCCCAAAGTACACTCATTATTCAGCACATCGGGTGCTTCGACAGTTTGGTTTTGATCAAGATATCCCGCCAGTTTTCAAGGATGTGGTGCCATCCCTTCCTTCCTTGGATCCTTTCTTGAGGCTGCAGGCCTTTTCTTATTGGTCTCGGAGGAGCCCCCAGTTCGTAGTGCCTAACTCCCAGAGAGGAGTCTTTGCTTCCAGTGGCTATACCGGTTATTGGAGAAGAGTACAAAAATCTTTTGTTGACTATGTTGGCACTGGTACCATTCGGGAAGTTCCGAACTCTAGCATTGTTTCTGCTCCGACAGCTAATAGACGTTTATCCCTTCCTACTGCTGGGATCGTTTCTGCTGCTGCCAGCAGCAAGACTGGGTTTGCAGAGTGGCATTCCTCCAGGGGAGGTTGGGTGACTTATGGGCAGGATTTTCCTGAAGCCTGGCTGAGTGACAGTCTTATCATTGGTACTTCCTCTGGGGTGCCCATCAAAAAGGGTGCAACAGAGACAATTAGTGCTGCTACTGCTAAAGGTAAGGATGTTAAGTTGAAGAAGATGAAAGCTGCTGATGCTGGCGAAAGTGCAGGGGGTGTGGAGATAGGCTCTGAAGCAAAAAGAAGGAAAACGGGGAAATCTCAAGCACACTTGGCATCTCACGAAGGCAAGGATGTCAGGGAACCTTTAGTTTCAAGGACCCGGAAGAAGACCAAGGTAGAGTCTTCTTTTCCCCAGGTTCCTGTGACTGCTTCAGTCCATGGTTCTTTAGGATCCTCTGGTTTGGTATCCCAGCCTCCTTTAGGACCCTCTGGGCGTACTCGTAGTAAGCAAAAGACTTCCAGAGAATCTGTAGAGAGAGAGAGAAGGGCAAGACTTCTTTCCTTCTTCTCTCTTTTTTTTTTTTGTTGCGTTCATTTTCTATCTTTGCTGACGAGTGGTGATTTTCTTTGCAGTCCAAGCGCAAGTCTGATTATAAGAAGGGTAAGAGTCAATCTTCTGGAGACGACGTGGTACGTGTGTTCCCCCTTCTTCTATTCTTTCTGTGTTGCTAGCATTCCTGCTGTTTTCTTTTTTTTTTTTTTTTTTTTTTTTTTAGTATTGCCTTCTCTGCTTCTCCTTTCTCTAGGTGGAGGTATCCCCTCCTGTGACTGGCAAGGCTCTGGGGGAGGAAACTATCACAGCTCTTTCTGTCATTTTTCCTGTTATAGGGGAGGAGCCCCCTACTGATGACCCTGCTGATGAAATTGGGCAGCCGATGCAAGGTTCCCAGGACTCTCAGGATCCCAAAGCTTCTAGGATCCCATCATCTCAGAGTCCCCATCTCGAACGCACTCCTAGTCCTATCAAGACTGTGTTTCCTCAGTCCTCGTCAGATAAAGGTGCTTTGGGAGACACTCCTTTATCCAAACAAACAGGTAAAGCTTGTTTCTTTTGAAATAACGTTATGTTTCACTCTCTTTCCCAGTTTCTCTTGAGTTCCTTCTTTCCCTTTTAGGTCAAACCAGTGAGAAACCCGCTCCCAGTGTTGCCTCTTCTCTAGAATCAGAGAGCTCAGAAGGTGAGTGCAAGTTGTTCCATCGTGTTTTTCCCCCCTTTTTTTTTTATGGCGAAGCCCCCTGCATCTATCCCTTCCTTTAGCCAATTTGCCATTGGTCCCTCACCTTTTCTTCAACTTGCCTTATGTTCCTTCCCAGAATCCTCGGAGAAGTCAGGAGATCAGGAAGAAGAGGTTCTGCCTCAAGAAACTGGAACCGGTTTGTTCTTCTAAATCTGTTCTTCTTTTTCTTTTTCTTCTTTCTCCCCCTTTTTTTTTGAATACTGATACAGGCTTTGCAGGTTCTGAGCCTGTTATCCCTGAAGGAATTGTGAGACCTGTTGGAGTTGCTGACCTTCATCCAGAGCAAAAGGTTGCAAGTCCTCAGGTTTCTGCAAGTGGTGACACGGTGATGGGGGATGCCTCGAAGGTGGCTGCATCAGATCTTGATTCGAAGCTTTCCTCTTTCCTGGCTCGCTTCGATCTTCTGGAGTTCAACAGTCTTCCTGCCAGCCACTTTCATGTCTTTGGGTCTTCTTATGGCAGCTTCCTGCGCTTCTCTGTTCCTGTGGAGGGCTTGCCACTGCTAGAGAGCCTGCTCAAGAGTCACGGGGATTTTACCAGTGGCTTTAGGGGAGGCATTTTTCTAGGCAACATTTTGATGGAGTTGCTGTGTGCTGTGTTGATTTCTCTAAGGAATTCCTCTGCTGATTCGTTGTCTGAAGAAAAGCTTCTAGAATGGAGAGGTGTGGTGCAGGACCTTCTAGAGGCCAAGTTTAATTTGTCTTTCCTGCTGGATCACTTGCGTCTGCTGGCTCATATGCTGTTTCAAAGGCAATCATTCAAGAGTATAGACACTGAGATAGCTGTTGCTGAGGAAGCTTTGGCTCATGTTCACAAAGTTCTACAAGATTTGAAAGTCAAGCGGCAGAGGATCCTTTCTTCTTTGGTTGTTCCTGCTATTTCTCCAGATGCTTCTCTGTTGGCCGGTCTCATTCCTTAGCTTTTTTTTTTATTCATATGAACAATTTGGGGTTGTATAATTTTTTTTTAAAACATTGCTCTGCTCTTTCTCTTTTGTGCTTCAAAACTGCTTCTTATTTCTTGGTATGTGAATCTGCCTTTTTCCTTGGATGTATATATATTGTCTTTACTTTCTTGTGATTCTTTTCTTTCCTGAGTCCTGGACCATGGTTTTCACAGGTTTCACTGTAAGCTCTGGTCCAGGTACTTGGTGACTTATTGTGCAAGTACTGAGCTGGGTACACTAGTATCCTTCTCTATGTATTTTTTTTTTTGAGATACGGTCCCAGTTCATGAACTTTGACAGGTTCCCCTTTTGCCAAGTGCTAGGCTAGGTATCCTAGATATTTTCTTTTATTCCGTGATCCTAGACCTATGCACTTGGGACTGTTTGTGGGACATCCGAAATTATTTGTGTGGTGGATCCTGGGCCATATGTAAAAGGGGTATTACATATTCTCCTCTTTTTTTTTTTGACTCAGGTATCCTTCCTTAAATTTATCCAAATTTGGTCTTTGCAATAAGAAAACTTAAACTTTGAAGAAACAGGAATTTCGTTAAAACATAATCATTTTTTTTTTGGAACAAAGCAAAAGTCTTTTGGCGCAGCATTGACCACAAAGTGTCAATCTATCACATGTTCCTGAACAAAATTATCTTAGGCTAGAATTTTTGATAAAGGCTAAAAAAAAAAAAAAAAAGACAAAATAAAAGGAACTTAGCAGATAGTGAGGTTGGTGAAAGGACCCTGAGGTACTGGGGATCCCATTGTCCTCATGCATAATATTGCTTCAGCCATTTCCCGTTTATGGGTTCTGTCAGGACTGTCCCATCTTCTTTGGTAAGGTAATAATATCCACTTTCATGAGCTGTATTGATGATGTAGGGTCCTTCCCATTTTGGGGTGAACTTGGAAGGCCCTGGCAGGTTCCTCCTCACGTGCTCCGCCATCCTTAGCACTAGTTGCCCTTTGGTGAACACTCTTGGGCGTACTGCTTGTGCATATGCTCTGGTCATTCTTTGCTGGTATCTTTGGCTCCTTTTCTTGGCCAGTTCCCTTTCTTCTTCTACTCCTTCCAGATCTACTAATCTCTTTTCATTGCTTGCGTCTTCACTTTCTCCCTGATTTTCCTCAAGAACTACCCTTGGTGTAGGAATGATTAACTCCACAGGGCTGATGGCCTCTGTTCCATAAACCAGGGAGAATGGGGAGAATCCTGTGGCTGTCTTTACAGAGCTCCTACATGCCCAAAGCACATCTGCCAAATGGTCACTCCATTTTCCTCCATACTCATGCTTCATTTTCTTAAGGATTTTTAATATTACCCTGTTAGTAGCTTCAGCTTGGCCGTTTCCTTGTGGGTAGTATGGGGTAGATCTTCCCTGCTTGATGTGGTATGCTTCAGTTAATCCCTTCACATCTTTGTTTATGAATGGGGTTCCATTGTCGCTGATCAATCTTCTGGGGATCCCGAATCTTGTAATGATGTGGTCTCGAATGAAATTTGCTACAGCTGCTCCAGTAGCTTTTTTCAAAGGGATGGCCTCTACCCATTTTGTAAAGTACTCCGTGGCTGCCAAGATCCATATGTAACCATTGGATGGAGGATTTATGGGCCCTATGAGATCGAGCCCCTAAGTATGAAAAGGCCATGGCGTCGTCATATCCTGTAGGACATTTGGGTGAGTGTGAATCGCATCTCCTAGGACTTGGCAAGCATGGCATGTTCTGACCAGCTCCTCAGAGTCTCTTTTCATCGTTGGCCAGTAATACCCCAACGACAGTAACTGCTTGTGCAGCCTTCTCTTTCCTGGGTGACTTCCGCAATCTCCAGAGTGTATTTCTCTGACCACTTCTCTGGCTTCCTTTGGTCCCAGGCACCTGAGGGGATCCCCGTGGTATCCTTTTTTGAACAAAATATCATTCTGCAAGAAATACCTGCACGCCAGTTTCTTGAGCTTATGGGCCAGCTCCTTGTCGGTTGGCAGGATACCGTGAGCCAGGTATTCTATGAAAGGAACCCGCCAATCTTCTGTAACAAACACAGCGTAGCTTTCTTCTTTATCGATTGCCAAACGACATTCTTTACATTTCCCCTGTATGACTGCTGCTTCCTTGTCCATGTCTGGCCAATAGTACCCCATGCGTTGCATCCTCCTGTATAGGCTGACTTTTTCTGCAACTCCACATGTTTGGGCGTGCAATTCTTCTAATTTCAACTTTCCATCCTTCTCGGCGATACACCTGGACAGTATTCCTCCTGGCAGTCTTCTGTACAATTCTCCTTCTATCTGAGTGTAATCCATTAGCTCTTTGATGTTCCCCCTAGGATTTACTTCTTTCATCCTTTCTTTGACTTCGTCCCTCCAGTCCCACTGTTTGGATTCCCCTGGGTACATTCCTTGGAGGATCCTCACAATAGAATGTTCCTGTCTTCCTATTTTTATCAGTGTATCTCTCCCATCAAATGGTATTTGGGATCCCAGGGTGGCGAGAGCATCTGCGAACCTGTTTTCGCTTCTTTGAGTGTATTCTATGCTGAGGGTTTGAAACTCCATTTCCAGTCTTTGTGCCCAAGTCCTGTAGGCTGCTAAGCTTTGTTCCCGTAATGCAAAGTCACCTTTTACTTGGGAGACTACAAGATTAGAATCTCCCAGCACTCTCATGTGTTTCACTCCTATACTGAGTGCTATAGTCAACCCAGTCAAGTATGCCTCATACTCAGCTGCATTATTAGAGCATGAGAAACCAAGCTTGAAAGACAGGGGCATGACATCCCCATTTTCACAGCTTAGCACAATTCCTACCCCATTTGAAGTTGCTGTAGCTGACCCGTCAAACCTCATAGTCCATTTCTTCCCTGGGATCTCCATCACTGCTACCTCACCAGGGATTTCTTCGCTCAGCGGGCCTTCTTCCTTCCCTGGGAATTGAGCTAGCAAATCTGCTATGGCCTGGCTCTTTACAGCCTTGGGAGTTCTTGTGCCTATATCATATTGTGAGAGCAATACTAGCCATTGTGCCATCCTTCCCGTGAGGAGGGGCTGGTGCAGGAGTGCTTTTATGGGGTGGGACTTAATTACCAAGAGGATTTGGTGAGCTGAGAAGTACCTCTTCAACCTTTGGGAGGCATAAACGATTACTAGGCAGGCTTTCTCTATTCTGGGGTACCTGGTCTCGGTATCCTTGAGTATTCTGCTTACGTAATATATGGGCTGCTCATTTCCTTGGTCATCTTCTTGCGCTAGCAAAACTCCTATTGCCTGAGAGTTTGATGCTAAGTATAGCAACAGAGGTCGCCCACGTACTGGTGCCTGGAGGGTGGGCAGATGGTTCATAATGCTCTGAATTCTTTGAAAAGCTTCCTGCTGCTCTGTTCCCCAGGTGAATTCATTTCCCTTTTTCAGTAATTTTGATAAGCCTGCCGTAGCTGAGGCTAAACCAGGCACAAACCTCCTGATATAGGAGACCCTTCCCAGGAAGCTTTTGAGTTCTCTAACAGTAGTTGGTCTTCTCATCGTGGCAATAGCTGTGGCCTTGGCTGGATCCACGCTTATGCCTTTGTGATGTACCAGGAACCCAAGGAGCTTTCCAGCAGACACTCCAAAGGCGCACTTCATGGGGTTCATACGTAACTTGTATTTCCTGCATCTTTCAAAGACTTGCTCAAGTACTTGGAAATGTCCTGTTCTGGTTTTTGACTTGACCACAATATCATCTACATAATCCTCCATCTCCTCATGCATCATGTCATGGAAAATGGCTGTCATGGTCCGTTGATACGTAGCCCCCGCATTCTTGAGGCCAAAGGGCATTACAGTGTAGTAAAAGTTCCCAATCGGAGTTCTGAATGCCGTCTTTTCTGCATCTTTGGTTGCCATGCGAATTTGATTGTACCCACTGTACCCATCCATAAATGAGAACATTGAGTTTCCTGCAGCTGAATCTACAAGGAGATCGATATTGGGCAAGGGGAACTCATCTTTAGGACATGCCTTGTTCAAGTTGCGAAAGTCTACACAGCAGCGGATTTGACCATTCTTCTTCTTCACAGGTACAATGTTGGACAGCCATTTTAGGTGTTGGATGGGTTTGATAAAACCAGCTGTTAGTAATTTCTTGACTTCTTGGACTATTTGAGCTTCTACCTCAGTGTGGAAGACCCTGGCTGGTTGGACTACTGGCCTCACCCCTGGTTCCACATTAAGAGAATGGACTACCAACTCCGGGTCTAGACCAGGCATCTCATCATAAGTCCATGCAAACACATCTCTGTATTTTTGAAGTAAGGCTACCAGTTGTTCTCTTTCTTGAGCCACCAATTGACTGCTAATGAAAACAGGTTTCCGGGATCCTGGTTCTGTTCCCAGGTCTACTTCCTTCAGTTCTTCCTCGGGCTGAATCTGGGCCTCCTTAGCTGGTTCTTCTGGGATTTCTTCTTGGGCCATCATGCAGCTTGGTGGTCCGGGACCTTCCTGCACAATGCATTCGGGTCCCGCGCACCTTCACAAACGATAAATTAGCCTTCCCCCAGGTTCCCGCACCACCACACATTCTCGGGATCCTGAAGAGCTGGGCTCCCTCTTTTGTCTTTTTCTTTCTAAAAGGTTTCTCAGGTCACGGGTGCCCCTTCCTCCTTCTTCTTCTTCTAGGATAGGTACCCCCGGGGTCCCTGGGGTGGGGTTCCCATCAACTGGCTCCAACTCATCATAAAACATCGTTTCTGCAAAGTTCACTTCTCCCTGGCTGAAAGGATTATGATTGGCAGGGATCCTTATGGGCCTCCCATTCAGTCTCCCTTTAATGCATTGATGGAACGTGGATGGAATAAGGCGATGTTTATGAAGCCACGGGCGTCCCAGCAGCACGTGATAAGAAACTTCTGCATTAATCACATGAAACCTTGTCAAAGCTACTATTGGCCCTACCCTTAAGGCTAGCTGCACGTATCCTTCTGTTGCTTCCACTGATCCTCCAAATCCTGTTATCTCCATGGGGGTCCCCAGGATCCTTCTGTCAGCTAAGCCAACAGCTTCCAAGGTACTTAAGGCTATGAGGTTGAGTGACGCCCCTGTATCCACCAGTGCTCTCCTGACTTGAACGCCGTTTATAGTGGCCATTAGATAAAGGGGTCTGCGGTGGTCTGGGTGCTCAATCTCCATATCCTCATCAGTGAAAGTTATTGCATTGGTTGTCTCCAGGAAAGCTCGACTAGCATGTGACTCAGCTGTAAAACATTCCATCCCTGAATCTGCTGCTATACTCATGAGAGACTCTGTGGCTACTCTTCTTGCTTCTGGTCCGAATCCTAGTTGATTGAATAGTGACCTGAACTTAGGATTCTTCTGGAGGGTCTTGACTGTACTCGGGTGGAAGGATCCTTCAGATTCTCCTGCCTCTGCTGGGTTCCCATGTATTACTACTGCTACCACCCCTTTTCCTTTGTGGTTAGGTAAGGGGTTCCTCTGCACTTCTGGTTCCTTCTGAGTGAGTTCCAAGGTTCCTTCCCTCAACTTTTTGTGGAAGAGCCTGCGAAGGGTCCAGCAGTCCTTAGTGGAGTGCTTCACATAGTTATGGATTCTGCAAAATAAAGGATTCTTCCTTTCTTCCTCGGTTGGTGGCCTGGACACAGTGAATGGCCTGACAACCCCATCTCCAATCCATTTGTCTAGGACATGGCTTAGCTCCTCAGCTGTGCATGGGATCACTGGCGGTTCCTCAAACACCTTCCCATCTGGTCTCTTCCTTTTCTCTCCTGCTGATGCTGTCATAGCTTGGGATGCGGGCAGCCTTTTTGTTCTCATAGTTTGCGCTGTCCTTCTGGTCCTCTGCAGCAGGTCAGCAAACTGTGTGATACATAAATTTTCAAGGTTGAGCCTGTAATCAAAAAGCATGTTGGCTATACAGGTTTCCACGAGCTCCTTTTCTTCATGGTCTCCATAGCAGTCTAGAGACACATCTTCGAATCTTTTAATAAACTGAACAGGATCTTCTCCAGGTCTCTGCCTCACCATCTGCAGGTTCTGGAAAGTGATTTTGTCTTCACCAGGGTAATATTTGGCGCAGAATTTTTCCATCATCTCATCCCAGGTTTTGATGGACCCGGGTCTCAGCGTGGTGTACCAGGTGTATGCCCTATCTACCAAAGATTTGGCAAATTCCCTTAGACATAATTCTTTATCTCCTGCATAAGGGCCCATAGTGTGGACAAACCTGCTCACATGTTCCACGGCACTTCCATTCCTCCTATCAAAAGGATGGAACTTTGGGGGTTCGTATCCCTTAGGATATGGTTTGCCAAGGAGTTCTGGAGGGAACGGGGGATCCCGAGAGAATTGCTTGGGGATCCCTGAGAGTTTTTCCCTTTCTTTCTCCAAGAGGGCATTGACGTCTGCCAGTGTCAAATACTGAGGGTTGGCTCTTCCTCCTACTGCTGACCCTCCTTCTGGCTGGGTCCCATCTTGGTGGCCAGTAGGGGGAATGTTGTCTCTGACTTCCTGTGTCCTGCCTTCTTTGAGAAGACGAACTTCTTGCTCCAAATCCTTTAACATTGCTGACATCCTGGCCATTAGGTCTGGTTCCTGTCTTGCGTGTCTTTGTTCCGACACAACCTCCTGTTCCACCAAGGGTATCCCACCTCCTTGCCTGGAGACTTCCTCGTTTTCTCCTACAGGTTCAGAGGCCGTAGGTGGCACATTGGTTCCTTTGTTGTTTCTTTGTCTTGGAGGCATTCTCTGTGAAGGGATTGTTTCTTCCTTCTTCTTTGCCCAGTCCCCAGTGGAGTCGCCAAAATGTGAGAGTGTCTTTTTCGGGATACTCAGGCCCAAGGATCCCGAGCCTGAATGAAAAAGAAAAAGGGGATTTGGTGGACTGGGCCTTGACTCACCGCAGCTAAATGGTTGTTTAAGAATCAAGTGAATGCAGAGAATGTTCCTGACATCATACAAAAGGATGACAAACAAGGATATCGAGGAGTGCCAAAATTAACAACGCAAGTTCAGAAGGAAAGATTAAGCAGGATTAGCAAGACAATAAAAAAAAAAAAAAAAAAAAAAACTGTGGGGATCCTGGGAACAATATTTCATTAAAGCGTTATCTATTTGATCACAGCAAGCTTACTAGGACGTGATACAAGGTCCAATCAAGCTCAAAAATTGCAGTCTTGAATGGCTATTTCAGCCTTCAAAACTTGCGAAAATTTGATTCTCGTTGGATCCGAGTATGTGCCATAGTTGCTTTTACAGGATATCGGGAAGCAATATTTGTTTTCCCTTAGTATTTTCTTTCTGCCTAAACTTTCTGAGAATCTCTCCTTTCTATTGTGTTTCTTTCCCTCTTTTTCTCGCTGCCTTTCTTCACAACCCATCCTCTCCTTTTATAGTGGAGTTTTCTGGGCGTCTTGGGGAACCGTTGGTTCCCCTGTTTTGGTCTTTTGTGAACAGAGTATGTTCTGTCCTCATCATCTCGGTAAGTCCCCTTTTCCGTTTTCTCTCATTCTTTCCTTCTCTTGGTTCTGATTCCTTCGAAAGTTTCTGGTTGGCCATCCTCTTTGGGGTGTGCTGAGGTATGCCCTTCTCGGCATCCTCACTTCTGGTGTCTTTTATACCTCCTTTATTTGATAGCACTAACTATGCACACTAGAAAGTACGTATGAGAGCTTCCTTACAGTCACTAGATGAAAAGGTGTGGCAAGTTGTGGAGATAGGCTGGACCAAGCCTACAGAAGTGCCGGCCGATTAGGATGATGCTAAGATCAAGGTGGTAAACTTCAACAATAGAGCACTGAATGCTCTATTTAGTGCAGTCACAAATGAGGAATTCAAGAAAATATCCTCCACTAAAACTGCTAAGGAATCATGGACCATTCTCTAGACAACTTATGAAGGAACTAAGGCTGTCAAGGATTCAAAGCTTCAGAGGCTCACTACAAGCTTTGAAGAGATCAAGATAGAGGAGGATGAGTTGTTTGATGAGTTCTATTTTAAGCTCAAGGACATAGTAAACTCAGCATTTAATCTTGGGGAAACCATTCCTGAACCCAAGATTGTGAGAAAGGTGCTCAGATCTCTAACCGAGAGATTCCATGCCAAAATCATTGCCATTGAAGAATCAAAGGACATTGATAAAATTCCTTTGACTAAGCTGGTTGGAAATCTGTAGACCTATGAGTTGGGTTTGACGAGGATAAGGAAATCAAGCAGGAGCATGGCTTTGAAAGCTAAGAGCAATGATACTGATAAATCTTATTGTAAGGTTGAATTTATTCAACCATCTAATTGGCTTTATTCCGTGCCAAATTTGCTTGTAATTCAACAATTAGTAACCCTGTATTTAGGTGGGTTTGATGTAAGGGTAGTGAGTGAGATAGAGTGAAGATTGCTCAAGAGTGTGCAAGAAAACAGAGACTCGCGGCTGAGCCTCGCGGGTGACTCGTGGCTTCAAGCCACCAGACGCAGCACACGTGCCAAGCATGCTGGAAGGTGAACAGTCATGCAAGCTGGAGCACTACAGGACAAAACAGGACAACTGGCCATACGGTTATCTCGCGACTGGATCTCGCGACTTAGTCAAGCCGCGAGGTCAAGCCGCGAGCCACCTCTGTTTTGTAAAACCTGACGTTTCACATTCCTCTCCCACTCCAATATAAATACCCCTTTTACCCACGATTGTAAGAGAGCTTCCAGAGAGAATTTTGAGAGAGAAACCCTAAAGAAAAACAAGATTGATTCACCCACAATCTATACATTAGAGTCTCTTCAAATTCCTCAACTCTCTTCCTCTCCATTGTCAAATCCTTGAGAGACATTGTACCAAACCTGATTCTCACCATTATCATTACTGTGAGAGAGCTGTTTGGATTTCTGGGAAGCAGTTAGGAAGGAACCAATCTTCATTGGTTGATGCTACGGTCTAGTAGCGGAATCCGGGAAGCTAGAAAAGAAAAAGGTTCGGCGCAACCTCGTTGGAGCAAGAAGCTTGGGGGGCTTAGGTGCACTGGGTAGATTAGGCTTGGAGGGTCTATTGCTGTCCATGTATCCCAACTGTATTTTCTAGTGAATTGTTTACCGCTTGGAGGGCGGCGGAGAGGTTTTACGCCGAGGGCTTCGGTTTCCTCTTCGATAACACATCGCATGTTGTCTTTGCGTTTGCATCTTCCTTCCTCTCTATCTTTGCCTTTTTATTATCTGTTGTGGATTGTGTTTTGTTTCGGCTTAGATAGTTTTTACCAATTCCATATTATAGCTTATATTAAGTTTCCGCACACTAGTTGTTTGACATATTGCTTGAATTGGTTAAGTTGTTATTTGGGGGTCTAAACGTTCAAAGGTGTTTATACACGTTTTTGAACTTTCATTTGGTATCAGAGCGGGTACACTTGTTGTGGTTTAAATACCTAAGTGTGATCCTTGACCCCTTGTGTTTACTTGCCATGGATTGTGCTTTGTATGCCTCTTTGTATGATTTGGTTGGTGATGAATGTAACATGCCACGTGTTTGTGAAAATGCCTCTATGAGTGTTAATTCTCATAAGTGTGATGACGTGTCATTTGAATCTATGGGTGTTGTTGACAAACTCTTGAAGAAAAATGCTAAGAAGTTTCAAAAGAATTTGAGCAAGTTATTTTGTGAAAAGGATGATTTGATTGCTAAGCTCAATGAATCCAATAAATTGGTTGAGAAATATAAAAAACTTGCTGAAACTTCCCTTGAAAAGCTGAAAGAGTTTGAATGTTTGAATATGGACTTGGATGCGAAACTTGTTTTGTCTAACAAACTTGTTGATGATCTTAAATGTGAAAATGAATCTCTTAAGATGCATGCCAAGTATTTGATTGCTGAACCTATTGTTAAAAAGGATGAAAATATTTGTTGCAATCATGTTGTGGTACCCGATTTTGTGCCTAGTGTGTGTTCTACCTTAAAGGACAAATCGGTGTACATTCCTCCACGTAAAAGAAATCAAATGGTGGAGAGAAAGACTGTTAAGTCAAAGCCTCTGTTTAGGTCTCAACCTAAGGTTTTGGATGGATCTAAGTTTGTTCCAACTTGCCACCATTGTGGTATGATTGGTCATATAAGACCTCAATGTCATAAGTTGAAGAGGGAACAAAACCATGTTGCTAGATCCCTTCCCAAAAAGCATAATGGACCTAAACACATTGTTTGTCACCATTGTGGTGCCTTTGGTCATCTAAGACCTCAATACTCTAAGTTTCATGCTTTTAAAAGAATCAAAAGAAAAGAGAAACTTGAGCTTTTTGGAAGTGCTAAAAAGAGTAAACCGGTTTTGAGTGAAAATAGCATGTTGTTAAAGAAAATGTTTAATGCTCTTAACTCCTTGTTTATGTGCATCTCCGGTTCTCATTCTTCCAACCCTTGTCTCACTTCTCTTGAGACACTCATTCCAAACAATCATTCCGTTTGGATGAGGAAGGGTTCCTATGGTTGAGCTTTTGCTCTTTTGGTCCTTGATCTAATTCTTTCGATCTTTATAGGACCCTTCTTGCATTAAATGTCATAACTTCATGCATTTTGTGCATCTTGCATTTATTTGTATGCATTGTTTCGTTTTTTATCTTACTTTTATGTTTCTGTTTTGTGTGAGTAAAAATCCAAAACCACATAAAAAGTTAAAAATTCAAAAAGTTTGATCGTATTTGTTTGAGCACATATCACATGTGAGTTTGGCCTTGTACCTTTGTACAAATGGCTTTGTGCATTTTCGAGCTTAGCTTGTTATTTTTGCACGTATATCTTTGTGGGAAAAATCTTGACATCTTTGTGTGATTGTTGTAAATCGATCTTCAAGCTTGTCATGAATGATTTGTCAATAGTCATGTTGGTTTTGATACATGCGTAGACTTGTGCTTATATCTCTTCCCACTCTTTTATTTTTATTGCTTAAAGAGCTCAATAAATGTAAATCTCAAAATGAAAAGAGATAATGAGCTGTAAAAGCCGTCGCACATACTAGTATTCGACTAAGAAAAAGGGAAAGCGACTTAAATGAAATTGTATGATGCCCAAAAAGCCAAAGGCTTGTTCATCAAATTGAAATATCACAAATTTCAGGCATCGATCTCAAAATGAGATGTTTTGATTCAAAATGATCAAATGTTATGAATTGTAAAGAAGACAAATGAAAAGCTCCATCATATGTAATCATTTTCTTGTGGGAGGTCATATATACATATTTCTATAATTGAGATGGGTCACATGATCTAGTGCTAATTGTGTATGTCTTGGTTGAATTGATCATTGAAGCTTCACATTAGACTAAGGACTATCTCATTGTTGATATCCATACACAACACACAAGTTTATGTTCAATAAATGCCATATTCATTTGTGTGATTGTACTTGATGAAATGTGTTTTCACATGCTCAATCTTTGTTAATTCAAGCACAAAAAGATTTTTGAGTGTTTTAGGTATTTTTGGAAAGTATTTTGTTTGAGAAATCTGAAAATTTCAAAAATCCTGTTTTACCCTGTTTTGGCGGCTCATTCGTGGGTATGTCAAGTCGCGAGCCTCAGTCGCGTCTTCGCGGGTCATTTTTGGCGACTTGTTCGCAAGTGGAAGGTCCAATCACGAGGTTTACTCAGAGATTTTCGCAGCTCAGCTCGCGACTCACTCGCGGGTAGACCTTCCAGTCGCGAAAAACACTTAGAAAAATTTTTCAAATTTTTGTCCTTGAGTGTTTTGGCGGCTTGAACTGGCGACTGTGTGGCGACTTAATCAAGTCGCGAAAAACGCGTGTTTGGCAGGAATAGGAGCAGTTTTTAAATCTTCTTCAGTTTAAGTTTTCAGTTTAAGTTGATATATTGTGTTTTGTAAACTGTTATATGGTGGTTTGTACCCATGTGCTTTTGTAAGCTTTTAGGGTTAATGTGTTATGCATATTTTGTAGGCTTTATGGTATGTACCTTGCTTAATGCAGCCTTTATACTATGTTGAAATCAATACTTTAATCTAAATGTCTTGCATTTTGATTTATGTACTGTCACTCTTGTGCCCTTGTAGGATTGTTCCTAGATGCATATACCTTGTATATTATGCATTGGTTGAGTGTTGAGCATACAAGTATATTGCCTTGTGCTTGTTAACTTGTATGTCCTTGTGTTCATTCCAAGTGTGAATGAGCACTGTGATCACTACCTTGTGGTGTTCACTTGGATGATCTAGCCATGGTTTGTTTCTTAACTCCATCTTTGCTTGATCACATATTGCTTGTTTCATATGCATTTTATGATTTTCTGCTTACAATGATCATGGTGTATTGTTGTGTTTCAGGAGTATTATGTTCATATGATTCAAGTGCTTCACAGCTTCTAGAGTTAGGTGTGAGTGAGTTCTGTTCAACTCTTCCCAACTCACATGTTAAGTCTAGAGTCTGTTTTAGGGTTTTGTCACGGAATAGCCAAAGGGGGAGATTGTAAGGTTGAATTTATTCAACCATCTAATTGGCTTTATTCCGTGCCAAATTTGCTTGTAATTTAGCAATTAGTAACCCTGTATTTAGGTGGGTTTAATGTAAGGGTAGTGAGTGAGATAGAGTGAAGATTGCTTAAGAGTGTGCAAGAAAACAGAGACTCGCGGCTGGGCCTCGCGGGTGACTTATGGCTTCAAGCCGCCAGACGCAGCACACGTGCCAAGCATGCTGGAAGGTGAACAGTCATGCAAGCTGGAGCACTACAGGACAAAACAGGACAGCTGGCCATACGGTTATCTCGCGACTGGATCTCGCGACTTAGTCAAGCCGCGAGGTCAAGCCGCGAGCCACCCCTGTTTTGTAAAACCTGACGTTTCAAATTCCTCTCCCACTCCAGTATAAATACCCCTTTTACCCACGATTGTAAGAGAGCTTCCAGAGAGAATTTTGAGAGAGAAACCCTAAAGAAAAACAAGATTGATTCACCCACAATCTATACATTAGAGTCTCTTCAAATTCCTCAACTCTCTTCCTCTCCATTGTCAAATCCTTGAGAGGCATTGTACCAAACTTGATTCTCACCATTATCATTACTGTGAGAGAGCTGTTTGGATTTCTGGGAAGCAGTTAGGAAGGAACCAATCTTCATTGGTTGATGCTACGGTCTAGTAGCGGAATCCGGGAAGCTAGAAAAGAAAAAGGTTCGGCGCAACCTCGTTGGAGCAAGAAGCTTGGGGGGCTTAGGTGCACTGGGTAGATTAGGCTTGGAGGGTCTATTGCTGTCCATGTATCCCAACTGTATTTTCTAGTGGATTGTTTACCGCTTGGAGGGCGGCGGAGAGGTTTTACGCCGAGGGCTTCGATTTCCTCTTCGATAACACATTGTGTGTTGTCTTTGTGTTTTCATCTTCCTTCCTCTCTATCTTTGCCTTTTTATTATCTGCTGTGGATTGTGTTTTGTTTCGGCTTAGATAGTTTTTACCAATTCCATATTATAGCTTATGTTAAGTTTCCGCACACTAGTTGTTTGACATATTGCTTGAATTGGTTAAGTTGTTATTTGGGGGTCTAAACGTTCAAAGGTGTTTATACACGTTTTTGAACTTTCACTTATGATGATAAAGATTCTAAGATGAAATCCTACATCACCAAGCAATTCAAGAAGTTTATGAGGAATGCCAATGCGAAGGGCTTCGACAAGGATCATAGACAGTCGAGTTCTTCTTAGTCTAAGAGCCAAGATAAAGGGAAGAAGGATGCTAGGGATGGCGGTTAGTACATTGTACCCTTAAGACCAAAGTGCTTTAGGTATCAAGGTTTCGGTCATATGAAACAAGAGTGCCCTACTTTATCTCAAGACTATTAGGAAGAGCGAGGCACTTACTACTACGTTGAGTGACACTGAGCGTGAGGATGATGGAATCCTAAATGCCTTCATTGCCACTGTAAATCCTGCTGAAGGAATTGTTGAAGAAGTGGATGAAGAAGAGGAATTGGTGGAGTCTAAGTTTGTGAAGATGGACGAACAAGATGACATCCACACAGCCTATGCAAAGTTATATAAGGTCCCAGAAAAGCATGAGAAGTTGTATAGGTTGGCCACCAAGAAGCTTAGTGATGTGGAGCTTGAGCGAGAAGAAATCTCTACAAAGTTTAATGAAGCGAATCAGACTATTGAAGCACTAAGATTTGAGAATAATTTCTTGGCTGAGAAGACCAAGAAGCTTGAGGTAGAACTGTTCCAAGTCAGAGTTCAATTGGAAAGGACTTTAAACGCTAAGCTTGATGAGATGCTAAGTCTTTAGAAATCGACTTCCAATCGAACCGGTTTAGGGTATGATCTCTCTTATCCTAGTATTGCTTCTACTAGTACTACTGTTTTTATTCCTCCTGCTAATAATATTGAAACTGAGAACAATGATGTTAAAAATGAATTAGCTAATGAGAACACAAATAAAGGTAAATCTATCTTAGGAGCACCCCCTAAACTTGATAAGAAAGAGATTAAGAACCCTAGGGCTAAGAAGGGAAACTCTCAAAATCCTAAACAAGAAAAGCAGCATTTCTGTCATCATTGTGGTGCAGCTAGACATACTCGGCCTAATTGCTACAAGTGGTTAGCCACTAAAAAGAGCAACAGCATGATCACATGGAGACTAGAGTCAGTTTCCATCCTCTTTTGCTCCTTTTGGAGATATTCTCAAAGCCCTCATATTCCTTTCGAACTTGAACAGTTTTAACTCTTCTCTCCCACCACTAGATCAAGGGTTTGCTAAACAAAAAGGTTCTTCCAAGGTGTGGAAAGAAAAGGGCTCCAAGTGATTCTGTCACTTCTTCTCTCTCTCCCCTTCTTGTTTTTATGTGTGCATTACTTGTGTGTTTTGCTTTGTTATTTTGAGTCAGTTTAGTTTTATGCATTGCTTTGTTTCTGTTTAACATGTTTTTGTTTGTTTATTTTTCAATTTTGCTTTATTTTTTTTTCATATAAAAATTAATAAAAAATTGAAAAATCAGATAATATAAAAATAATGTGTGCTTGTCTACATTGGTACTTGTGTACCTTAGATGGCTATTGAAACAAAGTTTTCTAAACTTTGTATCTTTTCTAGCTTAGATGAGCATTTTTATGCACAACTAAGAAAGTGAGCTTTGTGGCTCATGTTTGTGATGAGTAAGGCTAAGTAATCTCTTGTACTTAATACTCGTATCACTCTTTTTGACGGGAAGAACTAGAAAATCCTAAGAGAAAGGCATAAATAACCATCTCACCACTGTTGCTTGCCAATCATGAAATGACATTTGTATGCTTCAGCATAGCAAAGTGGAATGTCAAATGGTTAACATGATTCGGTATTTCTTTTCTCTCTCTTATTTGCCCATGCATGGTATGCCTAAAAAGAAAAAAAATATATATGCAAAGAAAAATAAAAGCAAAAATATCAAAATGTTTTATATATGATTGCAAGCATGTATTCTAGGAGATGTGGGAGTTATAGGATGTAGCTCGAAGGTGATAGTCTCCATCAAACAATTACGACTGTGTGTGAGTTAAAGTGATTTTCTCATATCTCAAATAGTCATAACATGGAGACATTTATGCAATCTTGTGATGTTTTTCACACACAACACACAATATTTTTTGCTACTTTTGATACATGTGCAGGTACAATGTGACTTGGCCATCACAAGAAATACTTGTGTTAATATATGCTTACTAAACTATCTTGAATTGTTTTTGAAATATAAAATTGGTTAGACTTGTTTAGTGTGTGTGTGTGTGTGTGTGTGTGTGTGTGTGTGTTTTGGATCAAAATGCCCATCATTTTTATTGTTGAGAGATTTTTTTGAGAGCTTAAAATGTTGTTTCGATTTGTGTTTGAGGAGCATGTTTGATTGCATTCATATCTGTGTTTATCGCTTCTTTGAAACACTGTTTTTAAGCAATCTTGATAGCTTCTCGATAGCTTTCGATAGATAAGCTATCTATCAAGACCCTTCAGCTTCTTTTTATCGCATTCTCGATAGCTCTCGATAGCTAGCTCGATCAATCGAGAAACTTTCTGTCTCCTCGATAGCTGCTCAATAGCTACCTCGATCCTTCGAGGTTCTTTATGTTGAAAACCTCCTTTTTGATCCTCGATAGTAGGTTCAGCAGTTGGAACACGCGTTTTAAACTTCAATAGCTTCTCGACAATTCTCGATCAATTGAGATTTATGAGATTTCTATATAAGGAGGCATCGCGATTTCTGATCTCACTCCTTCGATCTCTCTTGAAAGATTTCAAGCTTTTCACCTCCCAAACTCACTTTTCTCTCTCTAAACCTTCACTCCACATGATTTTCGACCTATTCTTGCCTCTAATCACTTGGTATGATCTTTCTATCTCTCACTCTTCATGCATTTCATGCATTTAGATCTAGGTTTTGAGTTGTTTGAAAATTTTTGGGGTTTTTCAAAATTGATGAAGGTTTTGTGCAATTTTTTGGATAGGTGTTGCTTAAATGAATTCAAAACTTCATGCATTGCATCATACTCGCATTATAATAATGTTTCATGCATTTAGATGTGTGTTTACTTTGCTGCTATGTTGTGTGCTAGTAGGTTTGGATTGGGTTGAGCCCATGATGCATTTAAATTTGCATGCCATATGTTCAAGCATTCTCATGCATACATACCTTCAATTCTATATATTTTGATATATATATGTTGTTTAGTACTCTTCTGATTGTCTCTCTCTCTTTCTTTCTTTCTCTTCCTCTTACGTTAGTTGCGTTATTGCACCTAAGCGTAAGTTTACTCCGTCCCAGAACCCTCTTCGTTCTGGGGCATCTTCTTCTTCTTCTCCATCTAACCCTACTCCCTCTTACGTCCAATTCCGTGATGAGAAGACCAAATCAGATTTCTTTGAGAACTTATCACGACGCGGCATTCATTCGGAATGCCAAGTCTTTCTGTCAGAATTCTTTGACACTAACCTGTCTACTGTCATCTACAGTAGGGGTTGGGAGTCACTATGTGGATCCCCGGTCACGTGCCCTTCTTTGATCATACAAGAGTTCTACTCTAATATGCACGGATTTGTTACTCTATACCCTAGTTTTCTACTCGCGTTTGGGGTATATGCATTGTAGTTACTCTGGATATTGTATCTGAGGTACTACACGTGCCTAGGGTAGCGCATCCTAACTACCTTGGCCGTGAGCATCTGTAGATAGTGTCCAAAGATGAACTCTTCTCTCTATTTTGTGAGACACCTTCTTCATGGGGTGACCGTCAAAACACCTCATGCTTGGCCTTTGCTAAAGGTATGAGAATCCTTAACAAGGTGATGACATTTATTCTTCATCCTTTGTCTCACAATAACACTATCACAGAGCCTCGTGCTCGGTTTTTACTATCCCTCATTGAGGGTCTCACTATTGACTTCCTTTCACACTTTATACTCTCACTTATAGATGTATTTAGGGATATGGCAACTCGTGATAATCTCATTTTTCCTTTCGCTATCACGAGACTCCTTCGCCACTTTTCTATTTCCTTTCTCGAGTCTCCCTATTTCTCATATATGTGAGTCATTGACGCCGCTACCGTTAAGTGGAGTCTTGCATAGCTTTGCGCGAGGCAGCCCCAGACATAAACAGCAACTCCTTCGGCTTCTATTGCTCCATCCACCCCTACTCCCTCTTCTTCAGCAGGTGGAGTGACACTTGAGGCCATCATGGCATAGCTTGTGTGCATGGATGCTCGCCTTGACACTCTAAGCAATGAGTTGTGTCAGATGAACACCTATGTCGGTCGTATCGTGGGATGATAGGCTGTGATGGGTGGTTACATAGTGGCTTCCTCTCCTGAGGCATCTAAGATGAAAGTGATGGCTCTGGCAGTGCTGATGATGCTGAGGATGATGATGATGGCTCGCCAAGTGATGATGAGATGTCTACTTGATGTACTTATCCCTTTGTCACTCGTGACAAAAAGGGGGAGTAGTTTTGAGATGAGAGTAGTCATACTCATAGGGGGAGGGTTAGTTTAGGAGAAAGAGGGAGTATATATTGAGGGATGTAGTGAGGACTTGTATGTATCTTTTTCTTTTCTCTCTATTTCAGATACATTACATCTTGTACATTGGTCTTGTGACCATTTTGACATACATTGTACTTATATTTGCTTTGTATATATTGATGTATGTTCTTTCACCTATCTCTCCATGTGTTGTTTCTTTTCTATCTTTATATACATGTTTCTTATTCAATGTATGCAATCTATTATTTCTTTTTCATACTAAGATGCCTTCATGAGTTTTGTTTAAAGTGTTTCAGAAATACAGGTTGTCAAAGTCTACTTATCATAAACTCTCTTCTTGCAAAGTTTTTCAAGAGTTTATGTTAGGATAAATTTTATTGCATTCAACAAGTGAATATGAGTTAAGTGATTTATGACTTCTCTCATATCTCATTTGTTTGTTGTGGTTTTGTCATGGATTACAAAAGGGGGAGATTGTTAGGACATATGTGATTCAATGTTAGGAATATATGTCAAAATTTTATATAATTGGCTAATCCTTTGACAAAACGCACTTTACTTGTAATTGAGTAGATCTAGGATGTGTTTAATGCTTCAAGAAACAAGGTTTCAAGTTCAAGTGTTAAAGCCATGCAAGTCTGTCCAAGAATCAAGTGAAAAAGTGCAGGATTTTAAAACTCGATAGCAAACATTTATCGAGGTTTAAAAGCTGCTAAAACCCGTGGCTCAACAGCTAGCTCGATAGATGGCTATCTATTGAGGTTTATGAAATTCAGTTTTTCAGAGCTGATTTCAATCTAATCTATGGGTATATGTTTGGGCTTTCTTTCTCACAACCCTAAACATATATAAGGATTATTTTGAGGGCCATAAAAGGTTAGACATGTTGTACAAGAGCACAATTCCACAAGTGTGAAGAAAAGTGTGACCGGAAACCTAGTTTGCCCTAGTTCATCTTTTTCTTGAAGAAGCTGTTGTGTTTTGTACACCATAGGGTTTTGTGACCAAGCAACTTCATGATCTTCATAATGTGATGAACTAAAGAACTTTGTAGCCAACATTCTTCTTAAGTTGGTGATCAAGTCGTGTACTAGGATCCGCGCAATTGGTTAGTCACATACTAGGAGCCATGCATTGAAAAGGAGAGATTGTCACTATAGAATAAGTCCAATTGGGTATTGGGGTAAGGGTTCAACTGTAGGTTGGTATAAGGTACAGGATTCCTTTATTTGTAACTGCTGGTTTTGATAATAGTGGATTTTAGGGTGTGGTGACCTTAAAATCACCCGGTGGGGTTTCTGCCGTGTAGGTTTTTTCCCAGTCGTAAACAAATCACCGTGTTAATTTAATTTCCACTACATAATTAGTTTAATTGGTGAATTTTTTATGCTACCACATACATCGCATGTTAATTTGATTAATTAATAAACTTGGCTAATTAATCAATTAATTTATCAGAAGGGGTCAATACGTTTTGGCCTATCACTCATGTTTACCTTCATAACGAAGCTCCAACAAAAATGAAAATTTGGAGAATGAAATGGCTACAACATAGAATATGGTAAAGGGTAAAATTTAGCTACAAACTTGATTACACTTTGACATGCATGATAAGAACATACAATCTATCAATTAGATTTTCCAAATATGCAACCATATTAATTTTTATAGTGTGAGTTGTAAACATTGGCTAATACCAATGTTGTAGCCAAACTTTGTCCTATTGCGAAATGAAAAACATATTTTACCACTATGAAGTATGATTGTCACTACATTAAATGAATTGGAGATAAGTATTTCTAGAGGACTAAGCAAGCCAATAAGGAAAAAATTATAATACTTGGAGCTGTGTATCCAAATGTTCCAACAAATGAAGTCCAATTGGATGAGCCGGGCTTCAAAAACCTAGCTATGCCAAAATATGAGATATGTGCCTCATATTTTGAATCCAACAAGATGTTCTTACTAGATATATCTCGATGAACTATAGGAGGTGAGCAATTGTGATGCATATAGGATAAAGCATCAGCCAAGCCTCGAACAACATTTGCCCTTATGATTCAATCAAAACTAACCACCTCTTCTTTATTGCTCAAGAAATCTTTCATACAGCCCCCTTCTAAAAACTCATAAACCAGAAATGATTGTCATGGATGTGAGCAAAAGCCAAAAAGTTTTATCACGTTCCGATGCCTAATTTTTAGAAGAGCACAAATCTTGTTTTCAAAACCCTTTGCATTGGCAATCTCACCATCTTGTACTAAATGAAGTTTTTTCACAGCAACAACTTGACCTGATTATAGCTATGCTTTGTAAACACTTCCACACCCTCCCACTCCAATACAATGTTTGGAGTCAAATTCCTCTGTTGCTTCAATGATGCTTTCATACACCATTTTCCCACCACAGCTCCAGATTGCAAATATATTACTATTTTGTGCTTCTCTTGCATTGTTTATCTTGTTCCTTAGTCTTGGGCACTTCAAAACAACGTAAAGAATCCCAAATACAATCATTGAGAGAAACACTATGCTTAAGATAGGAACAAGAAAGATAATCACAACATTATTTTGCCTTTTCTCACCGAGATTCTTGCTCCAAGTAATGGAAAAGGGACAAGCCTTTAAACTAGAGACATTACCACACAAACCTTTATTATTTCTCAATTCTTTGGGTGGAGCCTCACTAAAGGCTTTATTGTTAGGTAGAGGACCTTCCAAGCAATTGTATGATATATCAACATTGGGCAAGCTTGACATTTCACTAAAAGTGGTTGGAATGGAACCAAAAAGCTCATTATGGGAGAGATACAATGTTTCTAAGCTTCACAATTCTCCAAGCTGTGGTGGCATTTTTCCAATCAACAAATTCTCACTTAAATCAAACATTTGAATAAATTGTATGTTACCAATCTCAGTGGGAACACTTCCTCTAATTTTATTTTTGCTTAAGCTGAAGTTCAATAATTTTTTGCACCTCAGTATTTGTTTAGGAAATGATCCTGTTAAATTGTGGGCTGAGAGAATAAGAAAGTGCAGATTGGATAGCATTCCAATTTCCACTGGAATACTACCTGAAAGTTGATTATCACCCAGATTAAAGTGAAACACTGATGTCGACTTTCCTAATTTCTTTGGAATTTTCCCAACTAGATGATTGAAGGAGAGATCAAGTACGTGTAGCTTGGTGGATCTTCCAAGCTCAAGAGGTATTATTCTAGAAATTCTATTATTGGAGAATTTTAAGCTTTGTAGACTTTGGCACTACCCCCAATTTTGAGAAAGTTCTCCATAGAAATGGTTATAACTCATATCAATATAGGTCAAATTTGGGTATATTCCAAATTCTTCTGATAAATTTCCACTTAATTGGTTTCTCTCAAGCCTCACTCGTACTAAGCTAGTGTAATTCCTCAAATTTATTCGTATGGAACCTATGAAATAATTGTCATATGCTGTGAAGTTTCGAAGGGATCCACTATTTCAAACATTTCGTGGAAGACAACTGGACAACATGTTTTCTTCCAATTCCAAATACAACAGATTTGTAAGATTATTAAATTCGAATGGGATGGAGCGATTAAGTTCATTTGTGAACAACTTTAGACTGGTAAGAAATTTGAGCTTTCCTATTTCTAATGGGATATTGCCTAATAACTGAGATATACAAAGCCCCAAGATTGTGAGATTCTTCATGTTCCCGATTGAGGATGTGATAGATCCCTAAACATTGTTGAGACAAAGGGATAGCATATACCGTTTGGTCAAGTTTCCAATAGAAGTAGGAATTGGGCCAGAAAGATTGTTCGTATACAGACCCAACTGATGAAGAGATCCCAACTTTTCAATTTCTTGAGGTATGGGTCCAAAAAGTTTGTTGTCGTTGAGGTAGCGAACACTTAGGTTGCCTAAATTTACTATAGAAGTAGGAATTGAACCTGAGAGATTGTTGTTATGCATACAAAGCCAAGTAAGAGATCCAAGCATCCCAATCTCATTACAAATAGATCCAGAAAGTTCGTTTTCACTAAGATCTAATTGGGTTAAGGAGCCCAAGATTCTAAATGATATAGGTATCATGCCCGCAAGGATGTTTCCATTCAAAGGGGACTCCTAAGAGATGTTAGCCTTCCGAGTTTGGAACTAGAAAGTTCGTTTTTAAAAAGATCCAGAATGATCAAGTTTCTAAAGTTTCCTATTGACACAGGGATTAAACCTGTGAGATTGTTACTATACAAAGATAGCTCATTGAGCAAGTTGAGTTTTCCAAGTTGATGAGGAATGGATCCAGTGATGTTATTTTCATGGAGATCTAATATGCGAAGGCTTGTTAGTTGGCATAATTCAGATGGAATTCTTCTAGAGAGATGATTGACTGAAAAATTAAGGTAGATTAGCTTAGAAGGTTGCCCAAGTGGGAAGGAAGAAATAGCAAACTGGGAAGAAGAAGCCAACACAAGAATGATAATTAGGACAATTAATGGTGAACATAGCTCGAATTAGGTTATTGATGCAACTGGGAAGCACTTTCTCTAATAAGGAGATCATGACTTTTATAAATTGCATGCGAGAACAGAAACAAATTGGGTGATCAGAGAAGGAATGCTTTATGGTTTTGTAGAGGTGCATGGAATGAACTAGTTTATATAGGAAATTCTCCACATTCCATTAGGTGAATCTTCTGTCAGGAGTAGGACTTTCACATTATTTTATTTTATTTTTTCCTTGTAATTGGTTACAAGATATATTACTAAGAAGTAAATAGTGCTTGAAATTTAAAAAGGGAGGAGAAGAACCATTCTTTGAATTATGATGACTTTTTAAAAAGTCATCATAATTTAAAGAACAGTTCTTCTCCTCCCTCTATATATACTGAGACGTAGTATTTATTTTTATTATACTTCTATTGAACCACATCTACATATTTTCAACTCTCTCTCTCTTTTTTTTTTTTTTAACTCTTTTTATTTCCTATTAATTTCAAATTATTGTTATACTTTTTCCATTTTTCCAACTTTTTCACTCTATTTTACATTTTTATCTCTCAATTACTATCTACGATAAGATTACTCTTCCTCTATATATACTGATACGAGATTAATCTATGGATAAAGGGAAAAAGGGGAACCGTTTTGTCAATAAAGCCACAATATTAAAACTTGACCTTATGTCAATAAAGCCTGAAATTGTGGGGAAATTATATTAAAGCTTGACCTTAAGTAGCCATGGACCATGAGCTTGACCTCTAGTATCATGAAGGGCACTAATTTTGTAACAACCATTTTTGTAACAACTAATTTTGTAACAACTAAAGAGCTTGAGATACAAACTAATTTTGTAGCTACTTTGTAACAACCCTACCGTGACTACTTTGTAACAATTAATTTTGTAGTTAAACTTTGTCTAAACAAGAAAGAATAACGATAGAGATATAATTTTTTTTTTTTTTTAAATAATTTACAAACTGTTGATGTGGTGATTAATTATTGGAAAATAAAAAAAATAATGTTAATGGTAGGCCTATATAAAAACCAATAATAAGCTGACCACATCAACAATTTGTAAAAATATTATAAAATAGTTAGTGACTGTAGTGTTACTCAACAAAAAATTATATGTAGTAAACACTAAATTATAGCCTAAGGTTACAACAAATTTTGTTACTAAACTTTGTTCAAATCATAAAGAATAATACTAGAGATACAAACTTTTTTATAAAAAAAAAAATTTACAAATTGCTAATGTGGTGAATAGTTATTGCCTTATTAGTAAATAAAAAAGTGATGTTAATAGTGGGCCTATATGAAAACCAATAATCAGTTAGTCATATCAATAGTTTGTAAAAATGCTGTAAAATAGTTTGTGACCATAGCATTACCCAACAAAAACTTATACGTAATAAACATTAAGTGCATGTGGTAGCAGTGTTGAGTCCTGTAGTGTCCTTATAGGAGTTTTAGTGACCTCCCTAGTGTGAGGTCATGTTGGTTCGATAGTCAACCATAGTGAGTAAGTGCTGAAAGAGTCTAGTTTTTCCCATAAACAAACTTATGGCAGAGGAACTTGGTAAAATGTGGAGTAAGCTTTCTTTTACAGAGGAAGAAGACGATGGCATTGAACTTGGAAGCAACTGTACTAAAGCTGCAAGGGCTATAGGGAGAAACTGTGTGGTGATGAAGGTCCTCACTTCCAGAAGTGTAAGTCTGGATATGTTGAGAAAGAACATGAGAATGTTGTGGAATCCAAACAAGGGAGTTCAAATTTCGAAAATAGAGGATGATCTCTTCCTAGTAGAATTCGACGATGGTAAGGACAAACAGAAGATCCTAGACATGTGCCTATGGAGTTTTGAAAAGCAGTTGGTCCTCATTCAGGAGTTTGAGGGAGAGTTTGTCCCTAAAGATATAGTCATGAAGTGGGCACCCTTCTGGATTCAAATCTTCAACCTTTTTCTAAATAGCAAAACAAAGGAAACGGGTTGGACTATCAGATCAAAGCTAGGGGAGGTACTGGAATTGGATGTTTCAGAGTCAGGGGTTCAGTGGGGAAAGTACCTACAAGTACAAGTTCGTACAGATGTTACAAAAAAACTTATCCGAGGAAAGAAAATAAACATTGAAGGAGGGGAGAGTAGATGGGTGCACTTTAAGTACCATAGAATCCTAAATTTTTGCTATGAATGAGGGTTGCTTAACCATGCCATTAAAGACTGCCCTAAAGGGTTGGCGGAGAAGGGCTTGCTTGAAAAAGGAAATATGCAATATAGGGCTTGGCTGAAGGGGGAACCTTGGAGGAGGAACAGGTGGGATACAACCTAGGCTGGATCGGGGAGGGGGTCTGTAACATATCAAAAGTCCGCCGAGATGTTTTGGAAAAGCAAACGAAGCTAACTAGCATGGCTGACACATAGGATGGAAGCAGTGGAGGTCACATGCTGTCACTCTCAAACATGGAACACAATGCCTCAATGGGGGAGATACCAAGGTCAGAGGAGCTGAAGGGTGTGGGGGATGGCTTACACAAATTTGGCAAGGTCAATGGGGTGACAGGAAAGTTCAAAGAGAAGGTAGCCTAACTAGGTGAAACAACATCGGGGATAGAAGGATCCAGGCTGCAAAAAGGGGTAGAAATGTAGTGGGAAGTTTTCAAGACTTAAAAGGGCGAGCGAAAATTTGAATTTAAGCAGGCACCAAACTCTCTCTCCATTGTTTTTGAGGTGAAGGAAGGAGACCCCAAGCCTGAGTTGGGCCCAATGGCAATGTCATACGATCCAATTGCGAGTTGGGTTGCTAAAAAAATGGGCGTAACATGCAAACACTGGAAAAGGCTGGCGAGGGGAGCTAAAACAAATTAGCCCACTAAAAATGTAAGCCCATTTAAACAGAAGAGAGAGGGCCCAACACCTTTGAATGACCTTGACCCAAAGGTGCTCAATCAGAAGAGAAGAAGGGGAAAGAACAAACTGAGTGAAGACACAGAGAATGACCAAATGGTTGGCGGTGTGGTAGTGGCTGTGAGGCAGCATTGTCGAGCCCGATGACGCTCCTGGTGTGGAAATACCAGGGTTTAAGGTCCACCCTGGCGGTTCGTATACTCACCGATAAGGTTAAGGCGACGGACCTAACACTGGTATTCCTAGCTAAGACGAAGGCTAACGTGAAGCTTATCAAAGGTATTCAGCGAAAAATTGAGTATTCCCAGGGGATCATCGTCCCCAGCGATGGCCGGAGTGATGGATTAGCATTGCAATGGAAGGAGGGCACCGAAATTAGTTTCAAGAGTTGTTCGAATTCCCATATAGATGTGATAGTCCATGGGTCTTTGTCCTCCGAGCATTGGCAAGCCACTGGATTCTATGGACATCTCGAAGCCAACAAAAGGTACATTTCATGGCAACTTCTTGATTCTCTTAGTGCTTAATGTAATATGCCCTAGGTTGTATTCAGTGCCTTTAATGAAATCCTATATTCAAATGAGAAATTGGGTTAAGCGGATATGGAGGCAAAGCAGATGTAGGATTTTAGAGATTTTCTGAATAGGTGTGGTTTAGTTGATTTGGGCTTTGTTGGGCAGAAATTTACTTGGTGCAATGGAAGGTTTGGTGAAAACAGAACAAAACTTAGGTTTGACAAGATTGTGACTAACGAAGAATGGATGAGGAGTTTCCCGGATGCTAGAGTGTTTCACTCCACAATGTCAATCTCAGACCACTGTCTCCTTAAATTGAGATTGAGCAAAAGGCAGAATAGGAGGCCATTTAAGAAGATGTTCATGTTTGAGGCAATGTGGACAAGGGATGCCAGGTGTAGAGAGGTGGTGGAGATGGCTTGGGATTCAGATAGAAGTGATCCAAATTTGAACTCACTGATAGGCTGAGGTGTTGCAAAGAAAAACTTTAGAGATGGAATTGGAGAGAGTTTGGGAATGTGAAGCGCACAATTAAGTAGAAGCAAGAGCAACTCCAACTTCTGGAGTCCCTTAACAATCTCCACGAAAAGGTAGAAGAGGCTTAAAAATTAAAAACGGATATAAATGAGGCCCTGACCAGAGAGGAAATTATGTGGAGTCAGAGGTCAAGAGCTATGTGGATCAAATGGAGGGACCATAACACGAAATTTTTCCATGCCACAGCTAGTCAAAGGCGAAGGAGGAATTGTATTATGGGACTTAGGGACTCGGATGGAAAGTGGCAGGAAGACCCAAGGAGCATTGAAGGTATCATTTTAGGCTACTTTGCTTCCATCTTTAAATCAAATCACCCGTCTGACTTTGAAGCAAGCCTTAGTGCGATATATCCCAGAGTGACCCCAGCCATGAATGCATCTCTGATTGCTGAGTTTAGGGTAGAGGAGATATGGAGTGCTCTTCATCATATGCATCCAACAAAGTCTCCAGGCCCAGACGGTATGTCTCCAATTTTTATCAAAAGTATTAGGACTTAGTAGGGCTGAATGTCATTGACTGTGTTTTAAAAACCCTCAATACTGGTGTGATGCCTGGTGGGCTTAATGAAACCTACATCTGCCTCATCCCAAAGGTTGAATCTCCCCAAAAAATTACTAAGTACCGTCCTATCAGTCTATGCAATGTGAGCTACAAGATAATTTCCAATGTTTTTGCCAATCATTTGAAAAGAATTCTTGTAGAAGTAGTTAATGAATCCCAAAGTGCCTTTGTCCAAGGGAGGCTAATTTCAGACAATGTGATGGTGGCTTTTAAAATAATGCACTGCAACGATGGGAGGAGAAAGGGTAAGGATGCTATGATGGCCTTAAAGCTTGACATGAGCAAAGTGTATGATAGGGTGGAATGGTGATATTTGGAAGTGATTATGCGAAGATTGGGGTTTAATGAGAGATGGATCTCCCTAATGATGATGTGTATTTGCACCATCCCCTACTTGGTGCTAATCAATGGGGAGGCCAAAGTTAATATTGTTCCATCAAGGGGTCTAAGGCAAGGAGATCCAATTTCTCCATATTTGTTCCTGTTGTGTGCCAAGGGGTTGTCCACCATGTTAAGAAAGGAAGAAGAGCAAGGAAACATCCGGGGAATCTCAGTTAGTAGAGGGGCTCCTCAGATCTCTCACTTATTTTTCGCGGATGATAGCATTGTCTTTTGTCGAGCAACAATGAAAGAGGGCAAAAGGGTTCTTAAAGTGCTAGAGGACTATGAAGCCAAGTCAGGGCAGAAATTAAATAAGGAAAAAACATCCTTATTTTTTAGCAAGAACACTAAGAAAGAAGTCCAAGACCAAGTGAAGCAAATTTTTGGGGCCCAAATCATCCAACACCATGAAAGATACCTTGGCTTGCCTCCGTTATTGGGGAAGGGCAAAAGAAAGGCTATTAATCGTATTAAGGACCCAGTGGGGACGAAATAGCCGGATGGAAGGGTAGGTTGCTATCAAGTGTGGGAAGAGAGATCTTAATCAAGGCAATTGCTCAAGCAACTCCCACGTACACAATGAGTTGCTTTAAGCTACCAGATTCGCTTTGCAAAGACTTAAATTCAATGATGAGCAATTTTTGGTGGGTGTAGAACAATAAGGAGAGAAAAATAGCGTGGATAGCTTGGGAAAAGCTTTGTACCCCTAAGCAAGAAGGTGGTATGGGGTTTAGAGACCTTAGAGCATTTAATCTTGCCCTTCTCGCCAAACAAGGGTGGAGAATCCAACAAAACACCAACTCCCTAGTCCACAAGGTGCTTAAGGCAAAGTATGTTGCAGACAGGACCTTTAAGGAAGCCCAACTAGGAAGGAGACCATCATACATTTGGTGAAGCATAATGGCAGCCAAGGATATTGTGTATTTAACGTCTAGGTGGATTATTGGAAATGGGGAGCATGTTGATATTTGGAAGGATAGGTGGATACCCACTCTGGATTCCTTCAAGCTTGTCATCCCAAGGGTCCCTCTAGATTCAAACAAGGTTGCTTGCCTCTTGGATAATGAGATAGGGTCTTGAAATGTAGATAAAGTGAGATGTTCTTTCCTCCCTCATGAAGCTGAGGTAATCCTAGGATCTCTATCATTCCCCGACTCTTGGATGACTCCTTAATATGGGCATGGACCAATAATGGAAGATTCTCGATGAAAAGTGCATATAAGGTGGCCCAAAAATGGTTGAAGGAGTGTAGAATCAAAGTTGATGTTGGGGGAACCTCTAACAACTCACGGATGCAAACTCTATGGAATTTGATTTGGAACCTAAACTGTCCTACTTGTGTAATTGCAAAAAGGCCCGTCTCACCCATGGCCTCCGTCGAATGGCTGCCTAGGTCTTCATAATCCTCCGCCGACATGATGGAGGAAATTTGCTCTAAGGCGTGCTTAGAATCCTCTCGAAGAAGGACGGGCGGCTTTTCTTGATCCTTCGATGGCCCCTTCATGAGGCCCTTGCCGACCCCATGCTTGATTGGAGTGGCCGTCTTCGGAGGCTCCTCCATAAGACCAACGACGGGTTCCAAGGACACTTTGGGCTTCTTAGCCTGACGATCCACTTTGGGCTGAGTTTTCCTCTTGGCAGACGGATTGCTTGGGCCCGTCACAGAAGGAGCAACATCACCGGTCTTCTTTGCGGCTTTGGCTCTGATCAATGCTCTCCTCTTGGCGTCGTCCATTTCTGAAACGTGGACAGGAATATTAATTATCAAAATAAGTTACGTAACTTATCAAGTATAGGGTGACGAACTTACGCCTCCTAATCTGTGCCTCGTACTTGACGGCTGCTGCTGTTGGTTCTGGTCCGTCGCAATGCCAATGAATGGTCTTAAGTGTCACCAGCTTCGCCCAAGTCCTTTCCTCCGGCTGGGTCTTTGAGAAGATTTTCTCAAGGAAGGCGAACTCCTTAAAATCAACTTGGGGGCATCGTCTAACTGCAAAGAAGAGAGGACGGTTAGATTGTATTAAACAAACATAATGAAATAAAGTTAAAATTTTGAGGACGGTCCATACTAGATGGGTGTAATATGCCCCAAGTAGTGTCGACGGGCATGAAATCCATGTCCCCTGGACGACACATCCAACCGTCACCTTCTAGGAAGAAGTAACGGCTCTTCCAATCCCTATTTGAATCTGGCGTGTCATAGATGACTTTCAATAGCGGACTCCTGGGGACGAAGCTATATATTCCCCTAGACCTATCAATTTCGTCCGGACGGTAGCAATGAAGGAACTCCCTAATCGTCAGCCTCTTGGCTCCGTCGGACATTGCGCCGTACAAGATCTCCATCGCTATGAAGACCCTCCAAGCATTAGGGGAAATCTGGTTCACGGATAATCCCAGATGTCGAAGGAGCTCACGGTGAAGCGAACTCAATGGGAATCTGAGTCCGGCCTTCAACATTTGCTCATATACCCCGACACCCTCTACCCCTTCATAATAACATCTTTCTGATTTATAGGGTAGACTGATGGAAATATTTTTTGGAATTTGATAGTTATCCCTAAATGTCTTAAAATGCTTTTCTTTGATGACAGAAGAAAAGTAATTCACCGTCCACTCTGGTAGCATGACGAACTCCCTGAGCCCATCAGCACCAACGACGGATCTAACAATCTGTTCCTCACCGTCATCAGATCCCTCGTCTTGATCAACCACCTTCACATCCTCATATGTTGAGGACGAGGAGGAGGAGGACGGACTCCTATCATCACCAGGACTATCTTGTTCTCGATGACCGGACGGATATACTTCCTCGTAATCCAACCCGTCACGAACAATCGACTAATTACTGGACGCACTAGACATTTCCTACATGAAACGACAAGAGCCTAAGACTCTGACGGGTCTATGTGTCCATAACGGGTGTGGATTGTAAGGAAAATTAAAACAAGATTGGCTTTGAGAAGAGCACTTACCAATTTTATAAACGAAACGAGGAAGTATAGCACTGACGATTGAAGCAAGTGAACGGTTCAGCCCCTGACAAAACGTGACGGATACGCTTTGACAGGTGTGACGGGTAAGCTCTGACAGGTTAATTTTTGCTGAAACTGAAGAAATGAGAGGGAATACTCCCTTATTTATAAGGGAGATACACGGAAGTCAAAGCATCACTTCGATCCGAGGTAAAACCCAATCAAATTATGACACGTGTCATCATCATTAATGACTTTCGTACAGCCTGTCTATAGTTGGTATGGTCGACGGACTCCTCGTTTGCATCGTCATCCTAGCTTGCATGAATCCGTCAACCCATTGTCACTATAACCTTAAAACCTCCTTTTTGTCTTATTGGTCTCATTCCGTCATAAAAAATATCCGTCACGCCCTTACCTTAGGGTCGTCACCCCATGGTTCCTTTGTCCTAAAAGCTGACGGACCCTTAGGGTGAAGGGGGCAACTGAAAAGGATAAAATATGAGCCTGACGGGCCTATGGTAATGGGCCTGATGGATAGGAACTGTTGGGCCTGTGTAAAGATGATCCAACGCACTTTGAAGGCCCATCGCTGAAAGGCACAGTAAGGGCCCATGATTTGAGATCTCTATCGCTCATTGCCTAGAAACGCCCTAGAATCCCAATATGGAAATCCGAGTACAAGGGTGATTCTAGAAGACACGCACGCTGAAAATAGATCTCCTCTATAAGGAAAACCTTGCTCACCACGCTCGGAAAGACTTGAAGTAGAGTCCCATATGGTAAAAGACTTCTAGACTAAGAAGGAAAAAGCCGACTCTCTACTACTATAAAAGCCCTAATACTCTCGCGAATCAAGGTACGCATAATTTACCCTCTCTAGCACTCTAGAGTTGTGAGAATAGTTCTAACTTGACCTTCGGAGAGTGTTTGGCCGGCACCACACCGGTGCTCTCTAAGGTTTTATTTCGATTGTTTTTGTTGTGCAGGTTCGCTTTGAGTCGTGAGTGTTGTGTGACCTATTGGTGATATTTTCGACATCATCACCTTAGATCCCCAACAAACTTTGTTTCCCAAGCAGGATACCAATTGATTTAGAGAAGTCAATTTTGCTGCAACAAACACCTAAAAAAACAGCCAAACACCAAAATCAACATAAAAAAATTTTGAAAAAAAAAAAAAAAAACTGAATAGTATCATTTTTGGAAAAAAGTGTTTTAAAAAACTCATATGCCAAAAGAGAAATCAAGAGAAGGGAAGAGTTTGCTTATTGTTGCAGTCAACACAGCACAAACTCCCCTCCTGTAGACATGTTGTTATCAATAACACCAAACATCACCCTCACAAATTTACAAAACAAATATTGGCAGCTTCTAAAGAAGGATATTGTTGTTTAGTGCATTTGAGTCCAAAATAATAGCAAAACCTTCAAACTAAAAATGGACTAGGCAGGATGTTGACAGTATCTCCTCATTTTCAATGACTACAAAACCAAATCAGCAACAATTCAAGATTACAAATTATGGTGCAAATCCAGAGAGATAAATTAATTCCAAAGAGCACATTAAATTAAACTGGAACTAACCCTAACACAGCATATATTTATATTAGGGTTATAACATGATTACAAAAATACCATTAATAATATGCTAAAATAAACGACAACTATAACTAACCCTAACACATTAAATCAAACTTAGCCATTTAAGCTGCTATGCACCAAAAATAAAATAAAAAGTTCCTGGCAAAACAATTAATTGAAAAACTAGAACATTTCACTAGGATCTAGCAATTATAAAGATAAATTATTTAACAAAGTTTAGTTACAAAATTGTTGTAACCTTATACTACAACTTTACTCAATATCTTCTTATTGAAGGTGAATTTTGACAAATTTACCACTAGATTACATCTTCTTTTTATATCCAATAGCTATATCATCAATAAATTGTTTAAATTGCAAGTTTTTCTTCTAGATCATATGGTAAATAATATCCGATTTACACAAATTTTGACGTGTATTAAGAGAATAAAAAACAAGCAATTCAACAGTTGTAATATTTATTTTATGTAGTAATGCTTATTTTATTGAGTAAGTTTGTAACCTAAGGCTATATAGCCCAATTTATAACTAAACTTTGTCCTAAATTATTCTAACTCCAAAATCCCTTGTCTTCTCTATTGTCAAATATTTGGTGCTAAGGGTATCAATTAGCAACAATCCAGGCTTAAGCTCTTGAACCCTAGAAAAACAGAGAGATCACCAAGATAAATCTATATATAAGTCCAAAATCCCTTCGCAATTTCTTGAAAGAAAACCTAGAAAATTGCCAGGTTTTAAGAAATAAACCCTAATCTCTTAAAGACATGTATTGAAAGATACCATCGTAATCGATATTATTAACTGAGGAAAAAGAAAAAAGCGAGTTATGAAAAATATGAGGGTTGGGTAAGGGTGGGTATATATAGGAAACAAAGTCGGCCTAATCCAGAGTTGGTTTCTTATTACGCTCCAACTCTGACTATGACTCGAACTCGAACTTAAGTCATCGCTAATTTAATTTAGGGAAAATTACAAAGTTAGTTCTTATCATTTACACTATATTTTAATTTGGTATCTAATCTTTCAATTGTGTCAATTTGGTCCTTAATTAGTTCTTGTCGTTATCTCTTGCATGAAAAAAATTTGATGTGTCAAACATAATAATAATAATAATAATAATAAATTCTATGCCACATCAACTAGTAGTAGTCTAGTACCACCACGTCAGATTAAAATAAAAAAACCAAATTAAAATAATCACACATGAGATCTTGAGGAAAATTCTAAAATCCCTAATTTCCTCTCTCTCTCTCTCTCTTCAGATTCATCTCCCTCTCTTCTCCCTCATCCTTGTTCTCACTCTCACGTGAGTCAAGATCAAGTTGTAGACAACGAACTCCGATGGCAGCAGCTTCATTCTCTCTATCTTGCGATCTCTCTCTCTATATATATCTTGGCTAAAATGGGTTTTTCCATCCAAGAATAACGACATGGACTAAATTGGCACATGATAAAAAGATTAAGAACCAAATTGGCACAATTGAAAGTTTAGGGGATAATTAAAATATAATGTAAAGAATAGTGACCAATATAATGTTAAAAAGTGTTTAAATTATATACGAAAATTTTGTGTATTAAATTATTATAATATAATATAAAACATGCTCAGATCTCGTTCCAAATAACTTGATAATATATATATATATATATATGTGTGTGTATGTGTGTTACACGAGTAGAATTAATGTATTTTTTATATTAGCTTATTAATTTATAAAAGTCTATAATAATTTTCAAGGGACTCGTATAATTTTGATGTTATTAAAAAAAATATTATATCTTTTATTTACATTAGTTTAAATAATATTTTATTTCTCAAAAACAAAAAGTTTAAATAATATTGATAAAATATTATCTTTATCTATATATATATATATATACACACATACATATATATATATATATATATATATATAAAGTTATATATAATTTTTAATTAATCCATGCATGCTATGGACATATTATTAATAAAAAAATAAAATTACTAAGTACCAACCACATGTTATCTCGACTTCTTTTTAGTAATTTCCAAAAAGCGAAGTGTCCACTCATTTCATTCATTCAATCCTGTAGTGAGGTTTGTTTGAAAAAATACTTTAAATAAATTATAAAATGAGTAATGCTATTTCTATTAGCTTACCCGTTTAGAAGTTTCTTTAATTAAAAAAATATTGAATGCATTTCGTCAATCAGATAATATATCTCTGACCTATCCAATGGCAAAACCCACAATTATTTCTACAATTAACTTTCAATTGCGCACTGGGTACATAAGGTTTCAATATTTCATGCAATTTTATTGTAAATTGCCTAACTAAGAGGAGCTCTTGACAGAGAGAATGTAGCACGTGTAAAGGAAATAACCACTATCAGCTCACATTAATTACCCTCACTTACCAATAGCTTCTCAATATTAAATGTTGATCTAATTACCCTTCCTTCCCAATAGCTTCTCAATATATTTTTTTTTATACAAGATAAAATTTTACTCTAACCTAATCTAAGTGTATATGTGTGTAAAACTCCCTCTTGAAGACTTGAACCCTAGCCCTTATCTCTCACACTCTACAAGCACTCATACTTGTGGAGTGACCATCACACCAAACTTTATTACATTCAATCTGAAAAACAGTATTAGAAGTGAGAATGCAAAAGGAAAATACAATAACAAAGCCTTAACAAAAGAAATGTTAGAGAAATGGCTCTTGGTTGTAATACCCTTCAAGAGAAGAATTTGCTAGGCTACTGTAGGCGTATTCTTTCCCTCCTCCGAAATGACCTATAAAAGTGGGTGAAGAGACGAGTGATGGAACGAAAGCTCACTACTACATTTCTGTTCTTGGGAAATAAATTTGAGCAAGTATAAATACCCACCCAATACCCACAAGAAGTGGCAGAAAATAGAGAAAAGAAAGAATTAAAATATATATATATATATATATATATATATATTGTTAACGGATGCTCTAACAGATAAAATTATGGGTAAAGATAAAAATAATTGTCTTGTTTAATAAGTTTTTATATTTCCCATGAAAATGATATTAAAATTTTCTAAAATAGTTCAGTAATCAATGTCCTAAGGACGTTTGTTAACAAAACCCAAAAAATAAAAGGTAAACACACAAAAGGGGAAGTGACTCACTTTTGTAATAAATAAGTTAATTTTTTGAATTCCTCACAAGATCAAATTAAATTAATGGTACTTTTTGAGTTTTTTCTTTTTTCAAATTTTCCAAGGCTTGTCCACAAGCATTGCACAATTTTCAAAGTATACCTCTATTAGTAAAAAAATTTCAGATGCTTAAGTTAATTTAATTTAAAAATAAATTTTAAAAAATGTTTAGATTATGAAACATGCTCACTACAGACCTTGCTCCAAATAACTCAATAGTATGTGTGTGTATTACACTATTATAATTAAAGTATTTTTGTCATTAGCTCTTTAATTAAAAATTATTAACACAGTTAATTTATTTTATGTAAAAGTCTATAAAATTTTGAATGGACTTGGATAATTTTGATATTATTAAAAAAAATCTTTTATATTTACATATAATTATTTTTATTTTAATAATATTATCTTTTATACATATAATTAGTTTTAATAATATTAATAAAATATTATCTTTATCTACACATAATTTTTTATAGAAGATATCTACATATAATTAATACTTTTATACTTATATATAATTTTTAATTAATCTATGTGTGGACATATTATTAGTAAACAAATAAAAATAAAATTAATGGATACCAATCACGTGTAGTATGCATTTGAATGCAACTTATTTTGCTGAAAACTAAAAACTAAAAACTGAAAACAATAAATTTTTTTTTTTAACTATTTATTACTGTTTGGCACTGTTCCTTGGCCTAAATACACTGTTCATGGCCAATGAACAGTGCATAATACGCTGGTTTTAAAAAAAAAAAAAAAAAAAAAAAAAAAAAAAAAAAAAAAACGCGAACGCGCAATACAAACAAACCTGTAATGTCTCAACTTCTTTTTAGCACTTTCCCAAAAGCAAAAGGGAATATTCAAATCAATTATCGTGATTTGGAGATATATGTTTTTAAAAAATTATTTTAAATGAATTATAAAATGGGTAAATGTTAATTCTATTAGCTTGCCATTTAGAATTTTTTTTAATTAAAAATGAGATAATACGTCCAGAATGACAAAACCTATGATTATTTCATACATTTAACTTTCAATCCTTGGTCAACAAAAGGTTAAAAGTATTTTTATATTGATATTATTATTTAGGTTATATTAGCAAGTACCCTTAAAGTAATAGTTAATAAACCATTTTAGAAAAGTTTTAAGTTATAACACCGCTTTTATGAAAAATATTAAAAACCTTCATAAAAACTAATTGCTTTTTTCTAATCCTCTACAAAGTTTCTAAAACTATATTCAAAATCCAAGAAAATTCTTATATACTCCTGAAGTACGAAGAAATGGTACTCTCTTCTCTAAGATTCATGCCCATCATGAATTTAAAGAATGGACTCCTCCATGAATATGAGAGGAACACCATTTTTTATGCTCCAAAAGTACATAAGAATTACTCAATCTACGTCCATTAACTTTTTCCTTATTATTTTTGTGCACCTAAAGAGGCAGATTACAATAATGGAAGAAGCAGTTTACATGTTTGTGCACCTAATAAAGAGGACCAAGTTGATCTAGAAAAGCATATCAAACATACATGCCTTAAAAAAACTGCCAAGAAACAAAATCCATAAAATAAATTGAACAAGTGACAAGGTTCAAGGGTAAAAAATGTGAAATCAAAAGAGTATTATAAAGGATTTCATATTGCCCAAGAACAATAAAGATTCAACGCTTCTATACACTCTTGCTGCAAAAGTAAATCACAATTTTTCCACTCATAGACAAACCATGAGTTAAAGTCTTTGAACTAACAATAAATAGCAAGACATAATGAAAAACCAGTGTCTAGTAGAAATGAAGTTGCAAGCTGATAAACTAAAGACACCATTGTTGTTGTTGTTGTTTTTTTTTTTTTTTTTTACCAATACACTCACATGTTCAGGAAAGAATAATGATTTCAATTGATAAAAAGAGAAAATTGCCTTATGTCCTCAAATATAAAGATTTGAGAACTTTATGTACTCTGTTGCGAAAATCATCATTTCCCCTCCCTATAGAGTGTAGACACATCATCACAAATCAAGATTGTGAATCACAATTTCCCCTTTCATAGACACATCAAGATTCAAAAACTTCTAACTAACAACAAATAGCAAAATATAAATAAAAGTATAAAACTCCAATTGCCAGCTGACAGAAAATTATATCAATGATGAAATAAACAACAAATAGCAAGACTTCAATTAACAAAAATGAAGCTGCAGGCTAACTAACAAAGAAAAAACACACAAGCTGAAACATTACCATTCAACTAGCTAAAACATTTTTATTCAACTATTATGAAGAGTATGAATAAATCAATTGATAAAGAAAGATTATTCCTTCGATCCTCATCAAACACCATCCTAAGTAGACATACCATACCTAAACATATTAAACTGATTGATTTAGGGGTAAAAAAATCATAAAAATCCTCAGTATCACAGAGCATGACCCAACAATACAAGAGAAAACTTCATAACTTTGAAACCCTACCAACTCACCTATGGAGTGCAAATAAGGAAGCACAGACATAAACTGGTATTTAGAGAACAACAATGTATAAAGCATGCCGATCATATCTTATATGGCTGCCAATAACAATAAATCACCAACAACTAATGCAAAATATCATATGAAGCTGTAGAGCTAATGACAAATTTAAAATTGTAAATCTTAAGTTCTAAAAAGTTGTGATGTGCAAATGGATGTCAATAAGAAAAAGAAACCAGGGAAAACATGTTGAGTGTTGGAATTAGTTAGATCTGCACAAACGTAGCCTGAAATATCCACAATAGAAACACCCATTTTCATTTACAAAAAAAATTTAAATTTCTTAATCCATAGTAACTAGCCAGCTCAAAAGAAAAGGGAAACTAAAAAAGTTCACATATTTGTGCTCCTATAGAAGAGTACCAAATTGATTTAGAGAAACCAAACCTTGCTACCACAACCAATCTTTGATTCCATCCACACACACACACAAAAAAAAAAAAAAAAAGGCCAATCTCCAAATTTTATAAATAAAAAAATTAGAGCAAAGAATATTATAATATTTCAATGATCAGTGGTAAAATACTTGCAATAAGGCTTTTAAAATGACTTTAAAATGGCTTGATAGGCTGTAGGAATTTTTTTTAGAGTGGTCACTAGGAAATTTAAATTATGCAAAATCTAATAAAAAGACAACTTGAATATATCAAGTTCAAAAAAAAAAAAAAAACACTCAAATACATAAAAGATTACAATTTTTTTCGTACTAACAAATTGAAAGGGAAAAAAAAATACTAACAAGAAATAAAATGGAAATTGAAAATACTGAAATGAGAATAATAAAGTAACCACAATAATTTCATAACAAATATTATGCAACAAATTGTTATTGGTGGATAAAACATGTCAATGTTGAGCCCAAATCAGAATTAATAACAGCTTACCATATAATATTTATTGTAAAAATATTACGGATGTGTCGCATTACTTTTATTTTTATTAAACTCAAATTCTTGTAGTTCTCAAGTCAAGGTGTTTTAACAATTTTATTAAGGTAGTCAAAATAGGTTAATTTAATATATAATTTTTTTTTATAAGTGTATATATATTTTTTCAAGTCATGATGGTCACAGAACAGATTAGTTTAAACTAATTATTTGCTACGTATTTAAAAAAAAAAAAAAAAATTGGCAAGTGAGGGTGGTCCTGTGACCACCCTCACATACAAGTGGAGCCGCCATTGAACTCAACACCGCCCCACCCTGCTCAAACTCCCCCCAAAAACAAATCTTGAAAGCCCCAGTGAAATTGATTGTAATATCACTTCAAGAGGTAACAGTCAAGCCATTAATAAAGGGCAAAAAAAAAAAAAAAAAAATACCAAACTTCATACTTTTACATAGATTTACGATTCCTTAGTTTTGATAAAGGCATACAGGTTTCTCACATAACTCAGGAAATAATGCGTAAGGCATCCACTGCTTCTTTTACAAACTCACTATACGAAGATAATTCATATATAGCATATCCATGTGCAGTAGGGGTGGCAATTTTTATCTATATCTATGAACCCGCTCATTACCCACCTTATTTGAATAAGTCTTAACACAATCCATTTGAATATTTAGGTTAAATGGATAAATACTCATTTGGTTATTTAATTAGATGGGTCTAAATAGATAAATCCATTAATACCCACTAAACCCATCTAAAATTTAAAGTTAAATAAACCCACTAAACCCTTCTAAAATCTAAAACTTAAATAAACAGTATGACCTCAGTCTCACTCTCCCTCAGATTTTATCAGTAACCAAACACTTTCCCTCAAATTTGAAGAAGAAGAACAACCCTAACACACCATTGACTTGGGTATCAGTATAGAAAGGAATCACCCCTTTGGCCAAATCTTCAAGTAAGTAAAACACATCGTGAATGACCTCCAACCCGTTGAGATCGAACGTGCCATTCACGTATGACGAAGCTCTAGATTGCGTCTTCAAATTGTTCTCCCTCAACCTTGTCAAGGCCAAGATCGAGCACCTCGATTCCAACTCTAATTCTGATTCCAATTCCAATATTGTTTACAAGATTGTCGATTTGGTGTGTAGGTCTAGGGGGCTCGGAGAGGAACAAATCGAGCTCATCGTGCTTCAGGTTCTTCTCTCCGCGGTTCGATCTCCCATCATGTTGATCTGTCGTGATTGTTTGGTTCACGTAGTGCGGACTTGCTACAATGTCTATCTCGGTGGATTGAATGGTACCAATCAAATCTGTGCCAAGTCTATTCTCGCTCAGATTTTTTAGCTTTTTTTTTTTTTTTTTTTTTTTTTTTGAAGTTGACAACTTTTCTCTTTCTTTCTCTGATGGTCTATTTGGTTGCCGAGTAAAACAGAGGGAATAGAAGGGAAAGAGGAAATGAAAGGAATTTTATAACTTTCGTCTGGAGCCTTACGATAATATTGCTTGAGATTCTGTTTCGTTGCCAAGAAAAAAAAAAGTCATTTTTTTCTCTCTTTGTGGCCTTGTTTGATTTCTGAGAAATGAATTTTATGAAGAGAAAATGAAAGGAAAGAACAGGAAAAGTGATTTTTGAACTTTTTAATTTTTATTTTTAAAGTTTTTAACAAGTTATTTTTTTATTTATTTGGATCATATTGGGTTAAATGGGCAGGTTACTAATTAAATGGGTTGAACGGGTAATGGATAATTAATTTATATATAAATAAGTCATAAATGGATAATTATACACCCAACCCATTTATAACCCAACCAACCCATTTATAACTAAACCCGCCTATTTGCCACCCCTACTGAGCAGTATATCAAATGGCCAACCTAGCACGCCATATAATAAGCCTGCTACGAAACTCCACATTCCCCGGAACCAACAGAAACAAAATCCACGAAAGGTCACATATCTACCAAGAGCCCAAAAACTTATTTCCTAATAGTCCAATCCAAGACAAAACATTATAAGACAAAATAACTTATAGAACCTGTTACAACATAGTTAATGTCTACAAAGAATGAGGTTTAGAACAGTAGCACATTTTTTTTTTTTTTGGTGGCGTAAATGCACTTTTGGTCCCTACATTTTGGATCATTTCTCGCTTGAACTGATTTTGCTCCTAGGTCAGTCCTTGATTTTTTTAAAATCGTTTTTAAAATGGTCCTTGCCATCAATCCAGTAACACAAAAATTTAAGATGGCAAACAGAGTGCATAGGTGGCATGTTAGATGCCAAAATAACAAATAAAATAATATTAAAAATACCATATCAGCATCCATGTTAGTAGAAGAGTATTCTAATGACAAGTCAGCATTTTAATTAATAAAAAATTCAAAAAATTTAAATTCAAAAAATTCAAAATCAAAAACAAAAAAAGTAAAAACTTTTTCAAATCCTCTCTTTCTCTGTGTTTGTGTCTGTATCTTCTTTCTCTTTTTCTTTTTTTTTTCTTTTTTTTTTTTCCAGATCCTCTCTTTCTCTATCTTTTGGTGCGTATTTGTGTTTGTATCTTTCTTTTTATTCTTTCTTTATTCAAGCTTTCAATCTCTCTCTCTCTGAACCTGAGACTAATCTCTGGGTTTTTCTAGTTTTCTAGTTATTCATGGGGTGGCCGGTAATAGAGGTGGAGATCGGTGTGGTTGGGGTGGAGATCGATAATCCATTGGTCTTGGATTATGGGTTGGGGTGGAGATCGATAATCCATTGGTCTTGGATTATGAGTTTGGTTGGAGATGTAGATGGCTAGGTTTGGTTGGAGAGGTTGGGATTTTTTAAAAAAATAACTACAAAACCCATACTATATTATAAGTTAGCCAACATTTTAAACTTATTTCATTTCTAACAATTCGAGTCCAATGGACTCGATTTACCCAGAAACTGATACGGACAAACTAGGAAATCGAGTTCAATAAACTCGGTTTCCATGTACAGAAACCGAGTTCATTGAACTTGGTTTATCTACACAGAAATCGAGTTCTTTAAACTCGGTTTCTATACATGGAAACCGAGTTCATTGAACCCGATTTCCATGTCTGATCCACCTCCTCCCCACTTGGTTTTTGTTCAAACACGAACACCATGCATGAAATAACTTAACCCTGTTTTACTCTCCACAAAACAGAGCATACTTCACAAGGCATCTAGTTTGGTGTAGAGTTTCATGTCATGTTCAGATAGCAAACAAAAGTCTAACATCATCACTGTACTTTGATAGCTTTGTGTACTATAATATTTTCCAAAGTAATGTTTAGTCTTATAGCTTTGTAACTGATTGTCTTTCTTAAACTCATAATGCTCTGTTTTGTGGAGAGTAAAACAGGGGTGGTGTAGTTTGAACAAAAACCGAGTGGGGAAACATGGATGAGACATGGAAATCAAGTTCAATGAACTCAGATTCCATGTATAGAAACCGAGTTTTCAAATTACCATTTTGATTTTTTTTTTTTTTTTAATTTATGTGGCAGAACGCACATTCTGTATATATTGCGTTGGATTTTCGCTTTGCGTTGGATTTTCGCATTTGTAGAGGTATGGAAAGTTTGATAGTACGGCGCACATATCCCCGAGTTATTAACACAGGTTTTTAAATTTTTTATGGAAATCGAGTTTAATGAACTCGGTTTCCATGTATAGAAACCGAGTTCAATGAACTTGGTTTCCATACATGGAAACCAAGTTCTTTGAACTCGATTTCTGTGTATATAAATCGAGTTCATTGAACTCGATTTCCTAGTTTGTCTTCTGGGTAAATCGAGTTCACTAGACTTGAAATTTTAGAAATGAAATAAGTTTGAAACGGTGGCTAACTTATAATATAGTATGAGTTTTGTAGTTATTTTTTTTAAAAAAACCAAGTTGGGTTTTTCTGGGTTTTAGTAGGGATGGGTTGTGGCCATGGAGATTGGTGTGAGTCTTGGATTTGTGTTTACAAGTTTGGTTGTAGGTGGGTTTGGATTTTTTTTTTTTTTTTTTTTGGTTTTCTGCGGGGGTGGGTGGTCAATAGTGGAAGTAGAGATTGGTGTGGCCATGGAGATTGATGTGGCCGTATTTGTGTTTCAGAGATGGAGATGTCTCGGTGAGTTTGGTTTCGTGTTTGTGGGTTTTTTTTATTTTTTTTTATGTGGATTTGTATATTTATTTCTTGGATTTATTGGGTTTGATTTACTAGAGGTTTATGGGTTTGATTTTTTGGATTTATTGGGTTTGATTTTCTGAATGTTTATGGGTTTGATTTCTTAGATTTATTGTGTGGTTTATAAGTTTGATTTTTTAGATTTATTAGGTTTGATTTACTGGATGTTTACGGGTTTGATTTCTTAGATTTATTGTGTGGTTTATAAGTTTTATTTTTTAGATTTATTAGGTTTGATTTACTGGATGTTTACGGGTTTGATTTCTTGAATTTATTGGGTTTGATTTGGGGAAGAACATGAAGCTTGAAGTTCATGTCTTGGGGAAGAAAAAAAAAATTAAGGTGTCTTAAAAAAAAAAAATTTCGTTATTTGTTTTTTATTTTTTGAGATGGCTTTTTTACTTATTAAAATGCTGACATGGTTGCTAACGTGATATTTATTAATGTTATTTTATTAGCCACATCAGCATCTAACATGCCACCTATGCACTCTTTTGCCACCTCAGATTTTTCTGTTACTAAGTTGATGGCAGAGACCATTTTAAAAACAATTTTAAAAAATCAAGGATTGACCTAGGAGCAAAACCAGTTTAGGGACCAAACCGAGAAATGACCCAAAATATAGGGATCAAAAGTACATTTATGCTTTTTTTTTTTTAATGAATCCAAGAATTACACTTAAGTAATAAATATCTACAACTTTGCCAAGCACCCCGAGCAAGAACTTGCAGAACATGCTCCAAGCACACTGCTTGAAACACCTACAAAAGTAGCCGATGCAGATCCAAAGAACAAATTCAAACGGAAGAGATATAACAGTTAATACTATTTTAAGCCCAAAAGAGCACCAAAATGTCAAATAATGTATGCTAGATAGAGTAAGGAGGCGAATATAGACAAGCTCCCAATAAAACTTCTAAGCTGTCTCTACAAGATAAAAAATATTTCCTTTTATATAATGAAAGAAAATATAAGACAATAAAATCACAATTTATAGAGCATGGCACATACTGGTGCTTCAAAAAGTATAACCACATATGAGGTTAAAGAAAATAGAAAGAACCCTAACAAAAGATACCACACGAGGTTAAAAGAAAATAGAAAAAACCCTAACAAAAGATACCATACCACGTAAATGGGCAAGGAAAATAATCTCTTGCTAAATACTAAAACTAACTAAAGCACCACTGTACAAGACCCGATCCCACTTCACCGAAACCATCTTTCAAGAGACTAACCACAAAATTCTTCCTTCAGTGGACCTGGGGGATCAATGAAAGATAAGTGCTACTTTCATAAAAACAGATTGCAAGAATTAGAAATAACCAATGAAGTACATGACACTAAGAATCACATCATGCTTAGCCAAAGAAAGAAGCCCCTATTTAAGAATTCTACAAAAATAAACAAAAACCAGCATGTTCATTCCGAAGCCAAAATTTCCAGAGTGTACATTTTTCGTGACTACAGTTTTAAAATGTAGACAAATAATTTCCAAGGAATTCTCAATTTTTCAAACCAAATGTCCATGATCCACTCATTTGCAATATAGCAAAACTTCGACATAATATTTTAGAATAATTACATATAGACATATACTGCATTTAAAAAATAAAATATTAAAGGAAGCATGAAAGAAGGAGCCAAACACAGCTGCTTAAAACAGACAAAAAAAAAAAAAAAAATTCAGACAAAAAAAATATCTTTCGCATGAACACAATACAACACTTATGGATCTAAAGACCAAAAACATTACTATAAGTTTAAAGGCCTAGAATAGAGAAAGGAACACCAAATTAATCCTTTATTAGACTGATAGGGTAAGTGCACCATTCAATGCAAAGGAGCACAAATTGTAAATTGTAAACCAAAGCAAGTAAGGTATCCATGGGAACTGAGATACTATTAGTTCCCTCCACTTCAATCAAATTTACACCATTTGTTGATAATGTTTGTCCTTATAAGGCAATCTCATAGGACACATGGCACTTAAGTAAAGATCAATCCAACAACATAATAGCATCACTTTCCATGAGACTCCAAATTGGATGTCCTCACAATCTGGATATGCCCTCCAAAAGAAAAAAAAACAAAACACCAAAAAGTTTTCTTATAACCTAAGAGCAAGAAAGATTAAAGACTTCCACACACTGTTGCACAAGTAAATCACAACTTCCCCTCCTGTAGTAGACACATCAAGATTCAAGACTTCAGACCAACAACTTACAGCAGGATGTAACGATCCAACAATAAAAGAGAAAACTATATAACTTTGAAACCCTACCAACTCACCCATAGAGCGAACATAAGGAAGCACAGCCCCACACTTCAGAGTCATTTAGAGAAAAGCAAGTCTTTAAAGCATGCATATCTTATATCCTATATGGCTGCCAATGACAATAAATCACCATATTGACAAAAGCTCCAAAAATCATAAGAGGTAGAGCAAATGACCAAATTCATGATTGAAATCTCAAGTTCTAAAAAGTCGTGAAGTGAAAGTTGATGGTAGTAGAAAAAGGAACAAGTGCTAATGTTATGAATTATGATGCAAATACCAAGACTCAAGCTAAAACCACTTAATTCACATAAAGCCAAAGTGCCAAACTATTGCCAATCACAGGACAAGGCAAAAACGTCTATTTTTCTACCTCCACATCCAAATAGGGGTCACTAAGTCCAAAAAAATTATGCTTACTGTAGTCATGTAAGGATTGAGATTTAACACACTCCTAAAATTGCAGAAGTAGAAAAAAAAAATTAAAAGAAAAAAAAGGAAGAACTCATCTCTACAAGATAAAAATACAAGAAAGTCAAAATCAGTTTGACCTCCTGTAAACAATTAAAATTAAATTATCAACATTGCGTTCATAAAACCACAAAGAGAGCACCACCAGCTTATAAAGACACGTGTTACTCGATGCTCATATATGATGAGGAAATCAATCGACAATAACATAAGATTACAAATTATGATGCAAGTTCTCCATGTAATTCCCAGAAAGCCCAACTCATACAGAAGCACAAACCTATACTTTAAAGGCATTTAAATAGCAGACATGTTTAAACCAAGCTACAGCTATCTTACATAACTAACCAAGACAATAAATGACCATATCAACCAAAGCTCCCAAAACCACAAGAGGTTTTAATGAATAATGAATTAATCAATTATCTTAGATTCTAAAAAGTTGTAATAAGTTCAAGTAGATGGCACTAACAAACATGCAAAGTTGTAATAAGACTGAAATGCACACAATACAAGAATCAGCCACCCAACAATAAGGGAAAGTAAAATTTTCTTATTTGTGCCACTAAAGAAGACAAACCAGATCAATCTATAAAACCAACTTTGCAGCAACAAATTCCTTAAAAACTGCCTAGTACCAAAATCACTAAAATAAATTAAAATGGAACAGGATCATATTCAAGGGAAAAACTTCAAATACTTGTAAACAAAAGGTGAATAGGTACAAGAAAGACATAAGATGTTACACAAAATCTGTTGCTCCAGTATATATTTGTGAAATCTTCAGACTAATAAAAAACTTGGTTCAACATGGGATGCATCTGGCTACTCCTATTCAGTTATGATATCATTAAAAAAAAAAAAATCTACGATATCCAGAGATAAAAGTTAAATCCATGTAATTCTAAGAAAGCTTTATAATCCAGTCGGAAACCAAAGCCTAGAAAAGCAATCACAGGCCCAAATATTAGAAAGAATTAAATCAAGAATTTCTTCCCTATAATTCTAATCATTATAGGAGACAAAAACGAAAACAGGAGGAAAAGAGATCTTATTGCCAAATCAACTCCACTACTTAAGCTGCCCAAAGGGGGGAAAAATCCAACTTCCTGTAACCAATAAGAAGCAATGCCAGATTAAATCCAAATTAGATATGGGACAAGTATCACTAGAAGCAGAGATTAACAACAGAAACAAGACACTAAGACAAATGCACAAGCACTGAATGAAAGTGCAATTCCTCAGTTGTGCAGGCATTAATTTCACACGAGAAAACTGAAAATACATGCATTCCAAAGCTACAATTCCGGACAACTAAGTTATAAAAAATATTTTTTCAAAGAGGAAATAAAAAAGAAAAGAAAAGAGCAACACTACTCAAAACACAAAATCATATGTATGATTGAAAATAGACAAAATCAAATTAGCCTTAGTGAAGGCACTACAAGTGCATCTGCAATACATCATACCCAAACAAATAGATAAATCCACATAATGCAGACAGACAATACACACAATCCTAAGAACACAAACTGACATGTGTCCTGAAAAAAAAAAAAAAAGCAAAAGATAACAAGAATAAAGAGTCAAGTAAGTAGTTAAAGAGGAAATTACCTTCTTTTTTATGCAAATTTAAGAGGAAATTACTGTCGATCTAAAATACAAAAGCAAAAAGGTTAAATGATAAATAACTATAGTCAATGTAAGCCATTTAAGTTACTTAACAAAAAAAAATATAAGCCTTTTAAGTTATAATAAGGGAAATGGAAGTCTACATATTTATCCTCCTATTCAAGAGAACCAAACTGACCTAGATGCCAAATTTGCTGCAAAAAATGCCTTGAAAAGTAGCCTAGCACCGAAATCTATAAAACAAATTGAACAACTAGGAATGGTAAACACATTCGAGGAAGAGTATATCAAAAGATTAATAAGAGAAGAATGAAGACGAAAGAATAAAAGGAGTTTTCAATTGTCACATTCAATTACACAGCTCAAGCACCATTTTTAAGCAAGACTTTTACAAAAACTCTGTTGCTCAAGTACAAGAAAGCCCAAATCACAATTTCCCCTCCAGCATACATATCAAGTTTAAATAATCAAACATTTTTGTTTCAACATACAAAACAATTGTAGGAGCTAGGAAAGTACTCGTCACAACCACAAAATAAACATCACCAACTTATAAAGAAGTCTTGATGGCATCTACTCACTCATTTTCTTTGAATTGGAAATCAATTAGCAACATATTATATGAATAATGATGCAAAATTCAAATACGTAAGTTAAAAGCATTTCATTTACAGAAAACCCCAACTAATGGCAATTACAGGACAAACCAATAAACTATATAATTCTCCCTTGGCAACAAAAGCATTGACATCAATCTACCTGCCCCACATCAATAAGAGGAATCTACCTGTCCAATACCAACAAGAAGCATGATCAAAATCCAATGTCACCCAGTGAATAGGAATTCAAAAATACCTTAATCTAATACTTAAACCTCCAGTAGTCAAATGAAGAAGAAAATGTAAATCTATCTACTCCTTCAATAAACCAATGCCAAGAAATGCATTGCAGGCTGACAAACTAAAAATCATATCATATATATAACAGTAAAAGCTAAGAGAAAGTAAGGCCCTTACAATTAAGGATGTGCTGACATGTAGGAAAAACAAACCCAACTAGAAATCTGCCACATTAAACGCTGAATAAAAAATGAAAGGTTTTGCCTTTCGGGCCTTTAGGATTTAAAAAATCAAGCGTTGCACTCCTTCCCTATTGAAAGAAAAATGCTTTAGTGAATTAAAAGCTAAAACACTTAAGCGGACCGTTAGCTGCCAACTTTTATCAATAAACACTGCCTAAAATTCTTTCAGCCAATTCATAGAAATCTGAAACAACGTGATCCTAGATAGTTGCGAAATTAACCACAACGGCCATCTTCCATTCAAAACCTCAATTTATATTTACCTTTTGAACCATTTCTTTCCCTGCGAAAACAGTGATAGAAGTTCTGAATTAAGGTTTTACTCTTCTGCAGGAATAATTTACTCAGGAAAGAAAGTTGCTGGATTTACTGCAGCAAGTCGAAAGGTGAGAATATTTTGCAGCAAGTTGAAAGGTGAGAATAATTTTCACGTGCTATTTTTTTATGAGACCAAAAAAAAAAAAAAAAAAAAAAAAAAAAAAGAAAAAAAGAAGAAGATGAAGGGAAGGGAGTTCACAAAGGCCCACTGATGAGGAAGAAGTACAGAACTGAGGAAAGGAAAAGTGATTTAATAGGAATAGTAGAGGTGAGATAAATCACAATCACGGATGGGATTGGGAATAGTAAAAGCAATTTAATAGGAACCTTCTTCGAAGGTTCATACTTTACAAAATACCCAATATGTGTCTTTATATACAAAAAGACCATTTTATTGCTTTATTTTTAATAAGAATCCAATCACTTTATTTATTTATGCTTTCACTCAAAAACAAATTAACAATCATTATATATTAGGTCTTAAAAATACACACTATTAAATTTATTCAGTTTAATTACATTTACTTTGTCTATACATCTATTTCATTTTTTCTTTTTCTTTTTTTGGATCCATCACGATCCAACAATACAAGAGAAAACTATATAACTTTGAGACCTTACAAACTCACCTATAGTGTACATAAGGAAGCAGATACTCACATTTCTCAGGCATTTAGAGAACAGCAAGTCTTTAAAGCAGGCAGATCGGATATATTATAAAGCCAACTTATTGCCAATCACAGGGCAAAGCAAAAACCAGTATTATTCTACCTCCACAACCAAATTTGGATCACCATCACTACCAATCTACCTGACCCATACAAATAAGAGATGAGTTGTACCAACCAGAATGATCAAAACTAAACAAGACTGTATTACAAAAGGAAAAGAATTGCAACGGAAGTTTCAAACCATCACAGGCAGACACTAACAGAAGGAAAAGAGATCTTATTGCAGAATCTAACTTCCCCCATAAGTCCCAAAAAAAAAAATCTGCTTCCTGTAGACATGTTAGGATTGAGATTTTAACACACACTCAAAACTGCAGAAGTTGCCATAAAAACTTTCTTTCAAAGAACTCATCTCTACACGATAAATACAGGTAAGTCAAAATCAGTTTTGCCTCCAGTAAACAATCAAAATAAAAATTATCAACATTGTGTTCATAAAACCAAAAAGAGATCATCACCAGCTTATAAAGATGCCTGTGTTACTCAGTGCCCAAATTGTACAGTCCAGAATAACAAAGACTTCAGATTAACAACTTGGTTCGATATTGACAAGATCTGCCAACTCACTTTCTATGATGAGGAAATCAATCGGCAATAACCTTAAGATTACAGATTATGATGCAAATTCTTCATGTAATGCCCAGAAGGCCCAACTCATGCCAATCACCAAGGCACGTGATCTGCCCACACCAATAAATGTAACTACTATAAAAAAATCATATATCAGCTTGCCAAAACATAATGACTAAAAATTGAATGAGTCAGCAGGACAAGGGGACAAGAATTCCAATGAAAGTTTCAAACCCTCATTGAGTGTGACTGGAATTTATAATCCTCAAGGAAACCAAATCCTAAGAAATGCATACATGTCCCAAGTATTAGAAGGAATTAGAACAATTGGAAAAATATTCTTATAATTCATTTGATTGTAGCATAGAATAAAGAAAACAAGGGAGGAAAAAGGAAGCTTATCGCCAAACCAAACTCTACTGCTTGAGCTGCCTGGCACCAAAAAAAATCTGGAGAGAATTTTTCACATGGACCCAAAATTGCAAAAGTTGCAAAAATGACTAGAATTGATGACATTCAAAACAACCATGTTTGAAGCTGGCTGCTTTTATCTTATATGACTGCCCAATGATGATATTGAAGACCTTAGGTTCTTAAAAGTAGTAAGAAGTGCAAGTAGACAGCAATAGAGAAAGGAACCAGGACAAAAATCCTAAGTAGTTCTGTAATTAGTTAAAACCAAACAAATGAAGCCTGAAAAACACACAATGCAAGCAACAATTTTCATTTACAATGTTAATTGAATTTTTAAACTTAACATTACCAGCCAGCCAACAATAAGGGATTGTGCTCCTACAGACAAGAACCAAATCAATCTAGAAAAGCCAACTTCACAGAAACACATGCCTTCACAGAGCTGTCAAGGACCAAAACCTACAAGAAAATTGAACAAGAAATAGTATAGTATCATGTTAGTGGGGACACTATACTAAGGACGTATAAGCAAAATGTGAAATTCAAGAACCCAAAAAAAAAGAGCCTTTTTATTGTTACAGTCAATGCAGCCAAGTTCAAAAAAAAAAGTAAGACTTTTATACAAACTCAGCTGCTCAAGTACAAGAAAGTACAACTCAATTTCCCCAGCTGTAGATAGATCAAGATTAAAATAATCAACATTGTCCACACAAAACAACAAGATGGACATCTACAGCTTATAAAGAAACATGTCAATCAGTGCTCAAATATGAGACCAGAAATAGCAAAAACTTCAGACTGAAAATGAACCTGATTTGATATTAACAGTATTTGCCCACTCACTTTCTACGACAAGGAAAGCAATCAGCAACAATCTAAGGTTACAAACTATAATGCAATTCTAGAGACATAAATTTGATCCATGCTGTTCCTACAAAGCCCAACACATGCAAATCATAACAGGATAAAGCCAAAGCCTGTATTATTTTTCCCTGGCAAAGATCGGCTACAAAATTTGTTAATTTACCTGCCCCACAACAATAAGAGGCATTACCATCTTCAGATTGAATGAGAAAAAAATTAAACAAGACAGGACAGAGGAAATATAATTGCTAGGGAAATTTCAAACCCTCACTAGGCGGGACATTGAATTTATGGCTGTCCAGAAAAGCTAAGCCTAACAAAAGCAGGCCCAGATATTATAAAGAATTAAAAGAGCCAAAATTTGTATAATTCTTATGATGGCAAGAAAGAGATTAAAGCGGGACAAAAAGAGAGCTTATCACTATATCAAACTCAAACCACTTCTGCTAAGTATCCAAAAAGAAAATACCGGTTCCTGTAGATTTATGAGGAATAGATTTTTAGCATACACTAAGAGTTTCAAAACAATGAATAAAATAAACTTACTATATTTCGGAATAAATATAATCCAACAAATATAAAGATAAGTACTTAAAACACTGAAAGCCTAGCTCTTCCCTGTTGCCAGATATTTGGTGACACGGAAAAGAATCAACAACAATCCAACTTAACAAATTATGAAGCAAATCTAGAAATATAAAGTGAATTCCTTGTAATTCCCAAAAATTCCAAATACTGCTAAGAGAAGAGAAAGCAAAACCTGTATTGTTTTACGTCCACAACCAAATTCAGGTCACACATGGCTATATTACTGCTCCACACCAATAAGAGACATCACTGGCTTAAACTGGGTATTCATTACTGAGGTTGCCAACACAAAATGACCAAAAATTAAATGAGACAGCAAGTAAAAGGAACAAAAATTACCGTAGAAGTTTCAAAACCTCACTTAGGAGACTAGAACTTGTAACTCTCCTAGGAAAAGCATTCACATACCCTATTAGAAAGGCATTAAAACAAGAAAAAATTATCCTCCAAATTCTTATGATTGTAGTAGAGGAAAAGGAAGTAACATAAAAAGGGAGGAAAAGAGAGCCTATTGCCAAATCAGACTCCACTGCTTAAGTGGCATACCACAAAAATAATAATTAAAAAAAAAAATGTTGCATTCGGTAGATAGATAATAAGCGGCAAACCAAATTGGATATGAAACTCCCAACACAGGATGACCAAACAGATATAGAAAGCTCAAAACTTTAGTGGCTTATAATTCATATGATTGATGGAGAGAATAAAGAAAACGATGGGGAAAGAAAATATTGCTTATCACCAAACTAAACTCCATCACTTAAGCTGCCAACAACAACAACAAGCCTTAAGCTGCCAAGCACCAAAAAATATTCCCAGTGAGATATTTTCACATGCACCTACAATTGCAAAAGTTGCATAACGAATGGAAGAGTATACAGGGTAAATCTTATATTTTTTCTGGCATTCAAACAACCATTTTTAAAGCTGGCTGCTGTTATCTTATATGACTGCCCAATGACAAAATTGACGATCTTAAGTTCTTAAAAGCTGTAATAAGTGCACGTAGACAGCAGTTAGAAAAAGGATCAGGGACAAAAATGCCAAGTAATGCTGGGATTAGTTAAAACCAAACAAATGGAGCCTAAAATACACATAATGCAAGCACTTTCTTTTTTTTTCTTTTTTTTTTACAATGTTAATTTAACTTTTAAAATTCATAATTACCAGCCAGCCAACAATGTGGAATTGTTCTCCTATAGAGAAGGACCAATTCGATTGAGGAAAGTCAACTTCACCAAAACAAATGCCTTAAAAGAGCTAGCAAGGACCAAAACCTACAAATAAATTGAACAAGGAATAGTATAGCATCACAGTTAGTGGGAACACTATATTAAAGGACTCATAAGCAAAATGAAAAATCAAGACAATGTGAGATTTCTTATTGTTGTAGTCTACACAGTTTAAGTTCAAGAAAGATTTAAGACTTCTACACAAACTCGCCAGCTCAAGTACAAGAAAGTCCAAATCAGTTTCCAATCCTGTAGGCAGATCAAGATAAAAATAATCAAACATTGTCCACATAAAACAACAAAATAGACATCACCAACTTATACAGAAGCATGGCAAAAACTTCAGAGCTCAAATATGAGTCCAGAATGGCAAAAACTTCAGCCTGGATATGGACTTGGTTCAGCAATGACAGTATCTACCCACTCACTTTCTACAACTAGGAAATTAATAAGCAACAATCTAAGGTTACGAACTATGATACAAACCTTTCTGAACGAATTAGCTCCTTGGTAATCGTAACCTATGATGCAAACCATTCAAACTTTTATCAAAAGAACTATGATGCAAACCTAAAGACATAAGTTAGATCCATGTCATTCCAAGGAATCCCAAATCATGTAAATGAAGACAAGATAAAGCAAAAATTTGTATTATTTACCCTCGGCAACCATCTTAAGGTCACAAACTTTGTCATTTACCTGTCCCACAACAATAAGAGGCATTACCATATTCAAATTGAACAAAACAAGACAGAGGAACAAGAATTGCAAGGGAAATTTCAAATCCTCACTAGGTGAGACTGAACTTACAGCAGTCCAAAAAACCAAAGCCTAAGAAAAGCAGTTATAGGAACATGAATTAGAAATTTAAGACGAGCCCAAAATTGTATAGATCTTATGATTGCAAGAGACTGAGGACCAAAAAAAAAAGAAAAAAAAAACTCATAGACATATAAGGAACATATTTTTGTCATGCACTAAGAAAGCAAAACAACTAATAAAAAACTACAATATTTCAGTTGAAACCAATAATTATAAATATAAATTATTCTAACTCTGAAAACCCCGGTCTTCTCTATTGCCAAATATTTGATTACAGCGATATCAATTAGCAACAATCCAATTTCACAATATATAACACAAATTAAGAAATATAATGTTAATTCCACGTAATTCCCAAAAGTCCAACTAATCTAGGAGAAGAGAAAGCAGAACCCGAATAGTAATATTCTTGCCATGATCCAATAAGAGGCAGTGTCGGATTAGCTTGTGAATTCATTATTGAGGTTGCAAATGCAGAATGACCAAAAATTTAAATAAGCCATCAAGAAAAAGGAACAAGAATTACAATAGAAGTTGAACACCTCACTCAAGGAGACTGGAATTATAATCCTCCTACGAAAGCCAGTTACAAACCCAAGTATTAAAAAGAATTTAAGAAAATGAAAAACTCTCCTTCAAACTCTTATCATTGTAGCAGAAATATTTATAAAAAAAAAAAAAAAAAAGGGGGGGGGGGGGGGAGGGGGCCGAAAGGAAAGCCTATTGCCAAATCAGATTCCACGGCTTAGCCTGCTTCCTGCATAAACACTGTCACAAACCAAATTGGATATGGTGGATGATCAGTTCCCCTTAAAGCCAAAAAAATCAAAAGGTACAAGACAAGAAGACAGATGTAGGGACCTCACCCCCTTGGTAGCATTGGCATTGACTTCCTGCATGAGCAAACTGGAAAATACAGTCCTAACCACACAGTTCAGGGCAATATTAAATTACATAATAGTACTTAAAAGCATGTCTCATTCAGAAGCAAAAAAACCAAATCAACCTTAGGTCCACCGCAAGCAAATTCAGCACCCCTAGAATTAAATAAACCCTAATAGCGCGCAGCCTGGGAAGTACAAAATCTAAGCTAGAAAAAAATTTAAAAAATTAAAAAAATATATATATATATATATAAATAAAATAAAATAAAACCAACAATATTATTTGAAGATAGAAAAAAGGTCAGGCAAGTAGGTACAGGAGAATAAAGATCAAAAGTATAATCTAAAACACAGTGGCAAAAAGGTTATTATAAACAACAATAATCAATATAAAAACTTTAAAGTCACAATAATGGGAAAAATAGCAATATGAATTAATTGCGAAAACCAAAGAAAAGTGTGATGTCAGTACTACAATTTGTTTTCCTCACTCATAAATATCTTAATCCAATACTTATATCTTCAAATTTTAGGATAAGAATAATGACATACAGAGATAAAGAGAGCTTAATTAATGCCTTAGGTCCCCAACAAACTTTATTTCCCAAGTAGGATACCAGATTGATTTAGAGAAGTCAATTTTGCTGCAGCGAATAGCCAAGCACCAAAATCTGTAAAATAAATTGAACAAAAATACTGAATAGTATCATGTTTGGGCAAACAATGTTTTAAAAGACTCATAAGCAAAAGGAGAAATCAAGAGAAGGGAAGAGATTGCTTATTGTTGCAGTCAACACAACACAAAAACCTGCTCAGGCATATTAAAGTCCAAATCACAATTTTCCCCTCCTGTAGACATACTGTTATCAATAACACCAAACATCACCCTCACAAATTTACAAAACAAACATTGGCAACTTGTAAAGAAGAATATTGTTCTTTAGTGAATTTGAGTCGAAAATAGCAAAACCTTCGGACTAACAAAGGATTAGGAAGGATGTAAACAGTATCTTCTTGTTTTCAATGACTACAAAATCAAATCAGCAACAATTCAAGATTACAATTATGATGCAAATCCAGAGAGATAAGTTAATTCCAGAAAGCACTCCTCATGCCCGTCACTACAGGATAAAGAAATATCATAATTACTTTCCCATGACAGCCATATTTAGCACACAAACTCAGTTAATCTACCTGCCCGACACCATTAAGACGCATTACCACACTGAAATGCAATGGAAGTTTCAAAACCTCTATAAAACCAACACCAAAGAAAAGCATTCACACGCCCAAGTAATAGAAAGAAATTAAACAAGAAAAATATTATCCCTATAATTCTTATGATTGTAGCAGAGATTAACCACGGACTCGGTTCGACAGTATCTGCTCACTTTTGATGGCTACAAAATAATCAGCAACAATTCAAGATTATAATTATGAATAAAATCCATGGACACAAGTTAATTCCAAACACATCGATCCAACGTACATGCCTTAAAAAATATGCAAAGAAACAAAGTCCATAAAATAAATTGAACAAGGGACAAGATCATGTTCAAGGGTAAAAAACGTGAAATCAAAAGAGAATGATAATCAAAAGACTTCTACACGCTCCTGCTGCTAAAGTAAAATCATAACTTTTCCACCTATAGACACATCATGATCAAAGTCTTTGAACTAGCAATTACTAGCAAGACACAATGAAACTCCAGTATTTAGCACAAACTAAAGAAACATTCAAGCAGAATCATTAATCTTCACATGTTGGGGAAAGAATGATGAGATAAATTGATAAAAAGAGATTATTGCCTTAGGTCCTCGTATTAAAATTCAAGACTTCTATGCACTCTTTTGCGCAACTAAATCACCATTTCCCCTGCAATAGAAACATCAAGATTGTAAATCACAATTTCGCCATACACATCAAGATTCAAGAATTCTGACTACCAACAAACAGCAAGACTTCAATTAACAAAATGAAGCAGAAAGCTGATGAACTAAAAAAAACACACAAGCAGAAACATTATCATTCAACTATTATGAAGAGAATAGTGAAATCAATTGATAAAGAGAGATTATTGCCTTAGGTCCTCATCAAACTCCATCCCAAGTAGACATACCACACCTACACATATTAAACTGATTAATTTAGGGGAACAAAATCACAACATTACAAGAGAAAACTACATAACTTTGAAACCCAACCAACCTATAGAGGAGTATAAGGAAGCAGCTCTAAACTTCACTTGTATTTAGAGAACAGCTATTTTTAAGGCATCCAGAACACATCTCATATTGGCTGCCAATGACAATAAATCAATATTGACTATGATGAAAATTCAAAGCCCAACTCATGCAAATCACCACAGGAACTACCCAAACTAATAAAAGGTATTACCACATACGAAATAGATACAAGCTTTCCAAAATAGAATGACTAAAGTCAAACTAGAAAGCAGGACAAAAGGACAAGAATTTCAATGGAACTTTCGAACCCTTGTTGAGTGAGACTGAAATTTATAATCCTCAAGGAAACCAAATCCTAAAAAAAAGCATATATTGCCGAATATTAGAAAACAATACGGAAAATATACTTATAATTCATATGATTGAAGGAGAGAATAAAGAAAACAAGGGCGGAAAAATTGCTTATTGCCAAACTAAACTCCATCACTTAAGCTGCCAACAACAACAACAAGCCTTCAGCTGCCAAGCACCAAAAAAAATTCCAGTGAGATTTTTTCAAATGCACCTACAATTGCAAAAGTTGCATAACAAATAGAAGAACTCTTCCATGCAAGGTAAATCTTATATTTTTCTGGCATTCAAACAACAATTTTTAAAGCTGGCAGCTCTTATCTTATAAGACTACTCAATGACGAAATAGACGATCTTAGGTTCTTAAAAGTTAAAATAAGTGCATGTAGATGGCAGTTAGAAAATGGAACTGGAACAAAAATGCCGAGTAATGCCGGGATTAGTTAAAGCCGAACAAATGGATCCTAAAATACACAAAATGGAAGCACCAGTTTTTTTTTTTTAACAATGTTATTTTAACTTTTTAAAACTCATAATTACCAGCAAGCCAACAATAAGGAATCACGCTCCTATAGACAAGAACCAAATCAATCGAGGAAAGCCAACTTCACCAAAACTAATGCCTTAAAACATCTATTGAGGACCAAAACCTATAAATAAATTGAACAAGGAATAGTATAATATCACAGTTAGTGGGAACACTATATCAAAGGACTTACAAGCAAAATGTAAAATTCAAGACAAAATGAGTTTTCTTATTGTTGTAGTCTACACAATTTAAGTTCAAGAAAGATTTAAGACTTCTACACAAACTCGACTGCTCAAGTACAAGAAAGTCCAAATCAATTTCCACTCCTGTAGACAAATCAAGATAAATAATCAAACATTGTCCACATAAAACAATAAAATCCAACTTAAACAGAAGCATGTCATTAGCTCAAATATGAGTCCAAAGTGGCAAAAACTTCAGCCTGAAAATGGACTTGGTTGGACAATGACAGTATCTACCAACTCACTTTCTACAACTAAATAATTAATTAGCAACAATCTATGGTTACGAACTATGATGTAGACCTTTCTGAAGGTATTAGCTCCTTGGTAATCGAAACCTATGATACAAACCTTTCAAACTTTTATCAAAAGAACTATGATGCAAACACCTTAAAATAGCTGCTGAGGACCAAATTCTATAGAATAAATAGAATAGAGAATGTATAGTAGGGAACAGTATATTGAAAGACTTATTAAAAAAACGTGACATCAATAGAAAAACAAAAAGATTTTTATTTTTTTACTTACAATTTTGACTGCTGTACATATATCAAGATCAAAATAATAAAAAATTGTCCTCACAAAACGAACATCTACAACTTCGGAAAAAGCATATGTACCTCAGTTGATAAATATGAATCCAGAATACTTCAGACTAAGAACACTATCTTCTCACCCACTTTCTATGACATCAATCAGCAACAATCTAAGGTTATGAACTGTGATGCAAACCTTTCTGAACGAATTAGCTCCTTGGTAATCTTAACCTATGATGCAAACACCTTAAAACAGCTGCTGAAGACCAAAATCTACAAAATAAATGGAATAGAGAATGTATAGTAGGGAACAATATATTGAAGGACTTATAATATAAAAAAACGTGAAATCAACAGAATAACACAAAGAGTTCAATTTACAGTTAAAGTGAATAAAGCCCAACTCCAAATTACAATACATATCAAGATCATCAAAATGATAAAAAAAAAAAAAATTTCCTCACAAAACCACAAAACGGACATCTCCAGCTTTTGAAAAAGCATATGTACCTCAGTTGATAAATATGAATCCAGAATAGTTCAGACTGAGAACGGTATCTTTTCACCCACTTTCTACAACATCAAGCAGCAACCAGATTATGATATGTATTTCATAGAAAGCCCACACCAATAAGAGTGTTACCAAATATCATACAAGACGAGATGCAATGGAAGTATCAACCCTTACTGAGTGAACCAGAATTTCTAGTCCTCTTGAAAACCAAAGCCTAGAAAAGCAGTTACGGATCAAGTATTAGAGTGAATTAAAACAAGCAGAAAACTATCCCTACAATTCTTCTTTAAAATAACAAAAAAGAAGTTTATCACCAAATCAAACCCTGTCACGGACACAGAAAACTCTTCTAGTTTAGTTGCAATAGAAGATAAATCTATATAGTTCTAAAAGGAAAACTCTCATCCACAACAGGCATAGACAATAAAGCAATAAATCAATACCGTCTCCCATTTTCTCAAAAAAAAAAAAAAAAAAAAAAAAAAAAAAAAAAAAAACAAAAACGAGAAGCAGTTTCATTGAGATAATATCTATAGGAAAAAAAAAAAAAAAAGTATTTCTCAAGAAGATTCTATTCATAATCCTTTTATTTGTCACTATTTCTAACCTACCCAAGTGTAATAATAGAAATATAATATATTTTGTTTTTTATTTCCACCAATCTATGCGCTTAATTTTTTCCCCATTTTAAACTTCAGTTTTTTTATAAGGAAAGGGGGGAAGTCTTGGTTCGACATGGATGGCACCTACTTAAACATTCCTATGACAAGGAAATCAATCAATCAACATACCATTTTTAAAAATAATGATGCAAAAACCACATACATAGATTAAAAGAATTTGATTCACAGAATTTTTACAAATAAAAATGCTAAGACCAAATGTGCAAGTTAAAAGAATTTGATTCACAAAAAGCCTAAGTCATGCCAATCACAGGACAAGCCAATAACCTGAAGAATTCTACCACAGCAACCACAAGATTAGCATCAATCTACCTGCACCATACCAATAAGAGAAATTACCACATTCAAATAAGCGATGACCTTGCAAAAATAAAATGGCCCCAAATTAAACCACATTCAGCATCAATCAATCTCTACAGAAGTTTGGTGCAACAAGGAACAAGGATTCCATTTGAGGGAACAATATATTAAAAGATGTATGCACAAAAAGTGAAATCAAGAGAACAAGAAAAGAGTTTTAAATGTTAGACCCATAATTACCAGACGGCCAACAATAAGGGAATGGAAACTTCATCTATTATATGCTCCAATAAAAGAAACAAATTGATCTAAAGAATTGTAGCAAAAAAAATTGATCTGCAGAAGCTTGCTGCAACAAACACCTTTAAAAAAATAAATAAACCACACACCCAAATCTATTAAATAAATGGAATGAAGTCATACCTGGACCATTCTTAATCTACTTGTCCATCGACAAATGCCTTAAAAAGAAACCATGCACCAAGTAATTCCTAGAAAGCCTAACTCGTGCTATAGGATGAACCAAAAAAGCTGTATTATTTTCCCTGGCAACCATATTAAGGTCAAAAACTTTGTTAATCTACCTGTCCCTCAACATCAACAGGCATTACCACATTCGAATTGAATGACCAAAATTTAAACAAGAGAAGACAAAGAAACAAGAAGAATTGCAAGGGAAATTTCAAGCCCTCTCTAGCTGAGACATGAATTTATGGCTGTCAAGGAAACCAAAGCCTAAGAAAAGAATTTACAAGCACAGTAATAGAAAGAATTAAAACAATACAAAAAATTTATAATTCTTAAGCACAAAAACAAAAAGTTTAAAAAACCTAGTTCCTGTAGAGAAACAAAGAATAGATTTTTAACATGTGAATTGCAAAAGTTGCAAAACAACAAATGAAAGAACTATATATTTCAAAAGAAATTAAACAAGCCAAAAGTTTTTTAAGTTCTCATGATTGCAAAAGAGAATCATGAAAGCAGGAGAAAAAGAGAATTTATCAACCTAATCAAACTTGGCTGCTAAAACTGCCAGTACAGCAGAAGAAAAAAAAACAGTTCTGTAGACATATAAGCAATAGAATTTTAACATGCACAGAGAATCACAAAAGTTGCAAAACAACAAATGAAAAAACTACAATATTTCAAAGAATGCAAAAATATAAAGATAAATCCTCTCTAACTCAAGAAAGCCAAGCTATTCTCTGTTGCCAGATATTGGGGGGCAACGAAATCAAGTAGCAACAATCCAAGTTAATAAATTACAATGCATACCAATGTAACTCCCAGAAAGCCCATAAATGCCAGGAGAAGAGAAAGCAAAAGCTTTCCCTCATAAACCATATTAAAGACACACTACGATTATAATTGTGGACTACAACAATAATAAGCATTGCTAGATTAAGCTGTGAATTCATTATTGAAGTTGCCAACACATAATGAACAAAAATAAAATAAGACAGCAAGACAAAGGAAGAAAAATTGCAATAGAAAATTCAAACCCTCACTTTGCAAGACTTGGAATTATAATTCGTCTCGATAATGAAACCTAGGAAATTCAGTCACAAACCCAAGTATTAGACAAAATTAAAACAACAAAAAACGTATCCTTATAACTATTATGCTTGAAGGAAAGAAAAACAAAGGGGAAGAAAAAGAGAGTTTATCGCCAAACTCAGCTGCTTAAGCCATGAAGCAGCCAAAAAAAAAAAAAAATTTCTTGCTTCCTGCATACAGACAATGTGACAATCCAAACTAGAAATAGAGCTGCTAGCACAACATAACCAGGTTCCTCTAGAAGCAAGAAAAAGACAAGAATACAAATGTACAAGTGCTACGTGAAAGACAAGGAATAGTATAATATCACAGTTAGTGGGAACACTATATTAAAGGACTTATAAGTAAAATGTAAAATTCAAGACAATATGAGTTTTCTTATTGTTGTAGTCTACACAGTTTAAGTTTGAGAAAGATTTAAGACTTCTACACAGACTCAACTGCTCAAGTACAGGAAAGTCCAAATCAGTTTCCACTCCTGCAGACAGATCAAGATAACTAATCAAACATTGTCCACATAAAACAACAAAATAGACATCACCAACTTATACAGAAGCATGTGATTCAGAGCACAAATATGAGTACAAAATGGCAAAAACTTCAGCCTGAAAATGGACTTGGTTGGACAATGACAATATCTACCCACTCACTTTCTACAACTAGGAAATTAATTAGCAATAATCTAAGGTTACGAACTATGATGCAAACCCTTCTGAACGAATTAGATCCTTGGTAATCGAAACCTATGATGCAAACCTTTCAAACTTTTATCAAAAGAACTATGATGCAAACACCTTAAAATAGTTGCTGAGGGCCAACATCTATAGGATAAATAGAATAGAAAATGTATAGTAGGGAACAGTATATTGAAAGACAAAAAAAAAAAAAAAAAAAAGAATAACATAAATTTTTTTTTTTTTTATTTACAATTTTGACTGCTGTACACATATCAAGATCAAAATGATAAAAATTGTCCTCACAAAACTAAAAAACGAACATCTCCAACTTCTGAAAAAGCATATGTACCTCAGTTGATAAATATGAATCCAGAATACTTCAGACTAAGAACAGTATCTTCTCACCACTTTCTATAACATCAATCTAAGATTATGATATGTATTTCCCAGAAAGCACACACCAATAAGAGAGTTTTACCAAATATTAAACAAGACAAGAGATGCAATGGAAGTTTCAACCCTTACTGAGTGAACCAGAATTTAGTCCCCTTGAGTGAACCAGAATTTATAGTCCCCTACAAAACCAAAGCCTACAAGTAGTCACAAAAGCGGTCACAAAAGCAGTCACAGGCCAAGTAGTAGAATGTATTAAACAAGCAGAAAACTATCCCCATAACTTATACCCAAATCAAACCCTGCCACGGACACAGAAATTTTCTTGTAATTGACATTTTTAACATGAACCAGAATAGCAGTAGTTGCAATAGAAGATAAATCCATATAGTTCTGAAAGGAAAACTCTCTTCCACAAGAGGCATACGCAATATAGCAATAAATCAATACCGTCTCCCTCTGCAAAAACAAACGATGACCAGCTTCTTGAACGAAACCCAGGTTAACCATAGAGCGATAAATCCATATAATTCTGAAATTCCTGTAATTTCTTGAAACAAAACCTAGAAAATCACCAAGGTATTGCCTAATTTACAAGTATTAACATAAATCCAGGTAACTCTGACAGCTTAAAAACAGAGCAATCACCAACATATACAAGATAAATCCATATAAATCTGAAATCCCAATGCAATTTCTTGAAAGAAAACCTAGAAAATCGCCAGGTATTGAAACAAAAATCCCTAATTTGCAAGTATAAACATAAACCCATGTAACTCTAAAAGCTCAAAGCTCTTTTCTACAAGATAGCATCAACAAAATCATATCAAATTCGAAACAAAGAAAACCTGAACCTCTGATTCATAACAAAGAAAACGAATCTCAGATTTGTAACAATATGTATTAATTGCAAAAACCAAAGAAAAGTGTGATGTCAGTACTACAATTTGTTTTCCTTGCTCATAAATATCTTAATCCAATACTTATATCTTCAAATTTTAGGATAAGAATAATGACATGCAGAGATAAAGAGAGCTTAATCAATGCCATAGGTCCCCAACAAACTTCATTTCCCAAGTAGGATACCAGATTGATTTAGAGAAGTCAATTTTGCTGCAACAAACAGCCAAGCACCAAAATCTATAAAATAAATTGAACAAAAATACTGAATAGTATCATGTTTGGGCAAACAGTGTTTTAAAAGACAAATAAGAAAAAGGAAAAATCGAGAAAAGGGAAGAGATTGCTTATTGTTGCAGTCAACACAGCACAAACTCCAGCTCAGGTATGTTGAAGTCCAAATCACAATTTTCCCCTCCTGTAGACATATTGTTATCAATAACACCAAACATCACCCTCACAAATTTATAAAACAAACATTGGCAGCCTATAAAGAAGAATATTGTTGTTTAGTGAATTTGAGTCCAAAATAGCAAAACCTTCGGACTAACAAAGGATTAGGCAGGACGTTGACAGTATTTTCTCATTTTCAATGACTACAAAATCAAATCAGCTACAATTCAAGATTACAATTATGATGCAAATCCAGAGGGATAAGTTAATTCCAGAAAGCACTCCTCATGCTCATCACTACAGGATAAAGAAATATCAAAATTACTTTCCCACAACCCACAATAATAAAAGGTATTAACACATCCGAATTAGATATAAGCTCGCCAAAATAGAATGACTAAAGTCGAACTAGAAAACAGGACAAGAATTTCAATGGAACTTTCGAACCCTTGTTGAGTGACTAAAATTTATAATCCTCAAGGAAACCAAATCCTAAAAAATAGCATATGTTGCCTAATATTAGAAAACAATAGGGAAAATATACTTATAATTCATATGATTGAAGGAGAGAATAAAGAAAACAAGGGGAAAAGAAAAGATTGCTTATCGCCAAACTATACTCCATCACTTAAACTGCCAACAAGAACAACACTCCTTAAGCTGCCAAGCACCAAAAAAAATATTCCATAGAGACTTTTTCACATGCACCTACAATTGCAAAAGTTACATAACGAGTAGAACCCTTCCATACAAGGTAAATCTTATATTTTTCTGGCATTCAAACAACCCTTTTTAAAGCTGGCAGCTCTTACATTATATGACTGCTCAATGACAAAATTGACAATCTTAGGTTCTTAAAAGTAGTAATAAGTGCACGTAGATGGCAGTTAGAAAAAGGGACTGGAACAAAAATGCCAAGTAATGCTGAGATTAAAATACACAAAATGGAAGCACCAGTTTTTTTTTTACAATGTTATTTTAACTTTTTAAAACTCATAATTACCAGCAAGCCAACAATAAGGAATCGTGCTCCTATAGACAAGAACCAAATTGATCGAGGAAAGCCAACCACACCAAAACTAATGCCTTGAAACAGCTAACGAGGACCAAAACCTATGAATAAATTGAACAAGGAAAAGTATAATATCACAGTTAGTGGGAACACTATATCAAAGGACTTACAAGCAAAACGTAAAATTCAAGACAGTATGAGTTTTCTTATTGTTGTAGTCTACACAGTTTAAGTTTGAGAAAGATTTAAGACATCTACACAAACTCAACTGCTCATGTACAAGAAAGTCCAAATCAGTTTCCACTCCTGTACACAGATCAAGATAAATAATCAAACATTGTCCGCATAAAACAATAAAATCCAACATATACAGAAGCATGTCATTAGCTCAAATATGAGTCCAAAATGGCAAAAACTTCAGCCTGAAAATGGACTTGGTTTGACAATGACAGTATCTACCCACTCACTTTCTCAAGAATCTATGGTTACAAACTATGATGTAGACCTTTCTGAAGGTATTAGCTCCTTGGTAATCGAAGCCTATGATGCAAACTCTTCAAAATTGCTGCTGAGGACCAAAATCTATAGAATAAATAGAATAGAGCATGTATAGTAGGGAACAGTATATTGAAGAAAAAAAAACAAAAAAAAAAAAGTGCAATCAATAGAATTACATAAAGATTTTTTTTTTTTTTTAATTTACAATTTTGACTGCTGTACACATATGAAGATCAAAAATGACAAAAAAATTGTACTCACAAAACTACAAAACAAACATCTCCAACTTCTGAAAAAGCATATGTACCTCAGTTGATAAATATGAATCCAAAATACTTCAGACTAAGAACACTATCTTCTCACCCACTTTCTATGACATCAATCAGCAGCAATCTAAGGTTATGAACTATGATGCAAACCTTTCTGAACAAATTAGCTCCTTGGTAATCGTAACCTATGGTGCAAACACCTTAAAACAGCTGCTGAAGACCAAAATCTATAAAATAAATGGAATAGAGAATGTATAGTAGGGAACAATATATTGAAAGACTTATAAAAAAAAAAAACATGAAAACAATAGAATAACATAGAGTTTTATTTATAGTTAAAGTGAATAAAGCCCAGCTCCAAATTACAATACATATCAAGATCATCAAAATGATAAAATATTGTCCTCACAAAACCACAAAACGGACATCACCAGCTTTTGAAAAAGCATATGTACCTCAGTTGATAAATATGAATCCAGAATAGTTCAGACTAAGAACAGTATCTTCTCACCCACTTTCTATGACATCAATCAGCAACCAGATTATGATATATATTTCATAGAAAGCCCACACCAATAAGAGTGCTACCAAATATTATACAAGACAAGAGATGCAATGGAAGTATCAAACCTTACTGAGTGAACCAGAATTTATAGTGCTCTTGAAAACCAAAGCCTAGAAAAGCAGTTACAGGTCAAGTATTAGAATGGATTAAAACAAGCAGAAAACTATCCCAATAATTCTTCTTTAAAATAACAAAAAAGAAGCTTATTGCCAAATCAAACCTTGTCACAAACACAGAAAATTCTTGTAGTTTAGTTGCGCTAGAAGAGAAGTCCATATAGTTCTAAATGGAAAACTCTCTTCCACAAGTGGCGTACACAATAAAGCAATAAATCAATACCGTCTCCCTCGGCAATTTCTCAAAAAAACGATAACCAGCTTCATCAAGAGATTATCTATAGGAAAAAAAGTATTTTTTAAGAAGATTTCTATTCATAATCCTTTTATTTGTCACTATTTCTAACCTACCAAAGTGTAATAATAGAAATAGACTATTTTTAGTGTTTTTTTTCCACAAATTGAACTAATATGCCATGTGCTTAATTTTTTCCTCCATTTTAAACTTCAGTTTTTTATAAGGAAAGGAGGGGGAAGTCTTGATTCGACATGGATGGCATCTACTCATACATTTCTATGACTAGGAAATCAATCAATCAACATACCATTCTTACAAATAATGATGCAAAAACCAGATACATAGATTAAAAGAATTTGATTCACAGAATTTGTACAAATAATTGATAAACCAAATGTGCAAGTTAAAAGAATTTGATTCACAAAATGCCTAAGTCATGCCAATAACAGGACAAACCAATAACCCGAAGAACTCTACCTGGGCAACCATATGATCAGCATCATTCTACCGGCACCATACCAATAAGAGAAATTACCACATTCAAATAAGCGATGACCTTGCAAACATAAAATGGCCCCAAATTAAACCACATTCAGCATCAATCAATCTCTACAGAAGTTTGGTGCAACAAGGAACAAGGATTCCATTCGAGAGAACAATATATTAAAAGATGTATGCACAAAAAGTGAAATTAAGAGAACAAGAAAAAAGTTTTAAATTTTAGACCCATAATTTTTTTTTGATAAGTAACGTAAGAATATTATTAATAATAGAAAAAGTGCCAAGCCGAGTACATTGGGGATGTACTATGGGGGCACAAACTATGAAACAAAAGTACAACGATCAAGAAAAATAGGAATAGAAGAACAAGAAAAATGAGAAAAAACCACACTCCATTCAAAGAGAGCGCGCAAGAAAAAAGACTTAATCTCCAACAAAGAACGTTCACCACCCTCAAAACTTCTAGCATTCCTTTCACGCCAAATGCACCAAATCAAACAATGAGGCACTAATCTCCAAACATCAATGTGACGATGTCGTGCAAACTTTCCTTGCCAAGCCTCAAACAACTCAAGAACAGTATGAGGCATAACCCATTGGACACCAAACAAGCAGAAAACCAAAGACCACAACTCCCAAGCTACGGGGCAATGAAGTAGAAGATGATCTACCGACTCCCCACATCTCTTACACATATAGCACTAGTCAAGCACTATCACACATCTTTTACGAAGGTTGTCTGTTGTTAAGATCTTACCTAAGGAAGCAGACCAAGAAAAGAAAGCCACCCTTAGAGGAACCTTTGATTTCCATATCATTCTCCATGGGAATGAAACAAGAGTAGGAGGGTAGAAATAGCTATAATATCCTCTAACCTCAAAACCTCTATTCCTAGCAGGCTTCCAACAAACCTTATCTGGGCCAAACCCCCGCACTGTCGAAGAATAGACCAACCCCATAAACCGATCAAAGGCTTCTTCTTCCCAATCTTGTGGTGGACAACGAAATTGCACATTCTAGTGAAATCTCCCAGCAGACCAACTCATAACTTCAACCACCAAGGAATCCTTTGACCTACTAAGACAATAGAGCTCTGGAAAGGCCTCTTGGAAAGTACACTCCCCGCACCACACATGCTTCCAAAATTTCACTCTAGTACCATCCCCCACATCATATACAAGGAATTTAGAGAAGTTCAACCAGCCACTTCTAATGTATCTCCACAGGCTGACCCCATAATTTTGGACCCATAATTACCGGCCAGCCAACACTAAGGGAAAGGAAACTTCATGTATTATGCTCCAATAGAAGAAACAAATTGATCTACAGATTTGTAGAAAAAAATATTGATCTACAGAAGCTTGCTGCAACAAACACCTTTAAAAAAATAAATAAACCACGCACCCAAATCTATTAAATAAATGGAATGAAGCCATACCTGGACCATTCTTAATCTACCTGTCCCTCAACAAATGCTTTAAAAAGAAACCATGCACCAAGTCATTCCTAGAAAGCCTAACTCGTGTTATAGGATGAGAAAGCAAAAGCTTTCCCTCATAAAACATATTCAAGACACACTACGATTATAATCGTGGACTACAGCAATAATAAGCATTGTCAGATTAAGCTGTGAATTCATTATTGAAGTTTCCAACACATAATGACCAAAAATAAAATAAGACAGCAAGACAAAGGAAGAAAAATTGCAATAGAAATTTCAAACCCTCACTTTGCAAGACTTGGAATTATAATTCTTCACGAAAATGAAACCTAGGAAATTTAGTCACAAACCCAAGTATTAGACAGAATTAAAACAACAAAAATGTATCCATAAAATTATTATGCTTGAAAGAGAGAAAAACAAAGGGGAAGAAAAAGAGAGTTTATCGCCAAACTCACCTGCTTAAGCTGTGAAGTACCACAAAAAAGAAGAAAAAAAAAAATCTTGCTTCCTACATACAGACAATGTGACAATCCAAACTAGAAATAGAGCTGCTAGCACAACATAACCAGGTTCCACTAGAAGAAAAAAAACATCAATAGAAACAAGACAAGAAGACAAATGTACAAGTGCTACATGAAAGATGACCACATGAGCAAACTGAAAAACAGAATTCCAGCTACATAGTTTGGGATAATTATAAATTATAAGATTTTACTTCTAAAGGAAAAATGAAAATTTTTATAAAGAGCAAGACTACTCAAAAGCACGTTTCACTAAGAAGCAACCAAACAAAATCAACCTAGCTTAAGTACCACAAATGCATCACCACTTAAATTTAAAAAACTGACAAAGTAGACAAGCAAGATATCCAATCTCCAATAATAAAAATGTAGATTAAAATAATTAGTCATTATTATTATTATTATTATTATTAAAGACTACAAAGAAAGAATATATATATATATATATATATATAAAATAGAAAACCAAAAACCTCTTAAGGGTCCAGCAAGTAGTTAAGGGAGTATTAGGATCAAAAGCAAAAACTAAAACACAGTTGCAATAGAAGCCTATGCTCAACCCAAAGTCAATCCAACAAATTGTTTTTCTAACTCATAAATATCTTACTCCAATACTTTAAACTTCAAATTAAGAAAAAAATAATGAAATCAAGACATAAAGAGAGCTTATTACCTAAGGACCCCCATCAAACTTTGCCACCCAAGTAGATATACAGCATGAAATTTTTTAAACACAAGAATTGGGGCAACCGAGCCATAAGACCCAAAATATCACACCCACACAGTCCAACTATACAAACCACATCCATAGAAGTAAAACTATGAAACCTATACAGAAGACACAAGGAAGCATACACATGTACTGTTCTGGAATTTAAAGAGCAGCCATGTTTAAAGAATGCAAATATTTAACATATATGACTGCCCAATAATGAATCACAATTTATTATTTATTTTTCACAATATTGACCAAAGCTGATGGCAATAGAAAAAAATGATCTTAAGTTCTAAAGTTTTCATGAGTGCAAGTTGAAGGCAATAAAAAAAGGAACAAGGACAATCGTGATGAGCAATGCTATGGTTTAATAAAGTCAGCAAATTCTCATTTACAAATTGAATTTTAAATACTTGGAACACAGAATAACCTACCAGTCCTTTTTCTTCCATACTCTCCTTGAATGGTGCTTAGTTTTACCTTCATGCACTTCTTTGTCCCTCCCTGTTCTTCTTGATCATTGTAATTTGGGTTACTAATTTCTGCCACTATAGTACATTTCCAGTGTACTTGGGTGGGCTACTCCCTAATTAAAAGTTCTTACGTTATTTATCAAAAAATAAATAATAACCTGCCAGACAACAATAAGGGAAGAGACAGTATACATATTTGGGCTCCTAATAAAGAGGATCAAATTGATCTAGAAAAGCAGACATCGATCCAACATACCTGCCTTAAAAATCTGCTGCCTTAAAAATCTGCAAAGAAACAAAGTCCATAAAATAAATTGTACAAGAGACAAGATCATGTTCAAGGGTAAAAAAACATGAAATCAAAAGAGAATGATAATCGAAAGACTTCTACACACTCTTGCTGAAAGAGTAAATCAAAATTTTTCCACTTGTAGACACATCATGATTAAAGTCTTTGAATTAGCAATAGATAGCAGGACATAATGAAGCTCCATTGTTAGCACAAACTAGAGAAACATTCAAGCAGAAACATTAATCTTCACATGTTGGGGAGAGAATGATGAGATAAATTGACAAATTGATAAATAAAAAAAATGCTGCCTTAGATCCTCATATAAAAATTCAAGACTTCTAAGCACTTCCCAATCTGTAGACACATCAAGATTCAAGAATTCTGACTACCAACAAATAGCAAGATATAATAAACCTCTAGTTGTAGGCTAACAAAAATGACATTGATGGTGAAATAGACAACAAATAGCAAGACTTCAATTAACAAAATGAAGTTGCTGGCCAACGAACTAAAAAAACACACAAGCAGAAACATTATCATTTAGCTATTATGAAGAGAATAGTGAAATCAACTGATAAAGAAAGATTATTGCCTTAGATTCTCATCAAACTCCATCCCAAGTAGACATACCATACCTACACATATTCAACAGATTAATTTAGGGGTAACAAAATCAATAAAACCCTCCTATCCCAGAGCATGATCCAACAATACAAAAGAAAACTACAGAACTTTGAAACCCAACCAACCTATAGAGGAGGTATAAGGAAGCACAAACCTAAACTTCCCTTGTATTTAGAGAACAGCTATTTTTAAGGCATGCAGATCTTATCTTATCAATCTGCCAATGACAATAAATCGATATTGACTATTATGAAAATTCAAAGCCTAACTCGTGCAAATCACCACAGGAACCACCCACACTAATAAAAGGTATTACCACATACGAATTAGATATAAGCTTACCAAAATAGAATGACTAAAGTCGAACTAGAAAGCAGAACAAGAATTTCAATGGAACTTTCGAACCCTCGTTGAGTGAGACTGAAATTTATAATCCTCAAGGAAACCAGATCCTAAAAAAAAGCATATATTGTCCATTATTGGAAAACAATAGGGAAAATATCCTCATAATTCATATGATTGAAGGAGAGAATAAAGAAAACAAGGGAGGGAGAAAAGATTGCTTATGCCAAACTAAACTCCATCACTTAAGCTGCCAACAAGAACAACAAGCCTTAAGCTGCCAAGCACCAATAAAAAATTCCAGTGAGATTTTTTCACATGCACCTACAATTGCAAAAGTTGTATAACGAGTAGAACTCTTCCATACAAGGTAAATCTTATATTTTTCTAGCATTCAAACAACCATTTTTAAAGCTGGCAGCTCTTATCTTATATGACTGCCCAATGACAAAATTGACAATCTTAGGCTCTTAAAAGTTGTAATAAGTGCATGTAGATGACAGTTAGAAAAAGGAACTGGAACAAAAATGCCGAGTAATGCTGGGATTAGTTAAAGCTGAATAAATGGATCCTAAAATACACATAATGGAAGCACCAGTATTTTTTTTACAATGTCATTTTAACTTTTTAAAACTTATAATTACCAGCAAGCCAACAATAAGGAATCGTGCCCCTGTAGTAGACACATCGAGATTCAAGACTTCAGACCAACAACAAACAGCAGGACATAATGATCCAACAATACAAGAGAAAACCATATAACTTTGAAACCCTACCAACTCACCCATAGAGCGGACATAAGGAAGCACAGCCCCACACTTCATAGGCATTTAGAGAAAAGAAAGTCTTTATAGCATGCATATCTTATATTTTATATGGCTGCCAATGACAATAAATCACCATATTGACAAAAGCTACAAAAATCATAAGAGGTTTAGCAAATGACCAAATTCACGATTGAAATCTCAAGTTCTAAAAGGTTGTGACAAGTGCAAGTAGATGGTAGTAGAAAAAGGAACAAGTGCTAATGTTATGAATTATGATGCAAATACCATGACTCAAGTTAAAACCAATTCACATAAAGCCAAAGTGCCAAACTATTGCCAATCACAGGACAAAGCAAAATCATCTATATTATTCTACCTCCACAACCAAATATGGGTCACTATCACCATCGATAAACCTGTCCCATAAAAGCAAGAGATGAGTTCATACATTTGAATAAGAGATGAGTTGTCCCACATAGAATGATCAAAACTAAACAAGACTCTGGTAAAAAGGGAAAAGAATTGCACAGGAATTTTCACACCACCACTGGCTGAAACTAACACGAGGAAAAGAGATCTTATTGCAGAATCAAACTTCCGCCATTAAGTCCAAAAAAATTCTGCTTCCTGTAGACATGTAAGGATTGAGATTTAGCACTCCTAAAATTGCAGAAGTAGACAAAAAAAAATTTAAAAGAAAAAAAAGGAAGAACTCATCTCTACAAGATAAATACAAGAAAGTCGAAATCAGTTTCGCCTCCTATAAACAGTCAAAATTAAATTATCAGCATTGTGTTCATAAAACCACAAAGAGAGCACCACCAGCTTATAAAGAACGTATTACTCAGTGCTCATATAATACAGAGTCCAGAATAACAAAGACTGAAGACTAACAACTTGGTTCGATTTTCACATGATAAGCCACTCACTTTCTATGATGAGGAAATCAATTGACAATAACATAAGATTGCAAATTATGATGCAAGTTCTCCATATAATTCCCAGAAAGCCCAACTCATACAGAAGCATAAACCTATACTTTAAAGGCATTTAAATAGCAGACATGTTTAAACCAAGCTACAGCTATCTTACATAATTAACCAAAGACAATAAATCACCATATCAACCAAAACTCCCAAAACCACAAAAGAGGTTTTTAATAAATAATGAATTTATCAATTATCTTAAATTCTAAAAAGTTGTAAAAAGTTCAAGTAGATGGCACTAACAAACATGCCGAGTACTGCTGGAATTAGTTATGACTACAGAAATGCAGACTGAAATGCACACAATACAAAAATCAACCACCCAACAATAAGGGAAAGGAAAATTTTCTTATTTGTGCCACTAAAGAAGACAAACCAGATCAATCTATAAAACCAACTTGGCAGCAACAAATTCCTTAAAAACTGCCAAGTACCAAAATCACTAAAATAAATTAAAATGGAATAGGATCATATTCAAGGGAAAAACTTCAAATACTTATAAACAAAAGGTGAAAAGGTACAAGAAAGACATAAGATGTTACACAACATCTGTTGCTCCAGTATATAGTTGTGAAATCTTCAGACTAATAAAAAACTCGGTTCAACATGGGATGCATCTGGCTACTCCTATTCAGTTATAAGGATATCAATCAAAAAAAAAAAAAATCTATGATATCCAGAGACAAAAGTTAAATCCATGTAATTCTAAGAAAGCTTTATAATCCACTCGGAAACCAAAGCCTAGAAAAGCAATCACAGGCCCAAATATTAGAAAGAATTAAATCAAGAAGTTCTTCCCTATAATTCTAATCATTATAGGAGACAAAAACAAAAACAGGAGGAAAAGAGATCTTATTGCCAAATCAACTCCACTACTTAAGCTGCCCAAAGGGGGGATAATCCAACTTCCTGTAACCAATAAGTAGCAATGCCAGATTAAATACAAATTAGATATGGGGCAAGTATCACTAGAAGCAGAGATTAACAACAGAAATAAGACACTAAGACAAATGCACAAGCACTGAATGAAAGTGCAATCCCTCAGTTGTGCAGGCATTAATTTCCCACAAGAGAAAACTGAAAATACTTGCATTCCAAAGCTACAATTCCAAACAACTCTTAAGTTATAAAAAAATAAAATTCAAAGAGGAAAGAAAAAAGAAAAGAAAAGAGCAACACTACTTAGAACACAAAATCATATGTATGATTGAAAATAGACAAAATCAAATTAGCCTTAGTTAAGGCACCACAAGTGCATCTGAAATACATCATATACCCAAACAAATAAATAAATCCACATAATGCAGACAGACAATACACACAATCCTAAGAATACAAACTGACATGTGTCCAGAAGAAGAAGAAAAAAAAAAAAAAGAGTCAAGCAAGTAGTTAAAGAGGAAATTACCTTTTTTTTAATGCGAGTTAAAGAGTAAATTACTGTCGATCTAAAATACAAAGGCAAAAAGGTTAAATGATAAATAACTATATTCAATATAAGCCATTTAAGTTACTTAACAAAAAAAATATATAAGCCTTTTAAGTTATAATAAGGGAAACGAAATTTCACATATTTACCCTCCTATACAAGAGAACCAAACTGACCTAGATGCCAAATTTGCTGCAAAAAATGCCTTGAAAAGTAGCCTAGCACCGAAATCTATAAAACAAATTGAACAACCAGGAATAGTAAACACATTCGAGGAAGAGTATATCAAAAGATTAATAAGAGAAGAACGAAGACGAAAGAAAAAAAGGAGTTTTCAATTGTCGCATTCAATTACACAGCTCAAGCACCATCTTTAAGCAAGACTTTTACAAAGACTTTGTTGCTCAAGTACAAGAAAGCCCAAATCACAATTTCCCCTCCCGCATACATATAAAGTTTAAATAATCAAACATTTTTGTTTCAACATACAAAACAATTGTAGGAGCTAGGAAAGTAGTCGTCACAACCACAAAATAAACATCAACTTATAAAGAAGTCTTGATGGCATCTGCTCATTCATTTTCTTTGAATTGGAAATCAATCAGCAACATATTTTATGAATAATGATGCAAAATTCAAATACGTAAGTTAAAAGCATTTTTTTCATTAACAGAAAACCCCAACTAATGGCAATTACAGGACAAACCAATAACCTATATAATTCTCCCTTGGCAACAAAAGCGTCAGCATCAATCTACTTGCCCCACACCAATAAGAGGAATCTACCTGTCCAATACCAACAAGCATGATCAAAATCTAATGTCACCCGGTGAATAGGAATTCAAAAATACCTTAATCTAATACTTAAACCTCCACTAGTCAAATGAAGAAGAAAATTTAAATCTATCTACTCCATTCATAAACCAATGCCAAGAAATGCATTGCAGGCTGAAAAACTAAAAATCATATCATATCATATCAAATACTATATATAATAGCAGAATCTAAGAGAGAGCAAGGCCCTACAATTAAGGATGTGCTGACATGTAAGAAAAAAACCCAATTAGAAATCTGCCATGTTACTAGTCAAAAAACACGGAATAAAAAGCGAAAGGTTTTGCCTTTCGGGTCTTCAAGATTTAAAAAATCAAGCATTGCACCCCTTCCCTATTGAAAGAAAAAACGCTTAAGCGGACTGTTAGCTGCCAACTTTTATCAATAAACACTGCCTAAAATTCTTTCAGCCAATTCATAAAAATCTGAAACAACGTGATCCTAGGTAGTTGTGAAATTAACTACAACGGCCATCTTCCATTTTGAACCATTTTTTTCCCTGCGAAAACAGTGTTAAAAGTTCCAAATTAAGGTTTTGCTCTTCTGCAAAAATAATTTACTTAGGAAAGAAAGTCGTTGGATTTACAGCAGCAAGTCGAAAGGTGAGAATATTTTTCATGTGCTATTTTTTGATGAGACCAAATAAAATAAAATAAAACAAAACACTGAAACTTGAAAATGTTGGCAGAGAAGCACAGTGAAAAGGAAAAAAAGAAAAAAAAAATAGAAAAGAAAAGATGATGGGAAGGGAGTTCACAAAGGCCCACTAACGAGGAAGAAGTAAAGAACTGAAGAGTAATGGAGGAAAGGAAAGTGATTTAATAGGAAGAGTAGAGGCAAGATAAATCTCAATCACGGATGGGATTGGGAATAGTAAAAGTAATTTAATAGGAACCTTCTTTCAAGGTTCATACTTTACAAAATACCCAATATGTCTTCATTTACAAAAAGACCATTTTATTGCTTTATTTTTAATAAGAATATAATCTCTTTATTTATTTATACTTTCACTTAAAATAAATATATATATATATATATATATTAACAGTCATTATTATATTGGGTCCTAAAAATAAAACACTATTAAATTTATTAAGTTTACTTACAATTACTTTGTCTATGCATCTATTTCTTTTTTTCTTTTTTCTTTTTTTGGATCCATCACGATCCAACAATACAAGAGAAAACTATATAACTTTGAGACCTTACAAACTCACCTATAGAGTGTACATAAGGAAGCAGATACTCACACTTCTCAGGCATTTAGAGAACAGCAAGTCTTTAAAAAGCATGCAGATCGGATATATTATAAAGCCAAATTATTGCCAATCACAGGGCAAAGCAAAAACCAGTATTATTCTACCTCCACAACCAAATTTGGATCACCATCACTGTCAATCTACCTGACCCATACAAATAAGAGATGAGTTGTCCCAAACAGAATGATCAAAACTAAACAAGACTGTATTACAAAAGGAAAAGAATTTCAATGAAGTTTCAAACCATCAGAGGCAGACACTAACAGGAGGAAAAGAGATCTTATTGCAGAATCTAACTTCCTCCATAAGTCCAAAAAAAAATTCTGCTTCCTGTAGACACGTTAGGATTGAGATTTTAACACACACTCAAAATTGCAGAAGTTGCCATAAAAACTTTCTTTCAAAGAAATTATCTCTACAAGATAAATACAAGTCAAAATCAGTTTTGCCTGCAGTAAACAATCAAAATAAAAATTATCAACATGTGTTCATAAAACCACAAAGAGATCATCACCAGCTTATAAAGAAGCATGTGTTACTAACAAAGACTTCAGACTAACAACTTGGTTCAATATTGACAAGATCTGCCAACTCACTTTCTATGATGAGGAAATCAATCTTCAATAACCTTAAGATTACAGATTATGATGCAAATTCTTCATGTAATGCCCAGAAGGCCCAACTCATGCCAATCACCACGGCACGTGATCTGCCCACACCAATAAATGAAACTACTACAAAAAAATCATATATCAGCTTGCCAAAACATAATGACTCAAAATCGAATGAGTCAGCAGGACAAGGGGACAAGAATTCCAATGAAAGTTTCAAACCCTCATTGAGTGTGACTGGAATTTATAATCCTCAAGGAAACCAAATCCTAAGAAATGCATACATGTCCCAAGCATTAGAAGGAATTAGAACAATTGGAAAAATATCCTTATAATTCATTTGATTGTAGCATAGAATAAAGAAAACAAGGGAGGAAAAAGGAAGCTCATCGCCAAACCAAACTCTACTGCTTGAGGTGCCTGGCACCAAAAAAAATCCAGTGAGAATTTTTCACCTGGACCCAAAATTGCAAAAGTTGCAAAAACGACTAGAATTGATGACGTTCAAAACAACCATGTTTGAAGCTGGCTGCTTTTATCTTATACGACTGCCCAATGATGATATTGAAGACCTTAGGTTCTTAAAAGTAGTAAGAAGTGCAAGTAGACAGCAATAGAGAAAGGAACCAGGAAAAAAATGCTAAGTAGTTCTGTAATTAGTTAAAACCAAACAAATGAAGCCTGAAAAACACACAATGCAAGCAACAATTTTCGTTTACAATGTTAATTGAATTTTTAAACTTATCATTACCAGCCAGCCAACAATAAGGGAATGTGCTCCAACAGACAAGAACCAAATCGATCTAGAAAAGCCAACTTCACAGAAACAAATGCCTTCACAGGGCTGTCGAGGACCAAAACCTATAAGTAAATTGAACCAGGAATAGTATAGTATCATGTTAGTGGGAACACTATACTAAGGACATATAAGCAAAATGTGAAATTCAAGAACCCAAAAAAAAAAAAAAAAAAAAAGATCTTTCTTATTGTTGCAGTCAACACGCAGCCAAGTTCAAAAAAAAAGTAAAGACTTTTATACAACCTCAGCTGCTTAAGTACAAGAAAGTCCAACTCAATTTCCCCTGATGTAGATAGATCAAGATTAAAATAATCAACATTGTCCACACAAAACAACAAGATGGACATCTACAGCTTATAAAGAAACATGTCAATCAGTGCTCAAATATGAGACCAGAAATAACAAAAACTTCAGACTGAAAATGAACCTGATTTGATATTGACAGTATCTGCCCACTCACTTTCTACGACAAGGAAAGCAGTCAGCAACAATCTAAGGTTACAAGATATAATGCAATTCTAGAGACATAAATTTGATCCATGTCATTCCTACAAAGCCCAACACATGCAAATCATAACAGGATAAAGCAAAAGCCTGAATTATTTTTCCCTGGCAAACATCGGTTACAAACTTTGTTAATTTTCCTGCCCCACAACAATAAGAGGCATTACCATCTTCAGATTGAATGAGAAAAAAATTAAACAAGACAGGACAGAGGAAATATAATTGCTAGGGAAATTTCAAACCCTCACCAGGTGGGACATTGAATTTATGGCTGCCCAAAAAAGCTAAGCCTAACAGAAGCAGGCCCCAATATTATAAAGAATTAAAAGAGCCAAAAATTGTATAATTCTTATGACAAGAGACAGATGAAAGTGGGACAAAAAGAGAGCTTATCACTATATCAAACTCAACCACTTCTGCTAAGTACCCAAAAAGAAAATACCGGTTCCTGTAGATTTATAAGGAATAGATTTTTAACATGCACTAAGAACTTCAAAACAACGAATAAAATGAACTACTATATTTCGGTATAAAAATAATCCAACAAATATAAAGATAAATACTTATAACACTGAAAGCCTAGCTCTTCCCTGTTGCCAGATATTTGGTGACACGGAAAAGAATCAACAACAATCCAACTTAACAAATTATGATGCAAATCAAGAAATATAAAGTGAATTCCTTGTAATTCCCAAAAAGTCCAACTACTGCAAAGAGAAGAGAAAGCAAAACCTGTATCGTTTTACTGCTACAACCAAATTCAGATTACACATGGCTATATTACTGCTCCACACCAATAAGAGACATCACTGGCTTAAACTGGATATCATTACTGAGGTTGCCAACACAAAATGACCAAAAATAAAATGAGACAGCAAGGAACAAAAATTACAATAGAAGTTTCAAAACATCATTCAGAAGACTAGAACTTTTTTTATTTTTATAAATACTAGAACTTGTAACTCTCCTAGGAAAAGCATTCACACACCCTATTAGAAAGGCATTAAAACAAGAAAAAATTATCCTTCAAATTCTTTTGATTGTAGTAGAGGAAAAGGAAGTAACATAAAAAGGGAGGAAAAGAGAGCCTATTGCCAAATCAGACTCCACTGCTTGAGTGGCATACCACAAAAATAATAATTAAAAAAAAAAATGCTGCATTCGGTAGAAAGATAATAAGTGGCAAACCAAATTGGATATGAAACTCCCAACATAGGATGACCAAACGGATGTAGAAAGCTCAAACCTTTAGTGGCTTATAATTCATATGATTGAAGGAGAGAATAAAGAAAACAAGGGGGAAAGAAAATATTGCTTATCACCAAACTAAACTCCATCACTTAAGCCGCCAACAACAACAACATCAAGCCTTAAGCTGCCAAGCACCAAAAAATATTCCCAGTGAGATTTTTTCACATGCACCTACAACTGCAAAAGTTGCATAACGAATAGTACAGGGTAAATCTTATATTTTTTGGGCATTCAAACAACCATTTTTAAAGCTGGCTGCTGTTATCTTTTATGACTGCCCAATGACAAAATTGACAATCTTAAGTTCTTAAAAGCTGTAATGAGTGCATGTAGACAGCAGTTAGAAAAAGGATCAGGGACAAAAATGCCAAGTAATGCAGGGATTAGTTAAAGCTAAACAAATGGAGCCTAAAATACACATAATGGAAGCACTTTTTTTTTATTTTACAATGTTAATTAACTTTTAAAACTCATAATTACCAGCCAGCCAACAATATGGAATTGTGCTCTTATAGAGAAGAACCAAATCAATTGAGGAAAGTCAACTTCACCAAAACAAATGCCTTAAAAGAGCTAGCGAGGACCAAAACCTACAAATAAATTGAACAAGGAATAGTATAGCATCACAGTTAGTGGGAACACTATATTAAAGGACTCATAAGCAAAATGAAAAATCAAGACAGTGTGAGATTTCTTATTGTTGTAGTCTACAGAGTTTAGGTTCGAAAAAGATTATAGACTTCTACACAAACTCGCCAGCTCAAGTACAAGAAAGTCCAAATCAGTTTCCAATCCTGTAGGCAGATCAAGATAAAAATGATCAAACATTGTCCACATAAAACAACAAAATAGACATCACCAACTTATACAGAAGCATGGCAAAAACTTCAGGGCTCAAATATGAGTCCAGAATGGCAAAAACTTCAGCCTGGATATGGACTTGGTTCAGAAATGACAGTATCTACCCACTCACTTTCTACAACTAGGAAATTAATAAGCAACAATCTAAGGTTACAAACTATGATACAAACCTTTCTGAACGAATTAGCTCCTTGGTAATCGTAACCTATGATGCAAACCATTCAAACTTTTATCAAAATAACTACAATGCAAACCTAAAGACATAAGTTAGATCCATGTCATTCCAAGGAATCCCAAATCATGTAAATGAAGACAAGATAAAGCAAAAATTTGTATTATTTACCCTCGGCAACCATCTTAAGGTCACAAACTTTGTCATTTACCTGTCCCACAACAATAAGAGGCATTACCATATTCAAATTGAACAAAACAAGACAGAGGAACAAGAATTGCAAGGGAAATTTCAAATCCTCACTAGATGAATTGAACTTATAGCAGTCCAAAAAACCAAAGCCTAAGAATAGCAGTTATAGGTCCATGAATTAGAAAATTAAGACAAATTGCAAGAGACTAAGGGCCAAAAAAAAAAAAAATCCTGTAGACATATAAGGAACAGATTTTTGTCATGCACAAAGAAAGCAAAACATTTAATAAAAAACTACAATATTTCAGTAGAAACCAATAATTATAAATATAAATTATTCCAACTCTGAAAACCCCGATCTTCTCTATTGCCAAATATTTGATGACAGCGATATTAATCAGCAACAATCCAATTCAAAATATATGACACAAATTAAGAAATATAATGTTAATTACATGTAATTCCAAAAAGTCCAACTAATCTAGGAGAAGAGAAAGCAGAACCTGTATTGTTTTCCCTCTACAACCATATCCAAGTCACGCATAGTAATATTCTTTCCTCAATCCAATAAGAGGCATTGCCAGATTAGCTTGTGAATTCATTATTGAGGTTGCAAATGCAGAATGACCAAAAATTTAAATAAGCCATCAAGAAAAACAAACAAGAATTACAATAGAAGTTGAAGACCTCACTCAAGGAGGCTGGAATTATAATCCTCCTACAAAAGCCAGTCACAGACCCAAGCATTAGAGAGAATTAAGAAAATAAAAAACTATCCTTCAAACTCTTATCATTGTAGCAGTAATAAAATAAAAAGGAAGGAAAAGAAAGCCTATTGCCAAATCAGATTCCACGGCTTAACCTGCAAAGTACCACAAGATTATATATATATATAACCTGCTTCCTGCATAAACAAAATAAGTCACAAACCAAATTGGATATGGTGGATGATCAGTTCCCCTTAAAGCCAAAAAAAGTAACAGGAACAAGACAAGAAGACAAATGTAGGGACCTCACACCCTTGATGGCATTGGCATTGACTTCCCGCATGAGCAAACTGGAAAATACACAAGTCCTAACCACACAGTTCAGGGCAATATTAAATTACATAATAGTACTTAAAAGCATGTCCCATTCAAAAGCAAAAAAAAACCAAATCCACCTTAGGTCGACCGCAAGCAAATTCAGCACCCCTAGAATTAAATAAACCCTAATAGTGCGCAGCCTGGGAAGCACAAAATCAAATCTAGAAAAAAATTAAATATATATATATATATATAAATAAAATAAAAAAATAAAAAATAAAAAAAACCAACAGTATTATTTGAAGAAAAAAGTCAGGCAAGTAGGTACAGAAGAATAAAGATCAAAAGTATAAACTAAAACACAGTGGCAAAAAGGTTATTATATAAACAACAATAATCAATATATCAAACTTTAAAGTCAGAATAATGGGAAAAGTAGCAATATGAATTAATTGCGAAAACCAAACAAAAGTGTGATGTCAGTCCTACAATTTGTTTTCCTCACTAATAAATATCTTAATCCAATACTTATATCTTCAAATTTTAGGATAAGAATAATGACATACAGAGATAAAGAGAGCTTAATTAATGCCTTAGGTCCCCAACAAACTTTATTTCCCAAGGTGGATACCAGATTGATTGAGAGAAGTCAATTTTGCTGCAACAAACAGCCAAGCACCAAAATCCGTAAAAAAAATTGAACAAAAATACTGAATAGTATCATGTTTGGGCAAACAGTGTTTTAAAAGACTCATAAGCAAAAGGAGAAATCAAGAGAAGGGAAGAGATTGCTTATTGTTGTAGTCAACACAGCACAAACTCCTGCTCAGGTATGTTGAAGTCCAAATCACAATTTTCCCCTCCTGTAGACATATTATTATCAATAACACCAAACATCACCCACACAAATTTACAAAACAAACATTGGCAACTTATAAATAAGAATATTGTTGTTTAGTGAATTTGAGTCCAAAATAGCAAAACCTTCGGACTAACAAAGGATTAGGCAGGACGCTGACAGTATCTTCTCAATTTCAATGACTACAAAATCAAATCAGCAACAATTCATGATTACAATTATGATGCAAATCCAGAGAGATAAGTTAATTCCAGAAAGCAATCCCCATGCCCATCACTATGAGATAAAGAAATATTAGAATTACTTTCCCACAACAGCCATATTTAGGACACAATCTCAGTTAATCTACCTGCCGACACCATTGAGATGCATTACCACACTGAAATGCAATGGAAGTTTCAAAACCTCTATAAAACCAACACCTAAGAAAAGCATTCACATGCCCAAGTATTAGAAAGAAATTAAACAAGAAAAATATTATCCCTATAATTCTTATGATTGTAGCAGAGATTAACAACGGACTAGGTTCGACAGTATCTGCTCACTTTTGATGGCTACAAAATAATCAGCAACAATTCAAGATTATAGTTATGATAAAAATCCATGGACACAAGTTAATTCCAAACACATCAATCCAACATACACACCTTAAAAATTCTGCAAAGAAACAAACTCCATAAATTAAATTGAACAAGGGACAAGATCATGTTCAAGGGTAAAAAACGTGAAATCAAAAGAGAATGATAATCAAAAGACTTCTACACACTCCTGCCGCAAAAGTAAATCATAACTTTTCTTCCTGTAGACACATCATGATCAAAGTCTTTGAACTAGCAATAACTAGCAGGGCATAATGCAACTTCGGTGTTTAGCACAAACTAAAGAAACATTCAAGCAGAAACATTAATCTTCATGTGTTGGGGAGAAAATGATGAGATAAATTGATAAAAAGAGATTATTGCCATAGGTCCTCATATAGAAATTCAAGACTTCTATGCACTCTTTTGTACAACTAAATCACCATTTCCCCAGCAGTAGAAACATCAAGATTATAAATCACAATTTCTCCATACACATCAAGATTCAAGAATTCTGACTACCAACAAATAGCAAGACTTCAATTAACAAAATGAAGCCGCAGGACAATGAACTAAAAATAACACACAAGCAGAAACATTATCATTCAACTATTATGAAGAGAATAGTGAAATCAATTGATAGAGAGAGATTGCCTTAGGTTCTCATCAAACCCCATCCCAAGTAGACATACCATACCTACACACATTAAACAGACTAAATTAGGGGTAACAAAATCACAACAATACAAGAGAAAACTACATAACTTTGAAACCCAACCAACTAACCTATAGAGTAGGTACAAGGAAGCAGCTCTAGACTTCCCTTGTATTTAGAGAAAAACTATTTTTAAGGCATCCAGATCTTATCTCATATTGGCTGCCAATGACAATAAATCGATATTGACTATGATGAAAATTCAAAGCCTAACTCATGCAAATCACCACAGGAACTACCCACACTAATAAAAGGTATTACCACATACGAATTAGATACAAGCTTGCCAAAATAGAATGACTAAAGTCAAACTAGAAAGCAGGACAAAAGGACAAGAATTTCAATGGAACTTTCAAACCTCGTTGAGTGAGACTGAAATTTATAATCCTCAAGGAAACCAAATCCTAAAAAAAAGCATATATTGCCTAATATTAGAAAACAATAGGGAAAATATCCTTATAATTCATATGATTGAAGGAGAGAATAAAGAAAAGAAGGGGAAAGAAAAGATTGCTTATCGCCAAACTAAACTCCATCACTTAAGCTAACAAAGCACCAAAAAAAAATTCCAATGAGATCTTTTCACATGCACCTACAATTGCAAAAGTTGCATAACAAATAGAAGAACCATTTTTTCTGGCAAAAGTTGCATAACAATATAAATCTTATATTTTTCTGGCATTCAAACAACCATTTTTAAAGCTGGCAGCTCTTATCTTATATGACTGCCCAATGACAAAATTGACAATCTTAGGTTCTTAAAAGTTGTAATAAGTGCATGTAGATGGCAGTTAGAAAAAGGAACTGGAACAAAAATGCCAAGTAATGCTGAGATTAGTTAAAGCCAAACAAATGGATCCTAAAATACACATAATGGAAGCACCAGTTTTTTTTTTAACAATGTTATTTTAACTTTTTAGAACACATAATTACCAGCAAGCCAACAGTAAGGAATCGTGCTCCTATAGACAAGAACCAAATCAATCGAGGAAAGCCAACTTCACCAAAACTAAGGCCTTAAAACAGCTATCGAGGACCAAAACCTATAAATAAATTGAACAAGGAATAGTATAATATCACAGTTAGTGGGAACTGGGAACACTATATCAAAGGACTTATAAGCAAAATGTAAAATTCAAGACAGTATGAGTTTTCTTATTGTTGTAGTCCACACAGTTTAAGTTTGAGAAAGATTTAAGACATCTACACAAACACAACTGCTCAAGTACAAGAAAGTCGTCCAAATCAGTTTCCACTCCAGTAGAAAGATGAAGATAAATAATCAAACATTGTCCACATAAAACAATAAAATCCAACTTATACAGAGCACGTCATCAGCTCAAATATGAGTCCAAAATGGCAAAAACTTCAGCCTGAAAATGGACTTGGTTGGACAATGACAGTATCTACGCGCTAACTTTCTACAACTAAGAAATTATTTATCAACAATCTATGGTTACAAACTAAGATGTAGACCTTTATGAAGGTATCAGCTCCTTGGTAATCGAAACCTATGATGCAAACCTTTCAAACTTTTATCAAAAGAACTATGATGCAAACTCCTTAAAATTGCTGCTGAGGACCAAAATCTATAGAATAAATAGAATAGAGAATGTATAGTAGAGAACAGTATATTGAAGACAAAAAAAAACCTGACATCCATAGAATTACATAAAGATTTTTTTTTTTTTTTAATTTACAATTTTGACTGCTGTACAAATATCAAGATCAAAATGATAAAAAATTGTCCTCACAAATCTACACAACAAACATCTCCAACTTCTGAAAAAACATATGTTACCTCAGTTGATAAATATGAATCCAGAATACTTCAGACTAAGAACACTATCTTCTCACCCACTTTCTATGACATCAATCAGCAGCAATCTAAGGTTACGAACTATGATGCAAACCTTTCTGAACGAATTAGCTCCTTGGTAATCGTAACCTATGGTGCAAACACCTTAAAACAGCTGCTGAAGACCAAAATATATAAAATAAATGGAATAGAGAATGTATTGTAGGGAACAATATATTGAAAGACTTATAAAATAAATAAATAAATAAATAAACGTGAAATCAATAGTTAAAGTAAATAAAGCCCAACTCCAAATTACAATACATTTCAAGATCATCAAAATGATAAAAAATTGTCCTCACAAAACCACAAAACATACATCTCCAGCTTTTGAAAAAGCATATGTACCTCAGTTGATAAATATGAATCCAGAATAGTTCAGACTAAGATCGGTGTCTTCTCACCCACTTTCTATGACATCAATCAGCAACCAGATTATGATATTTATTTCATAGAAAGCCCACACCAATAAGAGTGTTACCAAATATTATACAAGACGAGATGCAATGGAAGTATCAACCCTTACTGAGTGAACCAGAATTTATAGTCCTCTTGAAAACCAAAGCCTAGAAAAGAAGTTACAGGCCAAGTATTAGAATGGACTAAAACAAGCAGAAAACCATCCCTATATTAGTATATTTCTTCTTTAAAATAACAAAAAACAAGCTTATCGCCAAATCAAACCCTGTCATGGACACAGAAAATTCTTGTAGTTTAGTTGCTATAGAAGATAAGTCCATATAGTTCGAAAAGGAAAACTCTCTTCCCCAAGAGGCGTACACAATAAAGCAATAAATCAATACCGTCTCCCTCTGCAATTTCTCAAAAAAACGATAACCAGCTTCATCGAGAGATTATCTATACGAAAAAAAAAAGTATTTTTTAAGAAGATTTCTATTCGTAATCCTTTTACTTGTCACTATTTCTAACTTACCCAATTGTAATAATAGAAATATACTATTTTTAATGTTTTTTTTTTCCCACCAATCGAACTAATATGCTATGTGCTTAATTTTTTTCCCCCATTTTAAACTGCAGTTTTTAATAAGGAAAGGGGGGGAAGTCTTGGTTCGACATGGGTGGCATCTACTCAAAACACATCTATGACCAGGAAATCAATCAATCAACATACCATTTTTACAAATAATAATGCAAAAACCAAATACATAGATTAAAAGAATTTGATTCACAGAATTTTTACAAATAATAATAATAAGACCAAATGTGTAAGTTAAAAGAATTCGATTCACAAAAAGCCTATGTCATGCCAATCACAGGACAAACCAATAACCTGAAGAACTCAACCTGGGCAATCACAAGATCAGCATCAATCTACCTGCACCATACCAATAAGAGAAATTACCACATTCCAATAAGCGATGACCTTGCAAACATAAAATGGCCCCAAATTAAACCGCATTCAGCATCAATCAATCTCTATAGAAGTTTGGTGCAACAAGGAACAAGGATTCCTTTTGAGGGAACAATATATTAAAAGATGTATGCGCAAAAAGTGAAACCAAGAGAACAAGAAAAAAATTTTAAATTTTAGATCCATAATTACCAGCCAGCCAACAATAACGGAAAGGAAACTTCACGTATTATACTCCAATAGAAGAAACAAATTGATCTACAGAAGCTTGCTGCAACAAACACCTTTAAAAAAATAAATAAACCTCGCACCCAAATCTATTAAATAAATGGAATGAAGTCATACCAGGACCATTCTCTTAATCTACCTGTCCCTCAAGAAATGCCTTAAAAAGAAACCATGCACCAAGTCATTCCTAGAAAGCCTAACTCATTCCTGGCAACCATATTAAGGTCAAAAACTTTGTTAATCTACCAGTCCCTCAACATCAACAGGCATTACCACATTCGAACTGAATGACTAAAATTAAAACAAGAGAAGACAAAGAAACAAGAAGAATTGCAAGGGATATTTCAAGCCCTCCCTAGGTAAGACATGAATTTATGGCTGTCAAGGAAACCAAAGCCTAAGAAAAGAATTTACAGGCAAAAGTATCAGAAAGAATTAAAACAATACAAAAAATTTATAATTCTTATGATTGCGAGAGAATAATGAAAGCTGGCAGAAAACAGAGCTTATCACCAAATGAAAAGTTCAGTTTATTAAAGCTGCTAAGCACACACACACAAAATTTAAAAAAAAAAAAACCTAGTTCCTGTAGACAAACAAAGAATAGATTTTTAATATGTGAATTGCAGAAGTTGCAAAACAACAAATGAAAGAACTATATATTTCAAAAGAAATTAAACAAGCCAAAAGTTTTTTAAGTTCTCATGATTGCAAAAGAGAAAGATGAAAGCAGGAGAAAAAGAAAATTTATCAACCTAATCAAACTTGGCTGCTTAAACTGCCAAGTACAGCAGAAGGAAAAAAAAAACAGTTCTATATACATATAAGTAATAGAATTTAACATGCACAGAGAATCACAGGAGTTGCAAAACAACAAATGAAAAAACAACTATATTTCAAAGAATGCAAAAATATAAAGATAAATCCTTTCTAACTCAGAAAGCCAAGCTCTTCTCTGATGCCAGATATTGGGGGACAAGGAAATCAAGTAGCAACAATCCAAGTTAACAAATTACGATGCATACCACTGTAACTCCCAGAAAGCCCACAAATGCCAGGAGAAGAGAAAGCAAAAGCTTTCCCTCATAAACCATATTCAAGACACACTACGATTATAATTGTGGACTAGCATTGCCAGATTAAGCTATGAATTCATTATTGAAGTTGCCAACACATAATGACCAAAAATAAAATAAGACAACAAGACAAAGGAAGAAAATTTGCAATAGAAATGTCAAACCCTCACTTTGCAAGACTTGGAATTATAATTCTTCTCAAAAATGAAACCTAGGAAATTCAGTCACAAACCCAAGTATTAGACAGAATTAAAACAAATATGTATCCTTAAAATTATTAAGCTTGAAGGAGAGAAAAACAAAGGGGAAGAAAAAGGGAGTTTATCGCCAAACTCAGCTGCTTAAGCTGTGAAGCACCCAAAAAAAAACATCTTGCTTCCTGCATGCAGACAATGTGACAGTCCAAATTAGAAAAAGAGCTGCTGGCACAACAAAACCAGGTTCCACTAGAAGCAAGAAACATCAATAGAAACAAGACAAGAAGACAAATGTACAAGCACGAAAGATGACCACACGAGCAAACTGAAAAACAGAATTCCAGCTACATAGTTTGGAATGATTATATATTATAAGATTTTACTTCTACAGGAAAATATAAAAAGTTTTATAAAGAGCAAGACTACTCAAAAGCATGTTTCATCAAGAAGCAACCAAACAAAATCAACCTAGCTTAAGTACCACAAATGCATCACCACTTAAATTAAAAAAACTGACAAAGTAGACAAGCAAGATATCCAATCTCCAATAATAAAAATGTAGATTAAAATAATTAGTCATTATTATCATTGTATATATAACAGAAAACCAAAAACCTCTTAAGGGTCAAGCAAGTAGTTAAGGGAGTATTAGGATCAAAAGCAACAACTAAAACACAGCTGCAATAGAAGCCTGTTCTCAACCCAATGTCAGTCCAACAAATTTTTTTTCTAACTCCAATACTGAAAACTTCAAATTAAGAAAAATAATAATGAAATCTAGACATAAAGAGAGCTTATTACCTGAGGTCCACCATCAAACTTTGCCACCCAAGTAGATATACAGCATGAAATTTTTTAAACACAAGAATTGGAGCAACAGAGCCATAAGCCCCAAAACATCACCCCCACACAATCCAACTATACAAATCACATCCATAGAAGTTATAACTTTAAAACCTATACAGAAGACACAAGGAAGCATACACGTGCTGTTCTGGAATTTAAAGAGCATCCATGTTTAAAGAATGCAAATATTTCCCAATAATGAATCGCAATTTATTATTTATTTTTCACAATATAGACCAAAGCTGATGGCAATAGAAAAAAATGATCTTAAGTTCTAAAGTTGTCATGAGTGCAAGTTGATGGCAATAGAAAAAGGAACCAGGACAACCATGATGAGCAATGCTAGAGTTTATTAAAGTCAGCAACTTTCATTTACAAATTGAATTTTAAATACTTGGAACACATAATAACCTGCCAATCCTTTTTCTTCCACACTCTCCTTGAATGGTGCTTAGTTTTACCTTCATGCACTTCTTTGTCCCTCCCTGCTCTTCTTGATCATTGTAATTTGGGTTACTAATTTCTGCCAATATAGTACATTTCCAGTGTACTTGGGTGGGCTATTCCCTAATAAAAAGTTCTTACGTTATTTATCAATAAATAAATAATAACCTGCCGGACAACGATAAGGGAAGAGACAGTATACATATTTGGGCTCCTAATAAAGAGGATCAAATAAATTTAGAAAAGCAGACATCGATCCAACATACATGCCTTAAAAAATCTGCAAAGAAACAAAGCCCATAAAATAAATTGAACAAGAGACAAGATCATGTTCAAGGGTAAAAAAAGGTGAAATCAAAAGAGAATGATAATTGAAAGACTTTTAAACACTCTTGCTGAAAAAGTACATCATAATTTTTCCACTTGTAGACACATCATGATTAAAGTCTTTGAATTAGCAATAGATAGCAGGACATAATGAAACTCCATTGTTAGCACAAACTAGAGAAACATTCAAGCAAAAAAACTAATCTTCACATGTTGGGGAGGGAATGATGAGATAAATTGATAAAAAGAAATTATTGCCTTAGATCCTCATATAAAAATTCAATACTTCTATGCACTTTATTGTGCAATTAAATCACCATTTCCCCTGCTGTAGAAACATCAAGATTGTAAATCATAATTTCCCAATCTGTAGACACATCAAGATTCAAGAATTCTGACTACCAACAAATAGCAAGATATAATAAACCTCTAGTTGTAGGCTAACAAAAATGATATCGATGGTGAAATAGACAACAAATAGCAAGACTTCAATTAACAAAATGAAGTTCCAGGCCAATGAACTTAAAAAACACACAAGCAGAAACATTATCATTCAGCTATTATGAAGAGAATCGTGAAATCAACTGATAAAGAAAGATTATTGCCTTAGATACTCATCAAACTCCATCCCAAGTAGACATACCATACCTACACATATTCAACAGATTAATTTAGGAGTAAAAAAATCATTAAAACCCTCCTATCCCAGAGCATGATCCAACAATATAAGAGAAAACTACATAACTTTGAAACCCAACCAACTAACCTATAGAGTAGGTAGAAGGAAGCACAGACCTAAACTTACCTTGTATTTAGAGAACAGCTATTTTTAAGGCGCAGATCTTATCTTATCAATCTGCCAATGACAATAAATCGATATTGACTATTATGAAAATTCAAAGCCCAACTCATGCAAGTCACCACAGGAACCACCCACACTAATAAAAGGTATTACCACATACGAATTAGATATAAGCTTGCCAAAATAGAATGACTAAAGTCGAACTAGAAAGCAGGACAAGAATTTCAATGGAACTTTCAAACCCTCGTTCAGTGAGACTGAAATTTATAATCCTCAAGGAAACCAGATCCTAAAAAAAAGCGTATGTTGCCCAATATTAGAAAACAATAGGGATATCCTTATAATTCATATGATTGAAGGAGAGAATAAAGAAAACAAGGGGACAGAAAAGATTTCTTATCGCCAAACTAAACTCCATCACTTAAGCTGCCAACAAGAACAGCAAGCCTTAAGCTGCCAAGCACCAAAAAAAAAATTCCAGTGAGATTGTTTCCCTACAATTGCAAAAGTTGCATAACGAATAGAAGAACTCTTCCATACAAGGTAAAACTTATATTTTTCTGGCATTCAAACAACCATTTTTAAAGCTGGCAGCTCTTATCTTATATGACTGCCCAATGACAAAATTGACAATCTTAGGTTCTTAAAAGTTGTAATAAGTGCATGTAGATGGCAGTTAGAAAAAGGAACTGGAACAAAAATGCCGAGTAACACTGAGATTAGTTAAAGCCGAACAAATGGATCCTAAAATACACATAATGGAAGCACCAGTATTTTTTTTTTACAATGTTATTTTAACTTTTTAAAACTCATAATTATCAGCGAGACAACAATAAGGAATCATGCTCCTATAGACAAGAACCACATCAATCAAGGAAAGGCAACTTCACCAAAACAAATACCTTAAAACATCTATTGAGGACCAAAACCTATAAATAAATTGAACAAGGAAAATGTAAAATGTAAGACAGTATAATATCACAGTTAGTGGGAACACTATATTAAAGGCCTTATAAGAAAAATGTAAAATTTAAGACAGTATGAGTTTTCTTATTGTTGTAGTCTACACAGTTTAAGTTTTGAGAAAGATTTAAGACTTCTACACGAGCAGTCGTTTGAGAAAGATTTAAGACTTCTACACAAACTCGACTGCTCAAGTACAAGAAATCCCATATCAGTTTCCACTCCTGTAGACAGATCAAAATGGCAAAAACTTCAGCCTGAAAATGGACTTAATTGGACAATGACAGTATCTACCCACTCACTTTCTACAACTAGGAAATTAATTAGCAACAATCTAAGGTTACAAACTATGATGCAAACCTTTCTGAACGAATTAGCTCCTTGGTAACCGAAACTTATGATGCAAACCTTTCAAACTTTTATCAAAAGAACTGTGATGCAAACACCTTAAAATAGCTGCTGAGGACCAAAATCTATAGAATAAATAGAATAGAGAATGTATAGTAGGAAACAGTATATTGAAAGACTTAATAAAATAAATAAATAAAAAAACTTGAAATCAATAGAGTAACATAAAGATTTTTTTATTTATTTACAAATTTGACTGCTGTACACATATCAAGATCAAAATGACAAAAAATTGTCCTCACAAAACTACAAAATGAACATCTCCAACTTCTGAAAAAGCATATGTACCTCAGTTGATAAATATGAATCCAGAACACTTCAAACTAAGAACACTATCTTCTCACCCACTTTCCACGACATCAATCAGCAACAATCTAAGATTATGATATGTATTTCCCAGAAAGCACACACCAATAAGAGGGTGTTACCAAATATTAAACAAGACGAGATAAAATGGATGTTTCAACCCTTACTGAGTGAACCAGAATTTATAGTCCCCTTCAAAACCAAAGCCTACAAGCAGTCACAGGCCAAGTATTAGAATGGATTAAAACAAGCAGAAAACTATCCCTATAATTCTTCTTCAAGATAGCAAAAAATAGAAGCTTATCACCAAATCAAACCCTGCCACGGACACAGAAATTTTCTTGTAATTGGCATTTTTAACATGAACTCAGAATAGCAGTAGTTGCGAAAGATAAATCCATATAGTTCTCAAAGGAAAACCCTCTTCCACAAGATAGCATCAATACCGTCTCCCTCTGCAATTTCTCAAAAAAAAACGATGGCCAGCTTCTTGAACGAAACTAGGGTTAACCCTAGAAAACCAGAGTAAAGAAAACCAGAGCGATCACAAGAGTCATACACAATAAAGTAATAAATCAATACCGTCTCCCTCAAAAATTTCTCAAAAAAACGATGAAACCAGAGCTATCAAAGCAAAGAAAACCAGAGCTATCACCAAGGTATACAAGATAAATCCATATAATTCTGAAATTCCTGTAATTTCTTGAAACAAAACCTAGAAAATCACCGCCAAGGTATTGAAAGAAATACCTAATTCGCAAGTATTAACATAAATCCAGGTAACTCTGACAGCTTAAAAACAGAGCAGTCACCAACGTATTCAAGATAAATCCATATAAATCTGAAATCCCTTTGCAATTTCTTGAAAGAAAACCTAGAAAACCGCCAGGTATTGAAAAAAACAAAACCCTAATTTGCAAGTATAAACATAAATCCATGTAACTCTGAAAGCTTAAAGCTCTTTTCTACAAGATAGCATCAACAAAATCATATCCGATTTGTTACAAAGAAAACCTGCAACTCTGATTCGTAACAAAGAAAACCTGAATCTCTGAAAGCAATCATAGACGTATTGAAAATATCATCGCAATCGGTACCAAACAAAAAATCTTACAAAAAAATAAAAAGCAAGTTATGAAATATGAGAAGGGTTGGGTGGGTATATATAGCAAACTAGGTCGGCAAAATCCGGAGTCGGTTTCGGGCCTTTCGGCGAAATCCAGAGTGGGTTTCTTATTTTTAACGCGTTTCTGACGCTTACTTTTTGACTAAAACCAAGGCACCCTCGGTTTTGTGAGTTGGCACGCACACGTGTCTTGCTTTCTTTTATATTCACTTGCGTAAAGTCCAAGCAAGCACCCCAGAAAGGACTCGGTCAAGTCATCTTTAATTTAATTTAAAAATAAACTTTAAAATTATTTAAATTATAACGTCTATCATATAATCCATGCATCACATAATATCGTAGAGTTATTAATTTACAATAAATAGTTTCTCAAAAAAAAAATTTACAATAAATAAAAAAAAAATTTATGTGATGGGGTATTTTTTATATTAAATGAGATGGTTTATTTTATTTTATTGGAACACATTGTGGTTTCTTTTCTATATAACAAATCATATCCGCACGAAATCATGATGCGAGCTCGCTCACTACTGTAGGAATACCAGCTTGCTCACCTTTAGCCCACCTAGTTCAAGGAAGCCACAGATAGTCGTTGGGTCCCACCTACATTCCCATGGTACAAGGTCATTCGGGACCACTTTGGATCAATCATTACTACCTTAAGCAAGCACTTACCTCTTCCTTTGGGTCCTTTGGCAGCAAAGGCTAAAGCGCTAGATGAAGCCACTATTTTTGCATGGGACATAGGAGTTAAAGATGTCATTTTTGAAACTAGGAGTTAGAGATGTCATTTTTGAAACTAACTCCATTATTGTTTGCCATGCTATGGAGAGCCCCACTAATGCCCCGATCTCTATCTCTACTATAGTCTTAGGACTTTGCTCTAAATTACGTGAGTTTAGAACTTTCTAATCATCACACATGGGGAGACAAGGGAATGAACCAGCTTATACTTTGGCAGCTTTTGCTAAGAATATTGACTCTTTTGTAACATGGATGGAAGAGTGTCCACCTTTCCTTGCATCCTCTGTTTCTTAGGATGCTGTGTTCTTTTCCACATTTTAATGAAATGAAAGTCTTTCTTATAAAAAAAAAATGGTAGTTTATATATATATATATATATATATAACAAAATGGGGTAGTGGAAACTAGGAAGTTTGTTTTTTGTGATAAATTGGGTAGGAACTTTGTATCTATCTATTATCTAGTGGGGAGTTTTTACCTGGTAGATTTTTTTGTTTTTAATTTTTGTCTATTTATGGTTTTAGCTTCATTTCTTATGTTTTAAGAATAAAGATAATTTACCACAACGCACCCTTGATACGATGGCCACTTCACAAGTATAAGTGCTTATGGGGTGTGAGGGACAAGGGCTAGAGTTCAAGTCTCCAGCACGGAGTTTCACACACATATACACTTACATTAGGCTAGAGTAGAAATTATATTTTGTATATATATAAAAAAAATAAAAAATAAAAAGGAATAAAGATAATTTAATTAAATTAGAGATATTTTTGGAAGTCAAAAAGACTAACTAACTTTTTGAATCCTTTTAATATATAGAGATATTATGTTTACTAGGGTGTTCACCAAACCACACAAATCGCAAAAACTGAATCAAAATCGCCTGCAAAATGGCATAACCGCACCGCACCGCAAAAACTAACAAATCATATTAGTTTAATAACTCTAGTTTTCAAAAAAAAAAATTAATAACCCTAGTAAGTGTTAATTAGGAAAGTCAACTCAAAATAAAGAAAAACTAGCTCAATAGTTTAAAACTTGGCCCAAAACAAAGGGAAAAATTATTTTTGGACTGAGTAGGAAAAGCCCAAATTTTGAAAAATATACCTTCAAACTATTCAAACTACATCTTATACACCGCACCGCACATGTGACCGCAAAAATGAGATGCAGTGCAATTATGGTTTTGGTTAAATTATAAACTGCACCGCATTGCACATGTGACCGCAAAAATGAGGTACGGTGCAGTTATAGATTTGGCTAAACCGCACCGTAAAGTGTAATACTAAAAATGGCCCAAAATCGCATCACACCACACCCCAAACAACCCTACCCACTACAAATCTTGTTCCAAATAACTCAAAATTATAATATATATATATATATATATATATATGTATGTATGTATTACACTAGTTATTAACATAGTTAACTTATTTTAGACAAAAGTCTATATCATATAATTTTGATATTATTAAAAAAATTATATATCTTTTATTTACATCAGTTTAAATAATATTATTAAAACGTTATCATTATCTACATATATGTAATTATATATAATTTTTAATTAATCTGTGCATTCTATGGACATATTATTAATAAACAAATAAAATTAGTGAGTACCAACCACATATTTTCTCGTCCTCTTTTTAGTACTTTCCCAAAAGCAATTGTTAAAAAAATTTATTTTAAATGAATTATAAAAAGTAATACCATTTCTACTAACTTACCTGTTAGTAAATTTTTTTTTTTTTTTAATTACAAAAATATTGAATGCATACCGCCAAAGAGATAATATGTCCAAGACTTTGGCCAGTGGCAAAACTCATGATTATTTCACGCAATTAACTTTCAATTGTGCATTAGGTAGATTAGGTTCCAATATTTCATTTGAGATGCAATTTTATTGTAGATTGCCCAAATAAGAGGAGCTCCTAAAAGGACTAGCATCAGGTGTGTCAAATGCTAAATTTTTAGCATTTAGCACTCCAAACACTAGAAATTGACCCTCACAAGGTATGTCAAATGCCAAATAAAATTGGCATTTGCTATAGTACAGTTCCAATAGTAGAATTGTACCATCAAAATGCTAAAATAAAATCCTATTATTTTATTATACTTTTCTCTCTCCTCAATGTATCTCTCTCTATCTCTCTCCCCAAAATACTTCTCTCTCAATCAGTGGTTGTGGGTTTTTTAGATTGATTTTGATTGGTTATGGTGGGTTGCGGTGGTTGTAGTGGGTTGCGGTGGTTGTAGGCTGATTTTGGTGATTGTGGTTATAGCATCAGGTGGTGGTTGGGTTGATTTTAGGTTTTAGGTACGGTGGTTGATGGTGGTTAGTTCATTCGGGTTTATGGTTATGGTGGTTAGTGGTTGATTTTGGGTGGTGGTGGCGGTGGGATTCGAATCTAGTGAGTGGGTTGTTGGTAGTGGTGGTGGCGACTATGGTGGGTTGTTGGTAGTGGTGGCAGCTATGGTGGGTTGTGGGTTTTGTTATTGTATAAGTTTTTTTTAAGTTATTTTAATTTGTTGCATATATTATTTTAATTAACTTGCAACCGCATGCATATGTATGAATACACTTAAATATATACAAAAAGATGGATAGTGTAATTCCTATATAAATAATTTAAATACTATTGATAGTTATTCTTATATTTTGTTAACTCTTTAAAAAATCTTGTAAGAATCTTATATTTTGTTAACTCTTTAAAAAGTCTTGTAAGAATATTATAAGGTATAAAATGTAAACTATTCGTGTTTATGTATTTATTACTTATTGATTTTTGTTATTGTGAAGCACTTTTTTCTTTTGCAATTCACTTATTCTAAACTATTTGATTTTTGTACTCAATAACTCATTTGAATGAATATTTATGATGTCCCATATTTGATTCTAAAATTATGTAATAAAATTCTCTCCAAAAATAAATAATTTAATACACATGACCCAAAATTGGACTCTAATTTGAAATTATAATTAGAATTTCCCTAAGCTTTACCTATTAATATATGTGTGTGTGTGGAATAATAAAATACCTGACGTAGGTGAATTGTAAAATGATATGTTAAAATAGATAAAAATAACTTTTTGATGTGTGAAAATAAACTTTTTTTTAGAACAACTGATGTTGATGCTCTAATAGAGAGCAACTAGCATGTGTAAAGGGAATAACCATTACCTCGCATTAATTACCCTCACTTACCAACAACTTCTTAGTATTAAATACTGAATGATCAGTATAAGTAGCGCAACCTACTACAGGCCTATTCCCTCCCTCCTCCCAAATGAACTATAAAAGTGAGCAAAGAGACAGTTGATGGAACTAAAGCCCACTATCACATCCTCATTCTTGGAGAGATAAACTTGAGCAAGTATAAATACCAACCCAATACCCACATGAAGAAGCAACAAAAAGAGAGAGAGAGAAGAAAGGATTAAAAAAATGGGGAAATATTAACGGCTGCTCTAAGAGCATTTGTTACTTAACCATTTTTAGAAAAAAATTATGAGAAAAGAAAAAATAATAATTGACTTATTTGAGAGCTTTTTATATTTCTCATGAAAGTGGTATCAAAACTTTCTTAAAATTATTCATTGACCAAAGCCCTAAGGACATTTGTTAACAAAACCTTAAAAAAAAAAAAAAAAAAAAGGAAGAAAGTCCAACCCTGGAAAAACCAACCAACCTTGGGAAAACCAAGGTGGACACACAAAAAGGGGAAGTAACCAACCTTTGTAATAGATAATTTGATTTTTATAGTTCCTCACCAGATCAAATTAAATTAATGGTAATTTGAGTTTTTCTCAATTTTACCCACTACAGTTACATATTAGTGGATTATATTCTTTTGAGTTGAAGTAGATCTTTATGTATAGAATAAAAATGAATGGCAATTACACTTTACCACATTAAACTATAGCCTATATTACACTTTGAACCCTAAACTTTTTCGAATGCACGTTTTGTACCCTAAACTATGAACTTTGTTACACTTTGCACTCCAAAGTCAAGTTCTATGTTAACTTGGATGGAAATTTAAAATTTAAGATGCAAAGTGTAATTGAGAGTATAGTTTAGGGTGGTAAAGTATAAATTTTCTTTTATTTTTAAGAAATTGAGAAAATGGGCAATTGGGTATTCTCACATGATGTCATACTTTTTCTTCCAAGTTAATGGCAAACTTAATGTCGGGATACAAGATATAACAAGGGTTATAGTTTAGGGTGTAAAACATGCTTTCGAAAAGTTTAAGGTGTAAAGTATAATTTAGGGTGGTAAAGTGTAATTTTTCCTAAAAATTACAAGAAACCATTAATTGGTGTATAAACAAATGTATACATATAAAAATGTCTACATTCATAATCATTATGTATAAACAAATGTATACAACCCCAAGGGGTGTGGCGTATTGGTCAGGCAAACTCTGAGATGAGTAGTTTGATGTCTTGGGTTTGAGCAACCATACATGCATTCACTTCCTTGGAGCCATCAGACTAGGGAAATTTAATTGCTCCTTGAATTACTCGAGGTACACTTTCGGGAAACTCCTTATCGAGGGCCCATGCACCCCCTGGATTAATTAGGACAAAGTCCTAAACACATGGTGCCAATAAAAAAAATAAAAAACAAATGTATACACCTTCGTTTTGAGGTGCATTTATATGATTTCAAGGTGACTTTACTCTTTTTCTTTTCTTTTTTTCCTTTTTATTGACATCTTTTGAGTTGTTCCGTCAAATTATTTACCTTAAAGTGAAATTCATCATTTATTTTCTTCATTCATTACAATATCTTCCCTTTCATCAATTTTGTATTGATCCTAATGAAATACAAAAGGTCAAAGTTTGCATCCGTATACACACCCCCTAACATTTCTCTTCAAAAATATTAATTAGGAAGCACATGATTTGTAAATGATTGTGTGCATCAAAAGACTTGACAAAAGTGATGATAATTGATAAAGTAGATTACAACACCTCAGTTCAAACATAGAAAGCAAAATTTTCAGGAAGCAAAACTCCTAACTTTAAGGGAGGACCTAAAGGGGCTAATACTTGTTACGCTTTTTAGCAAAAGCCCTTGGTGCAGGACCAGGCAACACTGCAACAGTAGGCTAGGTCCTCTAGAAGGGGTAATTAAGCTAGATCCTTTTTTTCTAATGTTTGGACCCAAAATAAATAAATGAATAAACAAAAAAAGAATAGATACAAGAAGACAACCATTTGGAGCAATATAGGAACTAAAAAGGGGATGCAATTAAATTGAGGTTTTGAAGCCTTCCTAGAAGACAACTGATGAACCAGAAAATTATGGTCATCATTATACACAGATCGTCATTCACCAAGAGAAGACGCTACGCATTTATTACGCACATTGATGACGAAACGTAACAGACGGAGCAACGATCACAAAATGAGCTGTGATCTCTAGACAAAGATTCTGTAACGCACTAGCTGTTGAGCATAAATGCTGCATATCATTGCACATTAATGGGGTACATAATTATAAAAAAGAAGACAACAGAAGTTAAAGGTATACACAAATACTCTACGAAATCACTCTGAATTCATTTTTCTCTCTAGAATCTTTCTCCCTTATTGACTTAAGCATCAGAGGTGGTTTGGCTGACACCACACCGGTGTGTTACTCTTCCCCTCAATTCATTTTACAAGATTCCCATCTACAGAGACAACCCCATTCACAACATCATCCATCCGCTACAACGAGGAGCTCAACTGTTGATTTTTTGCATCATCAATTTGGTGCCATCTGTGGGAACGCTAATCATTCAAGCCATCTTTCATAGTGACAAAAGAGTCCCTCGAAGTATGAGATGGAAGTAGAAACTAGACCTCAGCCAGATGCTGTGCAATAACAAATCCAAGCCCTCTTGGCTAATGTGGAAGAGCTGACTCACTAGAATGAAGAGCTATGAAAGACGATGAGTCTCAAAACACAGAACGTCGACGGATAGGTGAAAACCAAAATGAAGAAGAATCAAACTCTCAAGCCAACAGAGGAGATAGAATTTCAGGAGAAGATTCCACCATTCAGGAGAAGATTCCACCAGGGTGGAGAATGAGCTTCGCAACATGAGGAAAGAGATGGACGAACTAAAAAGTGCCATGAAGGACAAAAGTAGAGAGAATTTGGATGGGATGATTTGAAGGACGGACTCACCATTCACTATTGAAGTGCTGAATTGTCCTCTCCCACCAAAATTCCATCTCCCATAGTTGGAGTCATATGGCGATTCCAAGGATCCCTTGGATCACATCGAATCATTTAAGACTCTAATGCTACTACAGATGACCCCAAATAAGGTGATGTGTAGGGCATTCCCAACAATATTAAAGGGAGTAGCCAGGGTATGGTTTAGCAAGATACCCCTGGGAACTATTGCATATTTTGAACAACTCAACAAAGGTTTTGTTCGTCATTTCATTGGGGGGCAAAGACACAAAAAGCCAATTGGTCATCTTCTCAATATTCAACAGACACAAGGAGAATCACTAAGATAGTACGTCACCCGATTCAACAAAAAGCTATTGCAGGTAAATGAAGCTGAAGATTAAGTCATCTTAACGACCCTTGATTTCTTCTTCTTAATTGCTAAAAGTCCACCAAAAACAGTAGTAGAGTTGCTCTGTAAAGCTCAGAAGTACATGAATGTAGAAGATGCGGTGCTCGTAAAGGAAATGAAAGGAAAAAGGAAGAGAAACGAAAGAATAAGCAGCAATCGAGACAAGAAGAAGGAGATATGAAGTGTTGGGCAGACTACAAGGAAAAAGAAGGAACTTCTAGATAGGAAACAAAGATTCACTAACTTCACTCCTCTAATAATGCCAATTGAGTAGATCCTTATGCAGATAAGAGACGATCCCTCCCTACAATGGCCGAAGCCAATTAGCACTCCAGTGGAAAGGAGAGACAAGAATAAGTACTATAAGTTCCACTAGGATCACGGGCATCGCACCGATGAGTGTAGATAGCTCAGAAAGAAAGAAAAGCAGGATTAGCAAGACAATAAAAAAAGTATTGTGGGGATCCTGGGAATTATGAAACAGAATTTCATTAAGGCATTATCTGTTTAATTACAGAAAGCTCATTAGGACGTGATACAAGGTCCAATCGAGCTCAAAAATTGCAGCCTTGAATGGCTATTTCAGCCTTCAAAACTTGCGAAGTTTGATTCTCGTTGAATCCGAGTATGTACCATAGTTGCTTTTACGGGATATCGGGAAACAGTATTCGTTTTTCCCTTAGTAATTTTCTTTCCGCACAGATTTTCTGATAGTTTTTTCCTAAAGAATCTCTTCTTTCTTATGTTTCTCCCTTTTTTTCTCGCTGCCTTCTTCACAACCCATCCCCTCCTTTTATAATGGAGTTTCCTGGGCGTCCCGGGGAACCATTGGTTCCCCTGTTTTGCTTTCCTGCGAACAGAGCACGTCTTGTCCCTGTTGTCTTGGTAAGTCCCTTTTCCGCTTCTTCTTATTCTTTCCTTTTCTTGGTTCTGATTCTTTTGAAAGCTTCTTGTTGGCTATCTTCTTTGGGAGTGCTGAGGTATGCCCTTCTCGGCATCCCCACTTCTGATGCCTTCAGCTTTTCCTTTTCTTTCCTATTTGGGCGGAATCCCATCCTGCCTTTTTTAAAGATCGTTTGTTGTCATCCTTCTTCCCTGTCTTGGTTCCCCGAGGATTCTTCTGTCTGTGCCGTGAGAAGTCGCTTGCGTTTTTTGCTTTTTTCTTTGTTTTTCTCTTTCTTTTTTCTTTCTCTGTCTTCTTTCTATCAAGCTGTCCCGATCTTCCTTCTTCTTTGTGCCTGAAAGGATCCGCGTCTATTGATGGTGCCTGAGGATCCTTGCTTCTTATATTTTGCCGTGATCTTTTTTTTTTGAATGCTTTTCTTTTCTGGGCTTCGGGATCCTCTGGACCTTTCGAATGCTCCCTTTGGACTTTGGCTTGGTTTTTCCTTCTGGGCTTAACTCATTCTTTTTGGGCTTAGCTTATTCTTTCTTGGGCTTATTTTATTATGATTTTTTTTAGACCTCAACATTTAGTCCCCCGAGCTCGTGGGTTAACTGAAGCCCACGCGTGAGTGATTTAGGTTTCCTAAGATTTTCGTGGGATCCCAGCTTGCTTCTGCTGCTTTTGGTCGCCTCCTTTTTTGCGTGTTGTGTTCTCTTATAATTATTACTTTTCGCAGCTTCCTCTTTACACGGGACGTGGCAGTTGAGTATTTGAGGTAAAACTCTCCTACCCACTTATCTCGTTTCCCATTGCTTCTCATTAATAACTGCTGATTAATCTCCTCTTCAAAATTAAATTTTTTGCAACTGGCGCGTCTTTTCATAAACTGTTTTTCCCAACTGCTACTTGCGCCTTTATTGTAGCCGTTTCATCTTATCATTTTGCTTCTCTGAACTTTTTTCATTCCCTGAGTTTTTCTTCTTCTCTGTTACTCTGGTCTTCCCTTTTTCGCACTTTCAATCTCTTTTCTTCTCATAGTGTGTGCTGTTTCCATGGCTTCTTCTTCTTCTCGAAAGAGGAGAGAGCGTACTCCCAGTCCTTCTGAGGGGGAAGGTTCTTCTGGTTCTGCTCCGAGCGATTCTCGCGAGGTTGCTGAACGTCCGGCCTTCCCTTTACGGGATCCTTGGTATTCTCTCAGTTTATTTTTTCCTCATATATCTCATGGTGAGGCTCCTTCATCCCCTCACGTTTGGCTATTTTCTGGCCAAGCGAGTTTCGCTGGTTCCGCCCAGGTTCCTGACCCTAGAGAGATTTTCGATCTCCAGATCAGACAAGGAACCCGAGAGGCGGTTCCTATTTTCTTTGATTTTGTTCCGGGAAAGATTCAGGGTTGGCCTATATGGGAAGACAAGGAACTGTCTGATGCTGAGTTTGTGGGTCGTTTGGAGCGCGCTGGCATCCTAAAGGAAGTGGCTATTTCCAGAAACCTTGAGGGTTTCAGAGACGCCAAAGGGCTCAGGCATCTGGTACGTCGTTGGTGTCCTTCCCTTCATACTTTTTTCTTTTCTACTGGTGAATTGACAATCACCTTGGAGGATGTGGTTAATAACTTCCTCCTCCCGGTGTTTGGTGAAGAAAATCCCTTTGATATTGATCTTTCTGGTGAGGATCTCGTGGTAGAAGAGAAATTATTTGGTCATTTTGGTGGTCGCTCCGCCTCTCCTGGTGGTAAGCCGGCTAGGATGGGGAGATGGGTGATGACCCTTTCTCGTGAAAAGGATAAGGAAGTGAGGTGGGCCGGTTTCCTGGCTTTTTGGCTTAATAAATTTTTGTTTAGTGAGTTCCCTGGGTACGGAGTTAAGTCTTCATTTTTTCCGTTGGCAATCAAGTTGGCTCGGGGTACCCAATATCCTTTGGCCCCTCTGTTCTTAGGTCATGTTTATTCTCAACTGGACCAGCTTCATGGAGATGAGGCTGAGGGTGACTCTTGCTATGTGATCACTTCATCTCTTCACTGTGCCATTCTTCAGATTTTCATGTGGGACCGTTCTGCAGCTACTTTGGCTAAGTGTAGAAATTTGAAGTTTGTGAAGGACAAGTTCCAAGGATCCCCCGACATAGTGAAGGGTCTTTGTGGCAATTCTACTGATGCCTTTCCCATTATTTTTCGTTGGATTAGCTTGAAGGGTGGTGGCCTCAATCTTGTGGAGTTGTTTGACCAAGCAGGGAGCTTATATTGGAGATCCCCTCGTGAGTTTGGTCCTGGCTTTGCGTGTGATTCTGTGTTGTCTTCTTTTTTATCTTCAACAGGTAATACCTTTGACTTGCGCCGTGGTGATGAGGGCAGTCTGGCTTATCTTGCCTGCATGAGCCCCTCCTGGCTTCCTGTGCCTTCTTCAAGTGGCCCAAAATATACTCATTATTCAGCACACCGGGTGCTCCGACAGTTTGGTTTTGATCAGGACATTCCGCCAGTCTTTAAGGATGTGGTGCCATCCCTTCCTTCCTTGGATCCTTTCTTGAGGTTGCAGGCCTTTTCTTATTGGTCACAGAGGAGCCCCCAGTTTGTAGTGCCTAACTCCCAGAGAGGAGTCTTTGCTTCCAGTGGCTATACCAGCTATTGGAGAAGAGTACAAAAATCTTTTGTTGACTATGTTGGCATTGGCACAGTTCGGGAAGTCCCGAATTCTAGCATTGTTTCTGCTCCGACAGCTAATAGACGTTTATCCCTTCCTACTGCTGGGATTGTTTCTGCTGCTGCAAGCAGTAAGACTGGGTTTGCAGAGTGGCATGCCTCCAGGGGAGGCTGGGTGGCTTATGGACAGGATTTTCCTGAGGCCTGGCTGGGTGATAGTCTCATCATTGGTGCTTCCTCTGGGGTGCCCATCAAAAAGGGTGCAACAGAGACAATTAGTGCTGCTACTGCTAAAGGTAAGGATGTCAAGTCGAAGAAAATGAAAGCTGCTGATGTTGGTGAAAGTACAGGGGGTGTGGAGATAGGCTCTGAGGCGAAAAGAAGGAAAACGGGGAAATCTCAAGCACACTTGGCATCACAGGAAGGCAAGGATGTCAGGGAACCTTTAGTTTCAAGGACCCGGAAGAAGACCAAGGTAGAGTCTTCTTTTCCCCAGGTTCCTGTGACTGCTTCAGTCCATGGTTCTTTAGGATCCTCTGGTTTGGTATCCCAGCCTCCTTTAGGACCCTCTGGGCGTACTCGTAGTAAGCAAAAGACTTCCAGAGAATCTGTAGAGAGAGAGAGAAGGGCAAGACTTCTTTCCTTCTTCTCTTTTTTTTTTTTTTGTTGTTGCACTCACTTTCTATTTTGCTGATGAGTGGTGATTTCCTTTGCAGTCCAAGCACAAGTCTGATTACAAGAAGGGTAAGAGCCAATCTTCTGGAGACGACGTGGTACGTGTGTTCCCCCTTCTCCTATTCTTTCCCTTTTGCTCTGACATTGTGTTGTTAGCATTCCCTGCTGTTGTGTTTTTTTTTTTACTTAGTATTGCCTTCTCTGCTTCTTCTTCCTTTAGGTGGAGGTATCCCCTCCTGTGACTGGCAAGGCTCTGGGGGAGGAAACTGTCACAGCTCTTTCTGTCGTTTTTTCTGTTATGGGGGAGGAGCCCCCTACTGATGATCCCGCTGAGGAAACCGGGCAACCGATGCAAGGTTCCCAGGATTCTCAGGATCCCAAAGCTTCTAGGATCCCATCATCTCAAAGTCCCCATCTTGAACGCACTCCTAGTCCTATCAGGATTGTGTTTCCTCAATCCTTATCAGATAAAGGTGCTTTGGGAGACACTCCTCTATCCAAACAAACAGGTAAACCTTGTTTCCTTGAAATAGCCTTATATTTTTTACTTTCTTTTCCAGTTTTTCTTGAATTCCCCTTTTTTTTTTCTTTAGGTCAAACCAGTGAGAAATCTGCTCCCAGTGTTGCTTCTTCTTTAGAATCAGAGAGCTCAGAAGGTGAGTGCAAGCTGCTCCCATCGAGTTTCTTTTTTCTTTCCCCCCCCCCCTTTTTTTTATGGCGAAGCCCCCTGCATCTATCCCTTCCTTTAGCCACTTTGCCATTGGTCCTTCACCTTTTCTTCAACTTGCTTTATGTTCCTTCCCAGAATCTTCGGGGAAGTCAGGAGATCAGGAAGAAGAGGTTCTGCCTCAAGAAACTGGAACCGGTTTGTTCTTCTAAATCTGTTCTTCCTTTTCATTTTCTTCTTTCTTCCTTTTTTTGAATACTGATACAGGCTTTGCAGGTTCTGAGCCTGTTATCCCTGAAGGAATTGTGAGACCTGTTGAAGTTGCTGACCTTCATCCAGAGCAAAAGGCTGCAAGTCCTCCGGTCTCTGCAAGTGGTGACACGGCGATGGGGGATGCCTCGAAGATGGCTGCCTCAGATCTTGATTCAAAGCTTTCCTCTTTCCTGGCTCGCTTTGATCTTTTGGAATTCAACAGTCTTCCTGCCAGCCACTTTCATGTTTTTGGGTCTTCTTATGGCAGCTTCCTGCGCTTCTCTGTTCCTGTGGAAGGCTTGCCGCTGCTAGAGAGCCTGCTCAAGAGTCACGGGGATTTTACCAGCGGCTTCAGGGGAGGCATTTTTCTAGGCAATATTTTAATGGAGTTGCTGTGTGCTGTGTTGATTTCCCTAAGGAATTCCTCTGTAGATTCGTTGTCTGAAGAAAAGCTTCTGGAGTGGAGAGGGGTGGTGCAGGACCTTCTGGAGGCCAAGTTTAATTTGTCTTTTCTGCTGGATCACTTGCGTCTGCTGGCTCATATGCTGTTTCAAAGGCAATCATTCAAGAGTATAGACACTGAGATAGCTGTTGCTGAGGAAGTTTTGGCTCATGCTCACAAAGTTTTACAAGATTTGAAAGTCAAGCGGCAGAGGATCCTTTCTACTTTGGCTGTTCCTGCTATTTCTCCAGATGCTTCTTTGTTGGCCGGCCTCATTCCTTAGCTTTTTTTTTTTCATTTACATGAACAATTTGGGGTTGTATAAGTTTTTTTTTTTGAACATTGCTCTGCTCTTTGCTTTCCCAAAACTGCTTCTTATTTCTTAGTATGTGAATCTGCCTTTTTCCTTGGATATATATATATTGTCTTTACTTTCTCGTGACTCTTTTCTTTTCTGAGTCCTGGACCATGGTTCCCACAAGCTTCACTGTAAGTTCTGGTCCAGGTACCTGGTGATTTATTGTGCAAGTACTGAACTGGGTACACTAGTATCCTTCTCTATGTATGTTTTTTTTTTTTTTTTTGAGATACGGTCCCAGTTCATGAACTTTGACAGGTTCCCCCTTTGCCAAGTGCTAGGCTAGGTATCCTAGATATTTTCTTTTATTCTGTGATCCTAGACCTATGCACTTGGGACTGTTTGTGGGATATCTGAAATTATTTGTGAGGTGGATCCTGGGCCATATGTAAAAGGGTATTACATATTCTCCCTTTTTTTTTTTTTGACTCAGGTATCCTTCCTTAAATTTATCCACATTTGGTCTTTGCAGTAAAGAAAAACTTAAATGTTGAAGAAACAGGAATTCCATTAAAACATGATCATTTTTTTTTTAGGAACAAAGAAAAAGTCTTTTGGTGCAGCATTGACCACAAAGTGTCAATCTATCACATGTTCCTGAACAAAATTATCTTAGACCAGAATTCTTGATAAAGGCTGAAAAATAAAAAGACAAAAATAAAAAAGGAACTTAGCAGATAGTGAAGCTGGTGAAAGGACCCTGAGGTACTGGGGATCCCCTTGTCCTTATGCATAATATTGCTTCAGCCATTTCCCGTTTATGGGTTCTGTCAGGACTGTTCCATCTTCTTTGGCAAGGTAATAATATCCACTTTCATGAGCTGCATTGATGATGTAGGGTCCTTCCCATTTTGGGGTGAACTTGGAAGGCCCTGGCAGGTTCCTCCTCACGTGCTCCGCCATCCTTAGCACTAATTGCCCTTTGGTGAACACTCTTGGGCGTACTGCTTGTGCATATGCTCTGGTCATTCTTTGCTGGTATCTTTGGCTCCTTTTCTTGGCCAGTTCCCTTTCTTCTTCTACTCCTTCCAGATCTACTAATCTCTTTTCATTGCTTGCGTCTTCACTTTCTCCCTGATTTTCCTCAAGAACTACCCTTGGTGTAGGAATGATTAACTCCACAGGGCTGATGGCCTCTGTTCCATAAACCAGGGAGAATGGGGAGAATCCTGTGGCTGTCTTTACAGAGCTCCTACATGCCCAAAGCACATCTGCCAGATGGTCACTCCATTTTCCTCCATACTCATGCTTCATTTTCCTAAGGATTTTTAATATTACCCTATTAGTAGCTTCAGCTTGGCCGTTTCCTTGTGGGTAGTATGGGGTAGATCTTCCATGCTTGATGTGGTATGCTTCAGTTAATCCCTTCACATCTTTGTTTATGAATGGGGTTCCATTGTCGCTGATCAATCTTCTGGGGATCCCGAATCTTGTAATGATGTGGTCTCGAATGAAATTTGCTACAGCTGCTCCAGTAGCTTTTTTCAAAGGGATGGCCTCTACCCATTTTGTAAAGTACTCCGTGGCTGCCAGGATCCATATATAACCATTGGATGGAGGATTTATGGGCCCTATGAGATTGAGCCCCCAAGTATGAAAAGGCCATGGCGTCGTCATATCCTGTAGGACATTTGGGTGAGTATGAATTGCATCTCCTAGGACTTGGCAAGCATGACATGTTTTGACCAGCTCCTCAGAGTCTCTTTTCATCGTTGGCCAGTAATACCCCAATAACAGTAACTGCTTATACATCCTTCTCTTCCCTGGGTGACTTCCACAATCTCCAGAGTGCACCTCTCTGACTACTTCTCTAGCTTCCTTTGGTCCCAGGCACCTGAGGGGATCCCCATGGTATCCCTTTTTGAACAAAATGTCGTTCTGCAAGAAATACCTGCACGCTAGTTTTTTGAGCTTGTGGGCCAGTTCCTTGTCAGTTGGCAGGATCCCCTGAGCCAGGTATCCTATGAAAGGAACCCGCCAATCTTCTGCAATAAACACCGTGTAGCTTTCTTCTTTATCGATTGCCAAACGACATTCCTTGCATTTCCCCTGTATGATTGCTGCTTCCTTGTCCATATCTGGCCAGTAATACCCCATGCGTTGCATCCTTCTGTATAGGCTGACTTTTTCTGCAACTCCGCATGCTTGGGCGTGTAATTCTTCTAGTTTCAACTTTCCTTCCTTCTCGGTGATACATCTGGACAGTATTCCTCCTGGCAGTCTTCTATACAATTCTCCTTCTATCTGAGTGTAATCCATTAGCTCTTTGATGTTCCCTCTAGGGCTCGCCTCTTTCATCCTTTCTTTGACTTCGTCCCTCCAGTCCCACTGTTTGGATTCCCCGGGGTACATTCCTTGGAGGATCCTTACAATAGAATGTTCCTGCCATCCTATTTTTATTAGCGTATCCCTCCCATTAAATGGTATTTGGGATCCCAGGGTGGCGAGAGCATCTGCAAACCTGTTTTCACTTCTTTGAGTGTATTCTATGCTGAAGGTTTGAAATTCCATCTCCAGCCTCTGTGCCCAAGTCCTGTAGGCTGCTAAACTTTGCTCCCGTAGTGCAAAGTCACCTTTCACTTGGGAGACTACCAGATTAGAATCTCCCAGCACTCTCATATGTTTCACTCCTATGCTGAGTGCTATAGCCAACCCAGTTAAGTATGCCTCATACTCAGCTGCATTATTAGAGCATGAGAAACCAAGTTTGAAACACAGGGGCATGATATCCCCATTTTCGCAGCTCAGTACAATTCCTACCCCATTTGAAGTTGCTGTAGCTGACCCGTCAAACCTCATGGTCCATTTCTTCCCTGGGATCTCCATCACTGCTACCTCACCAGGGATTTCTTCACTTAGTGGGCCTTCTTCCTTTCCTGGGAATTGAGCTAGCAAATCTGCTATGGCCTGGCTCCTGACAGCCTTGGGGGTTCTTATACCTATATCATATTGTGAAAGCAACACTAGCCATTGTGCTATTCTTCCCGTGAGAAGGGGCTGGTGCAGGAGTGCTTTTATGGGGTGGGACTTGGTTACCAAGAGGATTTGGTGAGCTGAGAAGTACCTCTTCAACCTTTGGGATGCATAAACGATTACTAGGCAGGCTTTCTCTATTCTGGGGTACCTGGTCTCGGTATCCTTGAGTGTTCTGCTTACATAATATATGGGTTGCTCATTTCCTTGGTCATCTTCTTGTGCCAGCAAAGCTCCTATTGCCTGAGAGTTTGATGCTAAGTATAGCAACAGAGGTCGCCCACGTACTGGTGCCTGGAGGGTGGGCAGATGGTTCATAATGCCCTGAATTCTTTGAAAAGCTTCCTGCTGCTCTGTTCCCCAGGTAAATTCATTTCCCTTTTTCAATAGTTTGGATAGGCCTGCTGTAGCTGAGGCTAAACCAGGCACAAACCTCCTGATATAGGAGACCCTTCCCAGGAAGCTTTTGAGTTCCCTAACAGTAGTTGGTCTTCTCATCGTGGCAATAGCTGTGGCCTTGGCTGGGTCCACGCTTATGCCTTTGTGATGTACCAGGAACCCAAGGAACTTTCTAGCAGACACTCCAAAGGCGCACTTCATGGGGTTCATACGTAACTTGTATTTCCTGCATCTTTCAAAGACTTGCTCAAGTACTTGGAAATGTCCTGTTCTGGTTTTTGACTTGACCACAATATTGTCTACATAATCTTCCATCTCCTCATGCATCATGTCATGGAAAATGGCTGTCATGGTCCGTTGATACGTAGCCCCCGCATTTTTGAGGCCAAAGGGCATTACAGTGTAGTAAAAGTTCCCAATCGGAGTTCTGAATGCCGTCTTCTCTGCATCTTTGGCTGCCATGCGAATTTGATTATATCCACTGTACCCATCCATAAACGAGAACATTGAGTTTCCTGCAGCTGAATCTACAAGGAGATCGATATTGGGCAAGGGGAACTTATCTTTAGGACATGCCTTGTTCAAGTTGCGAAAGTCTACACAGCAGCGGATTTGACCATTTTTCTTCTTCACAGGTACAATGTTGGAAAGCCATTTTGGGTGTTGGATGGGTTTGATAAAACCAGCCGTTAGTAATTTCTTGACCTCTTGGACTATTTGAGCTTCTACCTCAGTGTGAAAGACCCTGGCTGGTTGGACTACTGGCCTCACCCCTGGTTCCACATTAAGAGAATGGACTACCAACTCCGGGTCTAGACCAGGCATCTCATCATAGGTCGATGCAAACACATCTCTGTATTTTTGAAGTAAGGTTACCAATTGTTCTCTTTCTTGAGCCACCAATCGACTGTTAATGAAAACAGGTCTTCGGGATCCTGGTTCTGTTCCCAGGTCTACTTCCTTTAGTTCTTCCTCAGGCTGAATCTGGGCCTCCTTAACTGGTTCTTCTGGGATTTCTTCTTGGGCCATCATGCAGCTTGGTGGTCCGGGACCTTCCTGCACAATGCATTCGGGTCCCGCGCACCTTCACAAACGATAAATTAACCTTCCCCCAGGTTCCCGCACCACCACACATTCTCGGGATCCTGAAGAGCTGGGCTCCCTCTTTTGTCTTTTTCTTTCTAAGAGGTTTTTCAGGTCACGGGTGCCCCTTCCTCCTTCTTCTTCTTCTAGGATAGGTGCCCCCGGGGTCCCCAGGGTGGGGTTCTCATCATCTGGCTCCAACTCATCATAAAACATCGTTTCTGCAAAGTTCACTTCTCCCTGGCTGAAAGGATTATGATTAGCAGGGATCCTTATGGGCCTCCCATTCAGTCTCCCTTTAATGCATTGATGGAACGTGGATGGGATAAGGCGATGTTTATGAAGCCACGGGCGTCCCAGCAGCACGTGATAAGAAACTTCTGCATTAATCACATGAAACCTTGTCAAAGCTACTATTGGCCCTACCCTTAGGGCTAGCTGCACGTATCCTTCTGTTGATTCCACCGATCCTCCAAATCCTGTTATCTCCATGGGGGTCCCCAGGATCCTTCTGTCAACTAAACCAACAGCTTCCAGGGTACTTAAGGCAATGAGGTTGAGTGATGCCCCCGTATCCACCAGTGCTCTTCTGACTTGAACACCGTTTATGGTGGCCATGAGATAAAGGGGTCTACGGTGGTCTGGGTGCTCAATTTCCATGTCTTCATCAGTGAAGGTTATTGCATTGGTTGTTTCCAGGAAAGCTCGACTAGCATGTGACTCAGCTGTAAAGCATTCCATCCCTGAATCTGCTGCTATGCTCATGAGAGACTCTGTGGCCACCCTTCTTGCTTCTGGTCCGAATCCTAATTGATTGAATAATGACCTGAACTTAGGATTCTTCTGGAGGGTTCTGACTGTGCTCGGGTGGAAGGATCCTTCGGATTCTGCTGCTTCTGCTGGGTTCCCGTGTATTACTACTGCTACCACCCCTTTCCCTTTGTGGTTAGGCAAGGGGTTCCTCTGCACTTCTGGCTCCTTCTGAGTGAGTTCCAAGGTTCCTTCCCTCAACTTTTTGTGGAAGAGCCTGCGAAGGGTCCAACAGTCCCTAGTGGAGTGCTTCACATAGTTATGAATTCTGCAAAATAAAGGATTCTTCCTTTCTTCCTCGGTTGGTGGCCTGGACACAGTGAATGGCCTGACAACCCCATCTCCAATCCAGTTGTCTAGGACATGGCTTCACTCCTCAGCTGTGCATGGGATCACTGGTGGTTCCTCAAACACCTTCCCATCTGGTCTCTTCCTTTTCTCTCCTGTTGATGCTGTCATAGCTTGGGACGCGGGCAGCCTTTTTGTTCTCATGGTTTGCGCTGTCCTTCTGGTTCTCTGTAGCAGGTCAGCAAACTGTGTGATACATAAATTTTCAAGGTTGAGCCTGTAATCAAAAAGCATGTTGGCTATACAGGTCTCTACGAGCTCCTTTTCTTCATGGTCTCCATAGCAGTCTAGAGACACATCTTCGAATCTTTTAATAAACTGAACCGGATCTTCTCCAGGTCTCTGCCTCACCATCTGCAGGTTCTGGAAAGTGATTTTGTCTTCACCAGGGTAATATTTGGCGCAGAATTTTTTCATCATCTCATCCCAGGTCTTGATGGACCCGGGTCTCAGCGTGGTGTACCAGGTGTATGCCCTATCCACCAAAGATTTGGCAAATTCCATTAGACATAATTCTTTGTCTCCTGCATAGGGGCCCATAGTGTGGACAAACCTGCTCACATGTTCCACGGCACTTCCATTCCTCCCATCGAAAGGATGGAACTTTGGGGGTTCGTATTCCTTAGGATATGGTTTGCCAAGAAGTTCTGGAGGGAACGGGGGATCCCGAGAGAATTGCTTGGGGATCCCTGAGAGTTTTTCCCTTTCTTGCTCCAGAAGGGCATTGACGTCTGCCAGTGTCAAATACTGAGGGTTGGTTCTTCCTCCCACTGCTGACCCTCCTTCTGGCTGGGTCCCATCTTGGTGGCCAGTAGGGGGAATGTTGTCTCTGACTTCCTGTGTCCTGCCTTCTTTGAGAAGACGGACTTCTTGCTCCAGATCCTTTAACATTGCTGTCATCCTGGCCATTAGGTCTGGTTCCTGTCTTGCGTGTCTTTATTCCGACACAACCTCCTGTTCCACCAAGGGTATCCCACCTCCTTGCCTGGAGACTTCCTCGTTTTCTCCTACAGGCTCAGAGGCCGTAGGTGGCACATTAGTTCCTTTGCTGTTTCTTTGTCTTAGAGGCATTCTCTGTGAAGCGATTGTTTCTTCCTTCTTCTTTGCCCAGTCCCCAGTGGAGTCGCCAAAATGTGAGAGTGTCTTTTTTTTCGGGGTACTCAGGCCCAGGGATCCCGAGCCTGAATGAAAAAGAAAGGATTTGGTGGACTGGGCCTTGACTCACCGCAGCTAAATGACTGTTTAAGAATCAAGTGAATGCAAAGAATACTCCTGACAACATACAAAAAAAAATGACAAACAAGGATATCGAGGAGTGCCAGAAATTAACAACGTAAGCTCAGAAAGAAAGAAAAGCAGGATTAGCAAGACGATAAAAAAAGTATTGTGGGGATCCTGGGAATTATGAAACAGAATTTCATTAAGGCATTATCTGTTTAATTACAGAAAGCTCACTAGGACGTGATACAAGGTCCAATCGAGCTCAAAAATTGTAGCCTTGAATGGCTATTTCAGCCTTCAAAACTTGCGAAGTTTGATTCTCGTTGAATCCGAGTATGTACCATAGTTGCTTTTACGGGATATCGGGAAGCAGTATTCATTTTTCCCTTAGTAATTTTCTTTCCGCACAGATTTTCTGATAGTTTTTTCCTAAAGAATCTCTTCTTTCTTATGTTTCTCCCTTTTTTTCTCGCTGCCTTCTTCACAACCCATCCCCTCCTTTTATAATGGAGTTTTCTGGGCGTCCCGGGGAACCATTGGTTCCCCTGTTTTGCTTTCCTGCGAATAGAGCACGTCTTGTCCCTGTTGTCTTGGTAAGTCCCTTTTCCGCTTCTTCTTATTCTTTCCTTTTCTTGGTTCTGATTCTTTTGAAAGCTTCTTGTTGGCTATCTTCTTTGGGAGTGCTGAGGTATGCCCTTCTCGGCATCCCCACTTCTGATGCCTTCAGCTTTTCCTTTTCTTTCCTATTTGGGCGGAATCCCATCCTGCCTTTTTTAAAGATCGTTTGTTGTCATCCTTCTTCCCTGTCTTGGTTCCCCGAGGATTCTTCTGTCTGTGCCGTGAGAAGTCGCTTGCGTTTTTTGCTTTTTTCTTTGTTTTTCTCTTTCTTTTTTCTTTCTCTGTCTTCTTTCTATCAAGCTGTCCTGATCTTCCTTCTTCTTTGTGCCTGAAAGGATCCGCGTCTATTGATGGTGCCTGAGGATCCTTGCTTCTTATATTTTGCCGTGATCTTTTTTTTTTGAATGCTTCTCTTTTCTGGGCTTCCGGATCCTCTAGACCTTTCGTATGCTCCCTTTGGACTTTGGCTTGGTTTTTCCTTCTGGGCATAACTCATTCTTTTTGGGCTTAGCTTATTCTTTCTTGGGCTTATTTTACTATGATTTTTTTTAGACCTCAACAGTATGCCTCATACTCAGCTGCATTATTAGAGCATGAGAAACCAAGCTTGAAAGACAGGGGCATGATATCCCCATTTTCGCAGCTCAGTACAATTCCTACCCCATTTGAAGTTGCTGTAGTTGACCCGTCAAACCTCATGGTCCATTTCTTCCCTGGGATCTCCATCACTGCTACCTCACCAAGGATTTCTTCGCTCAGCGGGCCTTCTTTCTTTCCTGGGAATTGAGCTAGCAAATCTGCTATGGCCTGGCTCTTGACAGCCTTGGGAGTTCTTATACCTATATCATATTGTGAGAGCAACACTAGCCATTGTGCTATTCTTCCCGTGAGAAGGGGCTGGTGCAGGAGTGCTTTTATGGGGTGGGACTTGGTTACCAAGAGGATTTGGTGAGCTGAGAAGTACCTCTTCAACCTTTGGGATGCATAAACGATTACTAGGCAGGCTTTCTCTATTCTGGGGTACCTGGTCTCGGTATCCTTGAGTGTTCTGCTTACATAATATATGGGCTGCTCATTTCCTTGGTCATCTTCTTGTGCCAGCAAAGCTCCTATTGCCTGAGAGTTTGATGCTAAGTATAGCAACAGAGGTCGCCCACGTACTGGTGCTTGGAGGGTGGGCAGATGGTTCATAATGCCCTGAATTCTTTGAAAAGCTTCCTGCTGCTCTGTTCCCCAGGTAAATTCATTTCCCTTTTTCAATAGTTTGGATAGGCCTGCTGTAGCTGAGGCTAAACTAGGCACAAACCTCCTGATATAGGAGACCCTTCCCAGGAAGCTTTTGAGTTCCCTAACAGTAGTTGGTTTCCTCATCGTGGCAATAGCTGTGGCCTTGGCTGGGTCCACACTTATGCCTTTGTGATGTACCAGGAACCCAAGGAACTTTCCAGCAGACACTCCAAAGGCGCACTTCATGGGGTTCATACATAACTTGTATTTCCTGCATCTTTCAAAGACTTGCTCAAGTACTTGGAAATGTCCTGTTCTGGTTTTTGACTTGACCACAATATCGTCTACATAATCTTCCATCTCCTCATGCATCATGTCATGGAAAATGGTTGTCATGGTCCGTTGATACGTAGCCCCCGCATTTTTGAGGCCAAAGGGCATTACAGTGTAGTAAAAGTTCCCAATCGGAGTTCTGAATGCCGTCTTCTCTGCATCTTTGGCTGCCAGGCGGATTTGATTGTATCCACTGTACCCATCCATAAACGAGAACATTGAGTTTCCTGCAGCTGAATCTACAAGGAGGTCGATATTGGGCAAGGGGAACTCATCTTTAGGACATGCCTTGTTCAAGTTGCGAAAGTCTACACAGCAGCGGATTTGACCATTTTTCTTCTTCACAGGTACAATGTTGGAAAGCCATTTTGGGTGTTGGATGGGTTTGATAAAACCAGCCGTTAGTAATTTCTTGACCTCTTGGACTATTTGAGCTTCTACCTCAGTGTGGAAGACCCTGGCTGGTTGGACTACTGGCCTTACCCCTGGTTCCACATTAAGAGAATGGACTACCAACTCCGAGTCTAGACCAGGCATCTCATCATAGGTCCATGCAAACACATCTCTGTATTTTTGAAGTAAGGTTACCAGTTGTTCTCTTTCTTGAGCCACCAATGGACTGCTAATGAAAACAGGTCTTCGGGATCCTGGTTCTGTTCCCAGGTCTTCTTCCTTTAGTTCTTCCTCAGGCTGAATCTGGGCCTCCTTAACTGGTTCTTCTGGGATTTCTTCTTGGGCCATCATGCAGCTTGGTGGTCCGGGACCTTCCTGCACAATGCATTCGGGTCCCGCGCACCTTCACAAACGATAAATTAACCTTCCCCCAGGTTCCCGCATCACCACACATTCTCGGGATCCTGAAGAGCTGGGCTCCCTCTTTTGTCTTTTTCTTTCTAAGAGGTTTCTCAGGTCACGGGTGCCCCTTCCTCCTTCTTCTTCTTCTAGGATAGGTGCCCCCGGGGTCCCCGGGGTGGGGTTCTCATCATCTGGCTCCAACTCATCATAAAACATCGTTTCTGCAAAGTTCACTTCTCCCTGGCTGAAAGGATTATGATTGGCAGGGATCCTAATGGGCCTCCCATTCAGTCTCCCTTTAATGCATTGATGCAACGTGGATGGAATAAGGCGATGTTTATGAAGCCACGGGCGTCCCAGAAGCACGTGATAAGAAACTTCTGCATTAATCACATGAAACCTTGTCAAAGCTACTATTGGCCCTACCCTTAAGGCTAGCTGCACGTATCCTTCTGTTGATTCCACCAATCCTCCAAATCCTGTTATCTCTATGGGGGTCCCCAGGATCCTTCTGTCAACTAAACCAACAGCTTCCAGGGTACTTAAGGCAATGAGGTTGAGTGATGCCCCCGTATCCACCAGTGCTCTTCTGACTTGAACACCGTTTATGGTGGCCATGAGATAAAGGGGTCTACGGTGGTCTGGGTGCTCAATTTCCATGTCTTCATCAGTGAAGGTTATTGCATTGGTTGTTTCCAGGAAAGCTCGACTAGCATGTGACTCAGCTGTAAAGCATTCCATCCCTGAATCTGCTGCTATGCTCATGAGAGACTCTGTGGCCACCCTTCTTGCTTCTGGTCCGAATCTTAATTGATTGAATAGTGACCTAAACTTAGGATTCTTCTGGAGGGTTCTGACTATGCTCGGGTGGAAGGATCCTTCAGATTCTCCTGCTTCTGCCGGGTTCCCGTGTATTACTACTGCTACCACCCCTTTCCCTTTATGGTTAGGCAAGGGGTTCCTCTGCACTTCTGGCTCCTTCTGAGTGAGTTCCAAGGTTCCTTCCCTCAACTTTTTGTGGAAGAGCCTGCGAAGGGTCCAACAGTCCTTAGTGGAGTGCTTCACATAATTATGGATTCTGCAAAATAAAGGATTCTTCCTTTCTTCCTCGGTTTGTGGCCTGGACACAGTGAATGGCCTGACAACCCCATCTCCAATCCATTTGTCTAGGACATGGCTTAACTCCTCAGCTGTGCATGGGATCACGGGTGGTTCCTCAAACACCTTCCCATCTGGTCTCTTCCTTTTCTCTCCTGCTGATGCTGTCATAGCTTGGGACGCGGGCAGCCTTTTTGTTCTCATGGTTTGCGCTGTCCTTCTGGTTCTCTGTAGCAGGTCAGCAAACTGTGTGATACATAAATTTTCAAGGTTGAGCCTGTAATCAAAAAGCATGTTGGCTATACAGGTTTCCACGAGCTCCTTTTCTTCATGGTCTTCATAGCAGTCTAGAGACACATCTTCGAATCTTTTAATAAACTGAACAGGATCTTCTCCAGGTCTCTGCCTCACCATCTGCAGGTTCTGGAAAGTGATTTTGTCTTCACCAGGGTAATATTTGGCGCAGAATTTTTCCATCATCTCATCCCAGGTCTTGATGGACCCAGGTCTCGGCATGGTGTACTAGGTGTGTGCCCTATCCACCAAAGATTTGGCAAATTCCATTAGACATAATTCTTTGTCTCCTGCATAGGGGCCCATAGTGTGGACAAACCTGCTTACATGTTCCACGGCACTTCCATTCCTCCCATCGAAAGGATGGAACTTTGGGGGTTCGTATCCCTTAGGATATGGTTTGCCAAGAAGTTCTGGAGGGAACGGGGGATCCCGAGAGAATTGCTTGGGGATCCCTGAGAGTTTTTCCCTTTCTTGCTCCAGGAGGGCATTGACGTCTGCCAGTGTCAAATACTAAGGGTTGGCTCTTCCTCCCATTGCTGACCCTCCTTCTGGCTGGGTCCCATCTTGGTGGCCAGTAGGGGGAATGTTGTCTCTGAC